>NW_026623236.1:3298978-3468670 GCF_030028575.1 Malurus melanocephalus
TTTTTCCAGCTCCTGGATCTTCCCCAAAACATTCCAGAGGTTTCAAGAAATATTTAGAAAGTCGGTAAGTCTGAGTGTCCTGTCTGGCTGGTGTGCAGTGTGTGTGTCAATGGAAGGGTACAAACTTGAACCAAGCTTTCCAAAAAAGCAGCAGATTACAGGAATTTTGATGTAACCCTAACTTTCCATCTTGGTTGCACCAGTTTTGCTCTACAGAGTCTGTCTGRATCCCAATAAAATCGGTTGGGAAGGAGGATTTCCACTGGAATCATGGAAAGTTGGATAGGGGCCTYGGTCAGATTTCCAAACACTTAAAATGAGTGTGCTGACATTTGGTAAATCTTTCCCCCTTTTCTGATCAAAGTTTCTACCCTTGCTGTGAGCAGTGTTTGATGGCTCATGCTCACAATAAAAATTGATGGGATCAYTGGAAAAAACAATGGGACTGCCATTTTCAGTTAGGGAAGCAACACTGTTGCCAAGCACATTTTTCTAACTGAAATGGGAGTTAAAATCCCCTTCTTTCTGTCTTTGCTTCTGTATATTATTTCATAATTGTCTATRTCTTTTAAAAGTTTCTCTTGTGTTGCAGCTTTAGCATCTTCCTGAGAAGGGCTTTGAGGCTTTCTTATCAGCCTTTGGAGCCATCTTTTGTGTCTCCCCGTATAAAAGCACTATTTGGAACAACTCCTTTCCATACTTTCACACTGCCATTTATTCTAATAAAGTGTTTTAGGCATTTTCCAATCGTACCATTCAGGATTCAACCACAAACTAATGTACAAATGACACATCAATCATGCAAGTTGAATGAACAGCAACAGTTCCTAGATCTTGTGCATTTATCATGAATCACAGAAAAGTTTGGGTTGGAGGGGAGCCGTAGAGGCCACCCAGTCCAAACCCTCTGCAATGATCAGGGGCAACTTCAAATAGATCAGATTGATTGCTTCCAGGTATGGGGTATTGATCACCTYAATGGGAAATCTGTCCCAGAGTTTCACCGCCCTCATCATAAAAAACTTCTTCCTTGTAGGTAGTCTAAATGTTCCCTCTGTAAGTTAAAAGCCATGGCAACAGGCCCTGCTAAAAAATCCATCCCCATCTTTCYTAAAGTCTCCTTTAGGTACTGAAAAGCCTCAATAAGKTGTCCCTGGAATCTTCTTCAGGGCAAACCCCAACCCTCTCAGCATTTGTGGCAGTTTTCTCAGAGTTTCTCCTTGAGAAGGCAGTGCAGGTCAGCAGAGCTGTGAGGAAGGGCACCTCTGCTCCTCAAACCCCAAATTGTGAGTTGATCACCCTCATCTGAAGGCTGCAGCTGCCACACATGGCAGGCACAGTAAGTGACCATGAAGATTCTTAGATCTCTCTCCTGAGAGTGCCATGGCCCGCAGGAGCAGGAGATAAGCTAGATATCACTGCTCTCTACCCCTGAACTATTGATCTGGAGATATCCCTACAGATAAACCATGGATATGAGGTACAAGCTGCAGAGCAAAAAAATAAGAAACAACTACGTGAGACTGGGAACAGAATTCTGTGCCCATATCAAAGGGTGACTGCAGGTAAAACCCCTAAACAGGGGGCAGGGGGGGGAAAGCACAGAACATTCTAAAGCTCCTCTTCTATTCTTTTTTCTGGTCTTTGTATTATAGCCAATCATACCCAGGTTTTGGTGGAGAACGCACAAAATTCAAATTGCATGAGAAACCAGAAATTCAGGGGTATATCTCCACACAAATTTTAGTGTTCTGACTAGTTAAATAAAATACTGTGTCACAGCTTTTACAGATTGTTAACTGGCAATTGTATTTGCTGGATAAAATAAGTACAAAAAAAAAGTACAAAAAAAAAAAGAAAATAACAACCAAGCAAACACAAAAAAAGAGTGCATGTAGTCAAGTTTCCAMATGAAAATGGTTTGTTGTCGGGGGCTTTCTCAAGTAGATCTCAGAACTGGGCMTGATGAGGTTCTGTACTGTGCTCACTCATCATCCATGATGAGGTTTTCAACTGTATTCGGTGTAGGAATTTGAGAAACAATCCTTAAGACAGTTTGAGCTCCAAATGTGCTTTAAAATAGTTTTAACTTGCACGAACTTGTAATAAAGTAGAGAGAACACTAAACAGTAAACCTTCTGGATTTTATCTGTCTCATAGGGCAGGATTTACTGTAGGTGTGCAGAAGAAAAAACTTGATTTCCATATCTTTCACTATATCCATCCATATCTTCCACTATATCCATTAAGAATTTTCCCCTAAAATTTAAACCTATTCACTTCAAAGACGACGGGCACATCTTACATCTGGATTTTTCCATACACCACAAGTAAATAATTTTTGTGAATTTTTTTTTATTGGCCTTTGCAACTGACAGATAATTCCTGACCTCTCTGTCTGCAATTTTTGAGAACTCTGAGTCAGAAAAATGGCTAAAAGGGTTTGCTTCAGTATTCCTTTAGATCATTAACTTATGTCTTCCTTCAACATTTTATGGTGTGGTTCATAAGATTGTTTTGTAAGTTTGTTTGCTTCTTATAAGAAAAAAGTATTTGGAGAAAAAAAAAATGGAAGAAATAATATAAAAAATATTGCCATAACAGTCACTAGACCTTTAAAGGAAACTTTTCAAAGATGCTGACAGCTATGTCAAAATAGTTTGTCCTCAAAGACAGAAAAGTGAAACAAATACTATGTAAAAAGAAGCTGTGAAACATCAGTGGTGKTTTTCCATAAGATAGCTAATTGCATGTCTGTGTTCACATTTTGTTCTGTGTCTTTTGCCACTATCAATGACTCATATTTAAACAGCACAGAGAATAATACGTATTCACTTCTCTTGTAAGTTCTTGTTTGGTCCTCTAATTAGGTAATTRAAGTGAGCTTGTGATGTTACCAGGAGAGCTGGCAAATAGAAATCAAACAGGTTTTTRATGGTGAGCCTGCAGGAATCCTCCCTGAGCTAAACGTGTGCATGAAGGTTTTATAAGCAATTAAACTCTATCCCTGAAAATCCTACCTTCAAAGCATTTGGATCACCTGTAGAGTTTTATGGTTGGCTGCAAATAAAGAGAGCATAGAAGCTTGTGGAAAAAGCTCAAACAAGGAAAAGAAACATGAAACAAATAAATTAAAATACTCTTAACCTCTTCAAGAGTGTTACTTCTCATCCTGTATTGATGCTGCATTAAACAGATGCTGCATTTGAAACTTCCTAAAAGGATTATGAAGCAGCACAGAAGGTTATTTGYCACTTAGCAGCTGAAGAGCTAAACTTTTAGAAATATGATAAGCAGCACAAAATATTTTACAATGGGAGATTTCCATGGGGTGGAACCACTGATTTTTATTTTTTTTTAACACTCCACTGTTTAGGCAGGGGATTTAAGTAGTATAAGATATCAGTCATGCTTCTGTGTGTGCTTCAGCCAACACAAAATCCATCACTGTCTTCATCCAGCTTTGGGTCACAGCAGTACAGACATCCCCAAACACTCTCTGCTCTTTCTTATGTGACTGTTCAGCAACAGATTATTGCCCTCCCTGCTCTCTCCCCTGGAAGGGTTCGGTGGCTTTGCTCGCTGCCGGTAAGAGAGCAAATGAGTTGCAGACTCCTGTTACCATTTCCTGCTAGAGTGCACGTTTTGTGAAGTGTGACAGGGAGCGTCTGTTCCACATTAACATCATGATGGTATCCAGTGCTGATGGCCTTTGAACTGAGAGAGGCAGGGCACTGGTAAACTGCCTTTGCCCATTTGCCATTGTGTGCCTGGACATGAGGTCAGAGACRAAGCTCATGCAGGGAAGGAGTGTTTTGCATCCTCATCTGCCCCCGTGCAGGCACAGAGCCCGAAGCATAGGCTCTGTTCCCTTTAAATACAAACTGTCCTCAATTAAACCTGTCAAGACACTACAGGCCTTTCCTYTGCAGCAGCATAATACTGCTAACTCAACAGATCAAGCGAGAGAAATCAGATCCAGCTTGTCTGCACTATTTGTCCGTGGCTGCAAACCACAAGTGGCTGCAGGTTGCATCTGTCAGCATGTAAATATGCCTTCAGCTGGTGTTCGTCAGGGCAGTGTGCCTTGTTTAAAGAGTTACGTGTATCACAGTTACCGCTGAACATTCTCCACCACAAAGATGCTGCTGGCCACGCAGGCTCGACAGCTACAATTATGTTCCTTGCCTCTGGAGAGACCCCAGGGTCGCCAGTCTCTGCTGAGCTGCTGCTGGCTGCGGCTTCTCCTCAGATGGACCAGGAGAAGGTGCTGCAGAGGAAACCTTTGGAGCCACGCTGGTGCATCCTGCTCTGACCACAAGCAAAGCAAGCACATGTTTTTCATAGCACTGCTATCCTGTTACTCCCTTCATTCCTGTGGAGCAGAGCGCTCCGAGAGTGCTGAAAGTGGCTGCTGCTTAACCAGTAGGAGACTACATCACTGCTGAGCCAGCTGCCTGGAAATGTTAATGCTGCTCTGTGGTTTCTGCAGGACTCTGGGCCAGCGTTTACCTCATCAGATGTCTTTCCTTTGCTGCCCTATCCCAGYCTGTGCTTTATTCTCAGTGCAATCTATTTTCCATGAGTGACAAGCCTGGAGGTTCCCAAAGGTGCTCAAAGGAAATCAGGATGTGAAATGACATAGACAGAGTATAGGGGAAGAAAGGAGGGGAAAAACAGAAAAAAAAAATACATCCACTGCTGAAATGAGAAATCCTGGCCCCTGGGAAGGAGAGCAGGCGGAGGGTCTGGGAGAGAAGTACGGCAGAACCAAGGAGAAGGCATGGGGGGCAGTGAAGAGGTGAAGATTGCCATTCCAGATGAATCTGATGAGACTGCAGAGGARTGGAAACTGAATAAACTTACAGAATCTACGGAGGCAAAAATTGAGTCCTGTAGCCATTTTTTTTCCACAGAGGCACTATTACCATCCCTGTTTAACAAGTGGGAAAACAAAATATTTGAGTGATTTACTTTGGGYTGGTTTGGAGCCCAGGTTCCTRCAGCCCTCAGGCATGAACATAACCAAAAGATTTATGTTATGTGTATTACTTACAGGTGACTTAGAGAAAATTGATTAGAGTGACTTTAACTGGGCAAGATTTAGCATTCAGATACCGGATCGGGGTGTGCAGGAGGTCAAACTTTGGCTCTGACCTCCACCTTGCTTTTTTACTTTAAAAGAAGAAAAAAAGCAGTGTTTAAAATGTATGAAAGGAAGCAGGAGAAGAGTCCTAGCTACTTCCCTTTGCGTATTTAGGTTTTAGTGTTTTTAGGCCCATCCTGTGATTCGGTGGAAGGGTCAATAAATCCAGACCTCACCGGGATTACATGCACATTACTTCCACTCTGTGGTTTCTGATTGATGCACCCACAAGTTACCTGCCTGTCAGCGTGCACTTTGCCTTTAGCAAGGAAAAATACTGGGGCTACCTCTCAACCTGTCAGACCCATTCTTCTGTTTGGTCAGACAGTCTGCAATGCTTGCCCATGACAACCAGCCCCTGCATGGGGCACAGCCCATTTCCTGTTCCCTTGTGACAAAACATGTGTTGGTAATAAACTTCCCATCCCTAATGCAACACATCAACACAGCTGATGCGGGTAATTGGCTGACTTAACCTTTTCCATTTCTGATTTTCCAGAGTCTGTGGTGGGTACAGCACAGGCTCCTGTCTCCCTTTCCCTGACCTCACAAACAGCAGAGAACAGTCTGAYGTGATCAGGTAGCATCAGAAATGTGACAAAGAAGAAGAGAGCTGCTGCAGAGAGTCTGAAGCAAACACCATCTCAGTGCCTCCCAGTTCACCCTCGTGMTTTTGTGCTGCTGTAATGGCGCCTTGCAAATGAACCTTAATTTCATAATGATACATGGCAATAGTCCTTCCTGACGGGCCACCATGCCTGCGGTTGGTAAGGATCTATTTGAAAATGGAAAAGATAGATAGTCCTTACAGTAATTAAGCCTCAAAGGGTTTTCTCTTCCTATTGCAACTCGAAAAGACAACCAGGTTCCAAACACATCTTAAATATTTCAGCTGTGTATTTCTCAGTAAGGGCTGAGGATTCAGAACATGGGGATATCGATTACATCCTTTTTTAGCTTTCCACTGTAGGTTTCCAAGGAGGTAGCTAATTGCAATTGAACAGACAACCACATTTGTGCTGAATAGCTAGAAAGCAAAGGAAACACATTTTGTGGTTTTTAAAAAGTTTTGTGAATTGTGGAAAAGATATGTAATGTTTCTGCTGMAAAAATATCCTTATAATTATCTATATGTTTTCTCTTTCACTCCAAGAATTTTCAACAATAAATTGTTTTCTCGGTACCTTCATAAGTAAATGAATAATTGGTAGCATTACTGTCATGAAATGCATTTATAAATGAGCTTACAACTACATGGTTGCTCTGAACGTTGCATATATTGCATGTAAATATTGGATGTAAATTCCATCTCTGACAGTTTGGTTTATGAAAATGATTAAGTAGTGTTGATTTGAGGGTTTTTTTTGGTTTTTGTCTTTTTTTTTCTATGGAGACAATCATGCTAAACCATTCCCCAGACGTATTTGGTCTTGCATRACATACAGCACCATATGTGTGCACACCTCGGAATCACTTCCAGACACAGAAAGGAACAGATCTGGAGTGGCCATTGCCTCAGGAACTTGATCTACAGCAGAACCACTTTGCTTTTATTATCCTTCACTTTCCACTSATCATGCATCAGTTCCCTTTACATCTTTCCTTTTCTCACACTTGCCTACTCATGTCAGAACTGATTCTCTTTGGCAATTACAGTCTTCTTCAGATTCCCTTCAAGATCAGAAAAACATTTGCTTTAGTTTTACCTTTCAGTTCACTGCCTGCTTTGGATAAAGCTGAGTATGGAAGTGTTAAAATACCAGGGAAAAGCCTGCTGTCACAGTGAGTTTGATCCAAAATCCTTTGAAGTCATTAATGAACACTGGTTCCCAATTACTGCTTTTGGTCTTTGGATCTGCCCATGGCTTTCTACTTWAACAAGAAGGATAAGTATTAATAAGTTTTCAAAAGGTTTATCTGATGGGATTACCAGCTTGATTTTCTGAATAATGCTCTCTGAAGATTAGATAAACATGTCAACACTCGAAAGCTCTCCCTAACACCTCAGGCTGAGATTAAAGGTCCTCTGCAGTCATGGTGCTCAAAGTTTCACAAAGAGAGAATAACTTCAGTCTTACAGCTGAGCTGCTCTTAAGTTTCTCACAGCTGAGAAAGGATACACTTTCTTGCTTCTAGCACCAGAATCATCTGCTGCCAATAGTCTTCACTATTGGAATGGCTTGAGCTCTGGTGCAATATTACTGGAAAAATCTTGGCATTGTTTTATCTTGCAGAGAGGATTCTTTGACAATTTGTTCTTGTTGTCGTGGCTCTTTCTAAACCAACGTCTTTCTTCCCAGTAGCCAGATAGTTTATATTTGAAAGGTATYGTATTAAGGGAGGTCTAAATTTTGTATCCACAGTTATGGATAGCAGTGACAGTTCATGTCATGGAAAGATCACCTTTASCAGGTAGACACAGACACATTTATAATGAGTGCAATTCCTTGTCTACACATCTGGTTTCTTCTCCCATAAAGTTTAGGCCCTCTAAGATATTTGGTTCTAAAATCATGGGTTTTGGAGCACTGTCCTCTAGATTCCATAAATGAGCCTATAATATTTGGGTTTGGTTCTGATTCTGAAATGCTACTAGCATTTGAAGAATGTTTGGGGTTTTTTTTGGTGAAAATCTTCACTTATTCACAGGCATTGCATTATTTTTCCATTTCAGTCACTCTTTTTACTTTTTCACAGGCACTGATTATTTTTTCCTACCACAGAAACCTTTTTTCTTATGAAATATTATTCTTAGCATTTATTTCTTTCTTTGCACACAGAAAAGATGCTGTATAATCAGCAGCACTAMTCAAGACACTGTTAGCAAGTAGGATTTCTTCCCTTCAGTGGCATTGCAAGTTTTCTTGAGTCATTCCTTTCCTTGAAATGACTTTATAAAATTTTTACTTGTCCTTTTTCCAATAGCACAGAAAATAAATGTCATCTAAGCCAATCAGTTGCTTCAACAAAATAGAGCAAATTGTTAACAAATAGCACTGGAGAGTGATGCATCAAAGGAGCAGAATTTACACCCATGCCTTGTCTTGATTAGAGCGTTCAAGTTTAATTCAGCATGCCACTATTTCCTGCTGTCTGTTCCTCTTCATCACTAACAAACACTACTTAGTAGTTGTTGATACTGAACACATGGACCCAGTTAAATCTTGTTAAGGACATTTCCTTATTTGAAGTTTCAGCCCTGATGTGGTATCCAATTCATTCACCAAATGGCTTCCATTTACCGAAGGACTTTCTTTGCTTGTGGTAGAACACTGAAATGCAGAACTGAATGATCATAAAGTGGACAAATTAGGCACTGAAATCTCCTTTGATTGAGAGCCCCATTTAGCATTTCAGGCACTTAAAGAGATGGGAGGTTTTTATTCTTGGTTTGGTTTTGTTTTTAACTTATTAAACTGTCTTTTTCTCAACCCTTCAGTTTTCTTACTTTTTTTCTTCCAATTCTGCCCCCCATCCCATTGCAGGGATTTTCTGGTGCTGTCAGATGGGGTTAAACCACAGTGACTGCTCACACAGCAAAGAAATMATTTTTGTTACTGTGGTTGCTGTAGCATTTTGTCATGAACTAAAACTTTATTAAAAACACTCATAAAACCCAAGAAGCCAGCATTCATATTTCTCTTTAAGGAGAGGAGCAACAGTGGAAATAGGTGAAGGATCACAGAGAGATAAAAACAGTTGATATTAATTTTGTTGGAAGTGGTGTTGGCAAATACARTTTGCTTGTGGAGGGAGACACTTCAGTGAAGCAGCAGAAGCCCTGCAGTTAGGAAGTGCCATGGAGAGAGCAGGAGTTTTTCTGAAATGTCCTGGACTCAACAGTCCCCATGAGGGTGTGTTCTCCAAGCCCATTTACAGATTGCTAACACCCTGTTTCCTCTCAGGAATCACCAACCCTTACCAAAAAAAGAGAAAAAAAAGTACAAATCAAGACACACAGAGAAACCTTATAAGGACAAAAAAAGAATTTTTGAGGCTCTGATTTTTATATCTGGTAMAAAAAACCACTGTACATAGTTCATCCAAATAATGGCAGGAGATAGATGGAACACACAGATTTTCAGCAGTTTAACTTCAGGTTTCAGAMGAAAAGAAAGAATATCTAGCTTCTAGCATTTATACAGAGCCTTGAGGAAAGGACGTTGTGAACTAGGGCAAAAATAATAAATATTCTTTTCCAGGGAAGCCTTTACYAAAATGAAATCTGAACAGAAGGAGAACCGCATTACAGGAACAGTTAACAATAATAACAATTTATTTTAGGTTACAGAGACCCTTCTTTCCTCCTGAAAAGTGGTGASAGGCCTCCTGCTGGGTCAGCTTCTGGCAGCTGTGACACCTACCCAAGTAAAGAGGGCAGCAAAATGAGCTGCATCAGGACACAGCAGGCGAGGAGATGGTGAGAAATCAAAATATCAGTAGAAAGCTCCAGCAGGAGACATCATTTCTAATAGTGCCTTGCTATTAATTGCAAAAAGTTGATCCCAATSCTTTTTTGGGATGCAGCTGAAATGTAACTGGCTTGTTTTGCACATCATTGAAAAGGAAAAGCTCTTCTGCACAGTTAATGATTATTTTCATCCAAGAGGGTGCACCCCAGATGGTGATAATTACTCATAACCTTGAGGACAGACAAGTGCCTTAGAAGATTTGGTTTTGAAGGAGGTTGGTTAATGAAAGAACAGCTGAAGTCTGAATGATAATTTGATTATTTCTTTTTTACTCTTTAGTTGTTTGATGCTGCAGWCTTCAATTAGGGTGCAAGAGCTTTTATAGCTTGATTTGCCTGGAGACCAAGACATATTGTTTAACCCACAGCCAAAATGAAGAGCATCTACCCACTAAAAAATTAATTGAGCAATAGTAAAACACCATATGATACCAAAAATTTTACTAAGAACATCTAAGGAACCCCTTCGTTTGCATTTTTTATTCTGCTCCTTCGCATATTCATGTATTTTTGTCTCTCAGCTCCTGAGAGCAAATTCCTTCCTGTCTTGTGCTTCTGTGTTTTGTTTACCATCCAGCTCATGGTAAATAAATACAGATAAGAAAAGAGCCTTCCAACTCCAGTTGGAAGCTTCTTTGATAGAACTGTTGTATTTAATTACTTTTACACTATTTRTGTAGCTTCTCAGCCTCTGAAGAAGCATCCTTTACCAAGGTTACCTTTAAAAGCATTTACAAACTGCAAACTAGGTATAAGTTGCTTTTCCCATTARCATTACTCCTTTGCTTTCCTGAATACGGTGTTGCATTCTGAGCCCAGAGAGGCTTTTTTCTAGCTTTTTTTTACTCTGGGTGGAAAAATAAAATCTCTTTGTTTTCTTGCTTTTGTAACTGCTATTTTATGTTGCTGCACTGAATGTTTTTGCCGGTAATCCTGGCTTGTATTCTGCAGGGAATCTCTCAAGGATAATCCTTACTGCTGTGCCTTTGTACCAAGTCCATAACACAAGAAGAGTAAGCTGGAAATCCTGGTGGTCTCCAGCACAGGAATGCCTGTCTTTGCTGCAGAAAGCTTGCAAACCCACATTTGGTTATATATTTATACTTGCTCTGTTCTTTTTATTTCCACTTKTCTTCCATATTCCTCTAAAAAAGGAAGATACAACAGCCATCCAACCCACACACGCTCCCTGGTCAGGCTCTCAGTTTTCATGTCTCCTACCCCTGGCACCAAAGACAGGATTTCAGCAGTTCCTACTGGCCTCACAGATGCCTCAGAGAGTCTTTGCTATGTGATATACCCCAGAACCACACCAGGAAGCATCTGTCTTCACCTCCTGTGTTGTGTGTGCCAGCCCCACGCAGATGTGCCTCAGACACTGCAGAGAACTCACAATGGTGCTGCTTAAGAACCTGAATCTCTTTCCAAAAATAAAACTTTCTAATATCACACCAAGGGGAAAAAGAGGAAAAAAAAAATAAAAGAAAGAAAAAAGAGAAGGAAAGAAGAGCATGGAAAGAAGAGCTTGCAAGTGTTGAAACCCARAGTAAATTGAGCTGACTCATCTGCCTTGGAAAAACAGTGCATCCTGAACAGGAGGTTTTAAACCAAACTTAATTCAAATAGCTTTCATAAAATCCTGCTATGAGTTCCTAGAGAATTCTTTCCAATGCAAAAATAGGTGTCTCACCTTCACAGGCACTCCTTGGGGATCTCTGAGAAGCAGAAGATATTTAATGAAGTTGGTTTTGCAAAGAGGTGTCCCTATGCAATTTTTTTCAGCCAAGGAAGGGGAGAGAGCCAAGGGGTTGGAGTTTGCAGCACCTCAAAGTGATGGCATCCTGYCAGCTTCCCATCCATGCCAGAAAGGCTTAAGTGCAAACAATATGTAAACCAGAAACACCTGTCATTATTGTGCTGGGGGTGTATGTGCATAATTATGTGAAACTCTGTGAAAAAAGTGTGCTTTCCTGCCTGGAGAACACAATGAAGTTTTACTGTGTTGAGCATGGCTGGGGCAGTCGTGCTGGCTTTCTCAACAGCTGGCTTGGAGCACACAGCAGGGCTCTGCTCGGCCCTCCCTGGAAGCTCTGGCACACCTGGAGCTCCCTGCCTCCTCCAGATGCTTTTTCAAACCCACCTCACCCTGCTCACCCTGGGCATCAGTCACAGTGGATAGCGGGGATCACCTGAGACATTTTCCTTTCATTTCAGCAGTGGTAAATCGGTCATGTAGATTGTAAATACGGATTTTTCAGCAGCCMCCTTATCTTTCTGTCTTTGTCAGCAAGCGGTAAAGCTCTGACAAGACCCTGAGAGAAGTTTTGCAAAAGGCACTCAGGCTCTGATTTTGTGCCAGCATGGCATGAGGCCAGCCCAGCAGATACATGCTGCTCCATAAACAAGCAACAACTCAATACCTACCATTCTTTGATCCATGTTATATTACAGGACCTCAGTACATGTGTCAAGGAATTGCACTCATGATTTGGGGGTACATACCTCTGGATGAGGCAGTCTTTGAGTTCAGAAGAGCAAGAGAATATTTTCTTATGGATCTTCTCATGGCTGTGAGTATGGAGTGAGCCACTRTGGCACAGGAAAAGCCCTCATTTCCCCTCCTGCCCTCCTCCCCAATCAGGTGTGATGGCACAGTGCTGTTTTCACTTCCAGCTCATACAGGAACAGTGTCTGGGATCAGCTGCCGAGATAATTAAGACAAACTTCTATTCCAGAATCCTGAATGTAGCTGATACTCAGGACTGAAAAATCCCCCTCTACAGAACTTTGAATTAAAAGTTCTACTGGTAACACATAAAATATGGAGAACACAGTAGRTCAGAAGGCGAATACAAGCACTGTAGAAGAAGTAGAGGAGCACACAGAGAAAAGCTGTTTAGCTGTGGCACCTGTCAAGTCAGACCTAGTTGCTCATAGTAAAGGAGGATGATGATTCATAAGAAAGTGTATGAACTGAACAGGAAAGGTATTTTGTAATGATGTTATGGTGKTTTTTTGCCTTTTTTCTTTTACATGCTTTTAATATAGTCTCTGTATTCTTAGCATACATATTTKCAGTTTTTGTAGCCTGATATTGTAACTTAGTTCTGGTATTTTTCTAGGCAGGAAGACAAAACATCCTAAAAGTCTCCCAGTTGTAGGCTGGAGCCCCTTTGCCATCTTGGCTCTCCATAGAAACCAAGGTTTCCACCAAGGTTGAAATCAGTTGAGACATATTTTTATAAAAAGGATTCAAGCCTCATCTGACTTTAGAAGTTTCTAGAATGGGGGGATATTACTTCACCTATTAAGCTTCTTATCGTGGAATCTTTGCCAGATATGCAAATTTGCAAGGTCTATACAAAATTTTTATACACATAACAGGGTGTGCGCATCTTCGGCATTTTCCACCTTGACGAGCTGTGCACCTAAGATCCTTACTAAACACCTTACTAAACACCCTTTATCCCTTTAACCATGTCTGGCTCATAATTCTGGGACCAGAGAAAAAGGCATCAATATCACAAAAGATGCTGRTTTGGGACCTTAGAATATCTTACAGGGATAGACTCAGAGAAGTCCAAGTTTCATTTAGATGAGTTACTGAAGGACAGCCAGACTTCCCTTGCTGTCTTGCAGAAGCTATATAATATATTTATTATGTCTCTGCAGAGGAAACCAGTGAGACTGGGCTCCCATTTGGCTGAGATTTAGAAGGTGTGTGTGTGTGCCTGAGCTACAAAAAGGATGTCAGGACTGGAGGAGTTTTATCATCCATCAAAGCAGCCTAGAAAATTCTACACACCACAGGCATCCCTTGGAGTGCTCAGCCCGTGGCAAAGCCTGGTGGGTGGGATTCAGAGATCACCTTTGTGCCAGGTTGCTGAGCAGTGCATGGAGCTGCAGCAGCKGGGACTGTCCTTCCTGCCTGCTCTCTGGCCACATTTCAGTGAGCAAAGGACAGGCCATTCCCCCACACCCCACTGGGTCCATATTGCCCAGGCTGTACTCACGTACTTGAGGCTGTGCTCAGAGGCTTCAGGAGTGGTAGGGCTGGCAAAGGTGGTCTTGAAAAGTGATTTCAGGGCTGTGCTTACCAGACCAAATAGATCTCTCTGAACTATTTCAGATTCCCCAAGTCCAATGTCCACTTCTCACTAGAGGGGTACAGTCTGGGTTGTGAATCGGGCTCTTGGCAACCTAGAAACCAACCAGTTGAACTTTTCACAACTGAAAAGTAACTTAGGAATTCAGATGAAAAAGCAGTGACCAGGGACAACCACTTAGAGTCAAGTGTTGTGAAACAAAAGAATTTTTGCCAGGGATTAGTCTCTGGTAAATTTTGAAATTTAAATGRTTTCACATGCTGTGCTAAATTTTCATTAATAAGGATGTTTACTGCCATCTTACCATAACTTTTTAGAGTGAACCAAAATATACAGTAGCAGGGGTTCATTTGTTGCATTGACTTATTTTAARGTTGGTTCAAGTGAAACACCCACTTTTTAGAACCAACTTTTCATGTCCCTGCAGTAAAGGTCTTGCTTGTCTGTAATGAATTTAATATTATAATAGGGTTTTTTTGTTGTTGTTGTTAGTCTTGAAAATATTTTGTTAGTCTCAAAATTCTGCCTAGCTTTCCCATTCCCAGATTAAGTAAGTGTGGTCTGTCATCCTTCATGCCAGCCCATAAAGTGCTCCTGAGTCCAAGCCTACAAGAAATGCCAATAAAAAGGGCTGCTAACCCTAACAATGCCCCATGCACACATCTCATTCACAGAGTTGTTCTCAGCTCCATGAATTAAGAYAGCAGTGCAGGAGGATTTGCACCATTACAGACATTTTATACATGAAACCAGTCTCTGGATTTTTTTCCAGAATTTCAATGTTATCCAGAGAGTGAACCAACTTGAAATGCTGACATTTCTGCTTTCATTCCTGTTGCTACAGAATGCTTTTACAAGTGATAAGAAATTGAATCATATTTTAGAAATGTCTTGCTAGTTATTTAATCTTACATAATAGCTTCTTAGTTTTGATCAGAGTCACAAGTAGAAGTAAYTCATCCTGAAACATCTAAGGGCTGCATCTATCTTCGCTAGGAGACAAGGGGCCATGTACTGATCTAGGTGTTCATGCATAGGTCAGTTCTGCAGGCTTTTTTTAAAGTTGATTTTCTCCAAGTTAAAAAAATCAAACCCCTTCAGCCTCTCCTCATTCCCTGAGGCACCAGCTCCCTGTCTTGGTATSTCTGCACTGGGTACCATCCCTTGCTAATGAATCTCTGGGGATGTCACATTGGGGAGCTGAAAACTGGACACTGCAGACATGGACTCACAGGAGCTAAATGGAGTGGACTAATTATTGTTCTGGAGCAATTAGCTACTGCAGTCCAGGACGAGATGAACGTTTTTCTCTGCAAAAGCATCCTATGGACTCCTGTTCAGCTTCACATGTACCAGAACCACRAGACCTTTTACAGATTTTCTCTGTTAAAGGTCCCTAACCGCCAGTTCTCAGTGTGAGTTAATTCCCTCCAAGATACAGACTTTGGCTTTTCTCTTTGCTAAGTTTCTTGAGATACTTGTCAGCCTACATATTGAGGCTCCTCAAGGCAGATCTACCTAAAAAGCAACTTCTCATTGGTTGARAGAACATTCTCAATTTGCAAAATAAAAGAGGACTTTTACAACTGAACTAGTGCTGCTTATTCCGTTAAGGGACCAAGAGTTTTACCTTCTGGGCTCCACAAATAAGAAGGTTGTGCAGGTCTTGGGTTAAAATTTGCAATCTTAGCCCCAGTGTATTTGTCACAGATTGTTAATTGAGACAGAGGTCAGACCATGCTCYGCACCATTTGTCTTTATTAGAAGTYCTGCAGAAATCAGGTCATCAGATGTTTCTGGATTGGTTTCTGCACACCTTGGATGCTGCAGACAGCCAATTACCTCTATCCAGGTAGTTATGCTATAAAAGGACCATGATGGCCCCATTCCCAGTCTGAACTCTCTCGATAGCTTCTTCCTTTTTTAGCTTTTAGATAAGGGATTTTTTTTTTTTTTCCAAGAGACTTATAAGAGCCTGTATTTGACTTCACCCCAATCCTTGAAACAGRACTACTTTCTGAACCTGATTCCCTTGAAAAACACCTCATGGTTTACCATGGCAGGGCTCTAACATAATGCAGACAAAAGAAAGCAAACACACTGCTCAGGCCTTGATCTCCCACTTACACGCATAATTAATTTCACATGCAAAAATATTTCCATTGGTTTAGGAATCTTCACAAGCGGAATATGCAGCTCATATGTATTTGTGGAACTGGGGGTCATACACTGTACACAACCAAACATTTGGTATCATTATTGGGGAAATATTGAGGTAAAGGCCTGGATTTTTGAGTATTAAAAKAATTTTTTTATGATTTATAGTGTGGAAACCTTTTCTAGGCTCAAGAATAATCACAAAGTAATGATTTTCTGGCTGTTGACACACAGGCTTTATGCTTTGCCAGGTCACCTCTTCAACAATAATGGCTAATCCAAAACATTTTGAAATTTCCCATTCTCTAAATTACTCCAATCTAAACAGATCAGTGATTAACTTTAAATCTGCATTGCAAATGACATAGTCTTGCAGCTCTTTAGTTAAGCTTGCTCTTTGCAAAGGAATTCTTATTTGCTTTTGTTGCAATGTTACATTATTTTGATCTAGAAGTGAATACTATTTAAGCATTTAAAAATTAACCTGCTGTTTGGAACAAGAAGAGCAAAAGTTTTGCTCTTCTTTGCCAGACAAATCCGCCCATTTGTCTGATTCCAAAAACCACCATAGACCATAATATTTTTTAATAGATCCATCTRTTTGATCAGCTTGAGACAGCTATTGGTATCCTGACAAAAACTTTCCTTAAATATGTGCACTTAATAAAACTTCCATAATGRGAACAATTAAAATTCTATTGTGTCAGAGTTCTGAGCAGGCARCCATGCCTTATTTTTGCCTCTCTAGCAATAACACGATTTATGACTTCAATGCCCACTTTTTACTGCACAGAGCAAGCTGTTTAATACTGCAAAACAACACCAGGTTCCCCTCCGGCATCTGCACTATTGACCAACACAAATAAACAAAGCAGCTCAGGTCACACTTCCTCTCATTCAAAATAAGGAATACGAGGCATGAGCTCTTTTGCCCTACTTGTACTGGGCTCCATAATGTAAAAAAAAAAACCAATCCTTTTTTTTCCAGCATTTCTTGCAATTTTTATGTCAGGAGAATGCATTTGTATATAAATATGACGCATAAAGGACTACTCCCTTGATCAAGTAACATTTGAGGTGAATGAGTATGAATCTACTGAACACAGGTTAACATGTAATTATAAGCACATAAACAACATTAATAATGCAAACTTAGATACAGGCTTCTTTCTCCAGTGATACTTCCATCTGTACTAGCAGCTGTATGAGGAATAAATTAATGAATTTTGTTGCAWTGCTGAAAATGTCTGGATACTTTCACAGACAGTTTTTGCACTTGTCTAAATTGCCAGTGAAGTTCATTGGGAAATACAGTTGCCACTATAGCAGTAGTCCTTATTATCAACTTCTAAATATTCACCAGAATTTCCAAGCAAATATARCCTCATAGCCATCTTTCATTTTAGAAGACTAACCCCTCTGAAAGAAGTGARGAAATAGTAACAAAAGGCTTTTCAGCCTTCTTTGAGAAGAATAGTCATTAATCGTCTATCATTTCTAGCTACTCTAAGGTAAATACTTTAGTTTCTAGCTAAATGCTCTAGTTTCTACAGAGATTAAACAGGAAGGTCAAAATCAACATGTGAATCACTACAAAAAAAAAGTTTAAATTTAAAAAAGAATTCCATTCTTCTTCATATTTTTCAGTGGAAATCTGATAAGCTGTACCACCTTGAGTATTTAAAAATATCTGTGATTTCTGGTGAGCACCACAGTCCATTCATGTGAGGTTTTGTTGCCTAACATCAGCAGATCACAGAAACAGAAATATTTCTGAACTAAACCTCTGCAAGTCTCAAAATCCCACTCTGAGAGAAACAAYTGCCAGTACTAGATCAGGTTAGYTTTGTCTAACCAAGGCTTGAAAACCCCCACAAATGGAAACTCCTTTAGCTCTCTGGGTGATTTAGTCCTGCTTCTCTACCTTCCCAGTGAAGTTTTCCCTAATATCCAGCCTCTCAAGGTGAACTCTGTGCTGTTGTCTCRCATTATATCATCTGCTCCACAACTTTTACAGCTGCCTTTCAGGTATTTGTAGGCTGCTGCCAGACTATCCCTTAGCTTCCCCTTTTCCATGCTGAACGAGCCAGCTGCCCCAACACCTTTTGAAAGGCCATACATTCAGAATGCCTGACCACTGAAGAAGGCTTCCTTCAGACTCTTGTAATTTCTCAACATCCACTTGAAAGGGGGACTTGCAGCGTTCCAGATGTAGTCTCACCAGAGCCATGCACAGGGCTATAATAAATTCCTCCTTTTGACCACTCCTTCCTAATGTATGCCATAGCCCATTATCCACTTCTCCTTGTTCATAATGGCAGTACACTTTTGGCTCTTATTCCAGCACTTTTTCAGAAAAGTCTCTGGTGGAAAAGCAACTGATAATGAGTCAGTAGTGTGCACATGCAGCAAAGAAAGGCAGCCAGATTTTGGGCTGTATTTTAAGAGTTTAGCCAACAGTCAGGGGAAGTGACTATTCCCTCTTTCCAGCTCTGCGAGGCCACATGTTCTGTATCCTGTTTTGGGCTCGCTCCAGTACAACAAAGATATGTGGATTTGGGATCACTCCAGTAGGAGTCACCAAGGTAGTCAGGAGGCTGCAGCACAGGATGTTCAAAGGGAAACTGAGGGAGCTGGGWTTGGTCAGCATGGGGAGAGAAGGCCATGGGAGATGCTATTGCTACCTAAAACATGCCAGGAGAGTGTAGAGAGAACAGAGGCCCTCTGGGGCACAGGAAAGTCAGCAGAGAAAATTCCAACTCAAATGATGAAAAATTCCCAACATGAGGCCAGACAAACACTGTATCAAGTTGAGATGAGGAGATATTCAAAATACAATAAGATCATGAGCAACATGATCTAATGGCAGAATATTGAACCTCCATAGAGTTCTCCATCCTACATGAGTCAGTAATGATTTGTCCTTCAATTTGTACTCCCGAGGTCTCCTGCAGCAAGGCTGCTACTCAGCCAGCCTGTTCTCAGTCTTCCAGGTGCAGATATTTGTTCTTTTTGTTGAAATTCATGCTGGCTCCAGTCCTCAAGTTTCTCAAGGTCAGTCTGAATTGAAACTGTGTCCTTTGCTGATTCAGCAGCTTCTTCCTATCTTAATGATGTTTGCAAATTTGCTGAATTTAACAGGCCCCTGATAAAAATACTGAGCAACATCAGCTCCATTGTCAACCCTGGAACGCTTTGCTTGTTACTGACCATCACCTGAACAGAGATCCATTTCAACTCACCCCATGGTCTGATCACCCAGACCATATTTTCCTGGCTTCCAGAYGAGAGGTCTGGGGTCAGAAACCTCACTAAAGGCATATTCACCCCTCTCCCCTCATTCTCATAACCAGACATTTCACTAYAGAAAACAATCAGGGTGTCTGTTTCTGATTACCTCCTTGCCCTGTTTGAGTTTAGAAATGGGTTCCAAGAGAAGACCGTGCACCACAGTCTTTGCAGGGACTGAGGTGAGCCTGGAGCTCATAACATTACAGATCCTATTTTTTGCCATTCCTGAACATGACTGTATTGTTTTCTTTTTCCATTCATCACAATTTTTCACAGACAATACACAGGAGCCTTGAAATCACAGCAGCCAGGAAGGCAACTACAGCAGCCAACTTTTCCAGCACCTTTAGATCAATCCCAGGAATATGAGTATGTCCAGATGAAGCAGTTTCTAGCTTGTTCACACAGCTCTGGCTCCTTCCCAAAGTGCTCTAATACTTGCAGGGATCAGGGAGAAGATTCTGCCTGTGATAAGAAGGGTAAAAGATGTCCTGAGTATTTCAGCATTTTCCATATAACCCACACTGTGTTGTCCCTTACACACCAGCAGTCCCAAATTTTTCCTTTACAATTTGTCCTTATTGCTTAATATAARGAAGATATTTTTCAATTTATCTGGGTTTTGAATTTCCTGATTTTGTCCCTAAGTACCTTAGTGATCCTTTTACATTCCTCCTTTGTTTCCTGTTTTTGTTCCTGTTTCAAACTCTTTGTGTTTCTGTTCAAGAAGCACCCTTTCAGGCAAGCTGGCCTTAAGCTCAAACTTCTTTTTTTTTACCACACAAACGGATAGCTTGCTCCTGATCCATCAGTAAATTCACTTTGTAGGAGCCATCCAGCTCTGTTGGGTACCCTGCTGCTGCATGGCTTATTCACAGAGGACTTTGCTTAGCAATTCCTTAAATTACCAGCTCTGATCTCTGGAAATCTGGAGCCCTGGTTCTCCAGTTCTATCTCCAGCTTTCCTCCAAATGCTGGGCTTCCTTGCCTTGCGCTCCCTGCAGCTTAAGATGCCCCCTGTGTTTTCCAGTGACTGTGTTTTTCAGTCCTTCTCAGGGTCAGTAAGTCCTGTGGAGCAACAGAGGCTCTAACATGTGCAGTGGAAATGTGTCACYCACACAGCCCAGCCTTGGGCTGTCTGCATGAAGCCACAGTGCCCTCAYAGCAGCTGTCTGAACAGCTGAGACCACCCTAAAACAGGTGCYTGCAGTTGGGAGCTTTCCAGTGGTTCTTTGGAGAAGGCTTCTTCCCCTGTTTCCTATCAATCAGGGGGTCTGTGGCAGACTTCCCATTAGAATGTCTTTAGTTTTGCCCTTTAGAGCCCTGTGAATATAAAAAATCACCTGCTCCTTGTTTTCTCTGGATATCACTCCTCAGTGGCCTGTTTCCTCCATGGATTCCCTTCCTGGGATATTCCATGTCTGATGGAACAGATCATGATTGAGACTCACCCCACTTTTTGTCTCTGCAAGCCTTGGTCTCCTGTTCATCAGGAGAGGTCACTAAAGGCACCAATGGCAGTAAAACATTCTAGATATTTCAGTGAAGGCCTATATAAAAGTAGTAATCAGTGAATAGCTTAAGCACAATTATTCTCAGGAGAAAATGGAATTTCTAAAGTGCACTAAAACATCTGAAATTTGCATACAGTTGCATGCTGACACGAGCTGCAGAGGTACATTAAGGCACTCAGCTTGACATCCCAAGCTCAAATTTGTGCTCTTCACCCTTGGATCCATAACATGACTCCAGGGGTGGTGTTCTTTGCTAAATTTTTAGATTCATGTGAGCAACAGCTGAAGTGTCATGCCAAGAATCTTAAATCTTTTTTCTATTAAGTTCTACTAGTTTAGGCTGGAGAAAGATCCATTTTATTTATGTCTTTATTTTAGCTGCTGTGGCAGCTAAACTGCCCAATTCTCTGCATTTCCATTAAACATTATTCACAATAACACCAAGCATTTTYACAAGCATTCATGTATGGAGTATCTTGCAGTCAATAAGTAGCTTTATTTSCAGYGACTGAYATAATTTTATTTTCAGTTTGTTTTRAAATATTTCTCTTTTCCTCTAGCAATTATATTGTGCACTACAACAAACTCTACAGTAAAAACCTGTAAGTTGTATTAAAATGCACTGGTTTCCTAAATGTAATATAAAACATTTGGACTTCATTTTCTTCCAGACTCATTAAGCTTTTATGACTTCTTTTTGAAAGATTRTCCTGTGCTCCATAATTCATATTTGTTTTTGCTCTGGCACATTATCCGTTTACCAATACATTTATTTTAAGATGGATTTTGGAGTTCTTGTATTTTGGGATATTTTAAAATTCTTTTCTGTGTTCATCTAAAAATTCAAATTAATGCCTCAGACAAATATAACAATTATGTGGAAGTCAATCCAAAGAAAAAATGCTCAAGTGTGAGCAGTGTGCACTATTTCATTCTTCTATAGTGTTCAAAACCAGCATATAACAGCAAAGTTATAYTGATATGCCCATTTTTCTATTATATCATTCCATGTTTGGAAAATTAAATTATGATGTCAATAAAAAATTTAATATTTTCTTTAGCCATTCTTTTTAGTAACAAAAATTAGGTGCCATCCAATCCTATAGGAAATATTTTTAGATTTATATGAAGTCACTATTTTAGGTACAAAAAATACTTGTGGAAAACTAAATTAAAGTTTCCATCACATGAAAAAAAMCCCACCTTTCAGCTTCTCATAAAGTCTAAGCTTTTTAAGAGGTGGCTGAAGGCAACTTCTATTAGAAGCATTGGCACTTACCACCTCTATGAACCTCACCACACATCTGTAACACCCAGTTTGCTTTGAAACTCTTGATCACATGTGGTTTACAGTCAGCTTTCTGCCTCTTGAGTTAAGTTTGCTGTTAGAACAAATGGTGTTGGAAACCTTTGTTCTCAAAGTCCGAAAATGGTTTTTGCATGATCGGTTTCTAAACAGAATTCTGCACCTGCGTGTGCCACTGGCACTCCTTGTGACTGTATTTTCTGGAAAATAAATCTCTTTTTTTTTTTTTGCCTATTTCCAGTGCATCCTCTTTATGGCAGTGATCATCACTTCCATGGTGTAAGATTCGCACCCAGTGCATAAAACAGAGCTCACTGATCCCCAATCAGGCAGGAATTTGACAGAACAAGTACAACTCTTCTTTCTCTCAGACCCATGCTGAACACAAGGTCCAAATTGTAAAACTTCAAAAAATTGTATCAATGGATGTATTTAGGCCATATCAAATTAGATATTATCCAGCTCCTGACCCTGAACCTTTTGTTATAACTTGAACTCTGCAAACCAAATTATTTTTARCTTCAAACCCTTGGCTAATTTATTTTCATTTTGCATGTCTTTGTGCTTCCAGTTTCTGGCAGTATCTACAAGTAAGAATGCCAAAGTCCTCTATTCAAATTGTATCCTTTGCCAAGTGAAAAGGGGAAAACACTCAAAATCATGCAAGACAGTCTTTTCTCATGATTTTTCTGTTCTCATGAACTTTGTAGGCCAATTTTGRAGATTCAAAGTTCATACTGTAAGAGACATGAGATAAGGAACCACACTTCTGTGATTCACCCTTTTTGTCACTAATTCCGCTTCCTTCTGGCAAAAAAAAAAAAATAGAAGACTGCTGAAGGGAAGAAAAAAATACAGCAAGAGAGGGAGAAAAGTCCAGAAAATAAAAAAAAAATAAAAAAATTTAAAAAAAAATTAAGAAAACATCCATGAACAGACTTAAATTCCTGAAGAAAAAACAAAAGACAATAGGATGGACGGAACTGCATTCAGGAGGTGAACTATGGAGATGAATAATGGGATGAATAAGATGGGTATCTAATTGGATATTGACATGTTAATTACAATTAATTTGTCTTAGAGGATAAAACTACTATTTTGACACGAATACTTCAGCTTAGACAGCCAAAGCTGAGGTGAATATTACCCAAATATTTACTTTCTTATCACCTTCTTTATCCTTTTGTGTACATCAGTAACTCTTTTGTTCTACAATATTGTCAGTATTTTAGGATCCTAATTTTTATACGCAGGTGTGCTGGTTTTGGTTCAGGTACACAGTGGCTGATACAGGGCTGTGTTTTGGATCTGTGCTGAACACAGGGTTGGCAATATTGAGATTTTTTTTTTATTGCTGAGCAGGGCTTTCACAGARCCAAGACCTTTTTGGCTTTTTGTACTGCCACGCTGGGGAGGAGGTTGGGAGGAGCTGGGACAAGTGACCCAAACTGTCCAAAGAGATATTCCAGAYTGTGTGACATCATTCTCAGGATATAAAGTGGGGAAAAAAAGGAAGGAGGGGGGACATTTGCACTGATGCCATTTGTCTTTCCCAGTCACCATTATCCATGACAGGGCCCTGCTCTCCTGGAGATGGCTGAATACCTGCCTGCCCATGGGAAGCAGTGAATGAACACCTTGCTCTGCTTTGCTTGTGTGCACAATTTTTGCTTTTCCTATAAACTGTATTTATCTGAACCCATTAATTTTCTCAGTTTCTCTTCCAGTTTCATCTGTGATGCCACTGCTGGGATTGAGCTGCTCTGGGGGCTTGGCTGCTGGCTGGGGTAAAACCAGGACAACAGRTCATTGATGGACTGTTTATAATAGGCCTTTATAAGTGCCTATTATATGCCTTTATATGAGACATGCATCAAAACTCTTGATCATAATAGAAGCCTCTATCTCAACATTGTGGATAAAACCTRTATTTTTGAGTACTGTACTGCAATATATGGGAACACAAAGCAGGGGTAAAGAGTACCATGTGGGGAAAAGGACAAAAATCTATTTGTGTTGTCTTACTTTGCTTACATTTGCACACCTGTCGATCCATCTACCCAAGCACTGCAGATTTCTGTGAACTCACCATGTCTGCTGCACTTCTCTATTTCCAGTCTCTTGACATAAAGCRGCCTAAAAAATGCCATTATCTTGGAACTTGGAATCAGAGACACTTTAATCTTATGGTTCCCATGTCATCTGATCAAATGAGCYTAATCTTCTGAATTTTTACAGCATTGCATGACCTTTAATCATATGGCTTTCATCACATTTGTCAGGAGGCTAAAACCTCACACATGACTCTGAAAATGTACACYTTTAAAATGCTATTGTTATTAGTATCCATGGATATCTGCGGGGATCCCCCGCAGTGCTTTCATGGGCTACAAGCTGATTTTGATTGTGTGAATGATGTAAAACTCTGTTTTCCTTGCTCACCAGACACTAACCTTTCTTTGCTGAAGTCAAAAGTCAAAAAAATCTGCACTTTTTTCCACTAAAAAACCCCCACTTTATTACTAAACTGATACTGTATTGGTTAATGTTTGGCAGAAATCCATTTYATTTATTCTTCAGTTCTAAAAACAATAGAGCAATAGTGATTAATAGAAAAAAGCTCTTAATAGCAATCCAATGTATAAACTACATATGCACCTATCAGTGAGAAATAGGTATTGCATATGTAGAGACATATTTCCATGTACAGCCCTTACGAGTAAGTAAGCAGAGGTTAGAGTATTTTTCTTTTAAAACCGACCTCTCTTCCATAAAAATAAGGYAAACTGCAGCCTACTATTGCACAGTGGCCATCAGGTAGCTCTTAACATTATCTAGCAAGTTCTATTAGTGAAAGCAAGCTTTTTTTCTGAGACTCAGTWATGGGATCCTCTGATACCAGTCTATTTTCTTTCCTTTAGGCAGTAKATAGGAAATTCATCTTCCCAAAAGGGCTGGGAGGAACCCAGGAATCCTGCCATCACACACAGAGCTCCATACTTCAGCTCTTTTCTCATTTTCCTTAACAACAGCCTCCAATCAGTTAATATTGGAAATGTTTCTCCTCCACTGTAAACAGCCTTGGGTCTGCTGTAAAAGAGAATACTGCACWGTTTGCTGGCATTCACAGACATGTTCTTTATTGGAGATACCTGATCTATATTGCAGAAATACAGCATGCTGGGTGAAAGCCAGTCCTGGATCCAGTACTCCTAAAGGTGGGTTTAGCTTGGTGCAACAACATCATACAATTCACAATAAGAAAAAGCTTGTCAACACCCACCTTCTTTTTCAGCCTGACACAACCTTGTGCAGTTTCAGGAAGGCATTTTAATTTCTGCCCTCTTGGAGATGAATTCCTGGCATTTGAGTGGGTGAATCTATGGCTCATAAGGTGCTGGGGTGATCAGCRGGAGCAACAGGTCTGCCCTTTTCTGGCCCTTCAGCCAACTTCCTGTGAGCCTRGTAATGCATTCCTAGGGAAAAAGTTTCCACTAAAATGTACACTTCCTTAGTAAAATGCAGTTAGGAAAGATTTCTCCTTCCCTTAATTACTCCAGCTTTATGCCTAATGCTCAGTGGGATGTATCCAGGCCTTRCTGACTCTGAAAGGCTCGTGAGCCAGACACCACTTTGAGGTGCATCTGTCTGCACTTACAGGGAGGGTGCCAAAAATAGCAAAGGTTTCAGTCTCTACAGCCAGGATTCTAAAAACACAGACTAAAAAGYGGTAATTTTTTACATCAAAATGAGTCAAATCCAACAGATGAAACAGATTAAAATACAAGGTTAGAAAACAAAGATGCCCTTTGGCATGCATGTTGTTTTCACCAACCTTCCCTCAGCTTTCTCCTGATGCTCTGGGTTGCAACAAATTCTGGGCAGCCTACATGGAGTCCACTGGGAAGGTTTACTTCCCATCACCTTCAAGATATGTGTTTGCTCCCTAAGCCTCACAGAAATCTTCCAACATCTTAACCTGGCAGGCTCCCACTGACTACCTCCCTCATGCTCCATACTGACCATTCCATCTTCTGCTTCAAATGTGCATGACTAGATAGTCCAAGAGAAATCTCCTCCACCCAGGGGCTACATCTGTCCCAGAGAGCAGCATTCAGGATAAGGCAAGCAGGGGTCTTCTCCTTCTGCCCAGCCACTGTCAATCAGGAAGCACCATGTAGCACATCAACAGGTAGTAGGCACATCAGGTGAATATTCCTGCATTTCCTCCATCCGTTTCTCTTATTTTATCTTCAGAGATTACAGCACTGTTAACTAAAAAAAAAAAAAAAAACAACCAAATAAAACCTTCCTCTCTCCCCAGACTTTAACTGATAGATGTTTTCTCTTCACTTGCCTTTGTGGTGTACATTCACAGAAACTCCTCTGACTTTTCTAAACTCGGTTGAGAAGCTCAAAGTCCTTTTTAACAATCCTACATTTCTTCTATGATTTGTCACTTATGCATAAGAGTTTTGTTTCATCATATCTTGACATCCATACATCCTGATGTACATCCAAGTTTTTAATCTCTGCTTTTTCTGATGCCTGTAAGGAAAACAATACCTGATTATTTCTTTCAATTTACTCTATGTTCCTATTGCAGTTTGTGGTCATTAACCTAAAGTCATTGTGGGTTTATAAAACAGACCTGCTCATGTTTGATGATTCAGAAGGTTATTTCTTTAAAACTTCATGACCAATTCAAAATGCTGCTAGTAAACCTGCATACAAAAACTGACTTGCAAAACTTCACTTGCAATAGTGCTCCTTTTCTGCCTATTTGACACTTAACTGCTTAAAAGAATAGTCTGACAGATAACATACAATCAAATAAACTTCCAGTGTCTCTGAGGAGTCTGTCTCAGGTGGCAACTATCCTCTCCTGTGTCTCAGCTTATGCACAGCCCCTSTGTAGGCCATGGTACTATGCACTAAAAAGCTCCTGAGTCCAAAGCCTGCAGTGGAGCACAGTTTACTAACACAACAAAACTGAGTTTGGACTTGATTGATTGCACAGTCTATTCTGAACCCTTTTAGTCCCCAGGAGTGATGATCATCCCTGCTATTAAAAGTTGGCTAATAATTTCAGTGGAAGTTAAGGGCTCTTCAGTTTATCCTGTGATCGTCTCATTCATCTTTAATGTCTCAGGGCCATTTATCTTTTGCATAAAAGCTTGTGTTACATCTCTATGAGACCTTGAACATGCCCCTTGCTTTTTTGGCAAASGATTTGTAATCTTAGGACATAACTCATGTAAAATGTGTTTATCTGCAATTAAAGGAATGGTCCACATTGCTCAGTCTGGCAACTCCCAAATCTAGAAATGTCTAAAGTATTTCTGCCCTTGTGATTATCCTGAATGTCCTGCAAGCAGCCAAAGAAGAACATACTTGAGAAATAGTGGATTCAACAGCAGCTCTTCAGGAAGGAACTGGAAGTTTTGGTGGTTCCTAAACTGAAAGGGTCATCTATGATCTGTTGTTGAAGAAAATAGAAAAATCCTATTTTGATGAAGAAATAGGTGTCTGCAAATGACATGAAGAAAAAAATCCTTTTTMTATGGTTCAGATGACAGGAATTTAGCTGAAGTATTTTGTCCAGTTAAAGCTGCTGCAGTCTGATAAAACTGTGGATCAATTAAGGAGTGTCCAAATGAGAACAAAGAGAAAGTCTAGAAATGGATAACCTAGGAGGGGAAAAAAATAAAACCACAAAAAAACAAAAGGAAAAATTATTAAAGGGCAAAAGAGAAATAAGGCCCTTTCTTTGGGATGATTTCTGTTCATTGCTCTGTCTTACCAATAAAATCTTAATGTCACCCAGTGCAAGCTACATATTTTAAAGTGTTTCCATAACTGGCTGAGCTTCTAAATACTTTAGAACAAATGATAGGATGTAGGAATTTAGCTCCCTTCTTTATTTTATGCTGTCCCTAGTAACAGATCTAGTAATAGCTAGTAATCACACTGACAGCTGAATTCAAAAAGGACACTATTTTTCAGATTCTGCTCTGGATTCAAGGAGGATGACCTCAACAATTAATCTTCCACTGCTGTTCTTTTCTTTGTAAATAAAATTCCACCAACTGCTACATTTACAGTCCTTGTCAAGTTAAGATGTCACTCTTCAAATATTTTGTGGGTTATTGCTTGTTTTTTGACAGCTTTGTCACCGGCCTGTTATTATGAGATTCTTTTTTCCAGTTATGGTGTTTGTATCAAACCAGTAAGAAATATCCATGGTGCCAGCATGCTGAGTTTACATAAACAGCAGTAATGTAATTTTAACCCATGGAATCTTATTTATGGAGAATTCTGGACTATTCTCCAAGGTCAGTGGATCTGGATCAATGAACACCACTGATATCCAGAGCGCAGAAAGTGTAGTGTAGTTTTTAAACGTGCTGCTTTCCAAAAATCCTTTTGAGCTAGTAGGTCATCCATGATTTCCAGACTCTTACAAACATGGAAGCTTTTAGTGTAGGCTTTAAATACATTCTATCCCCTTGACCCCACACAATGGTCAATATGGTCAATAAATAGGAAGATTTCAAATCAGGGGAACTAATGAAGTACATTAAGCACCTCTYGTATGCTCTCCTCCAACTCTGTGCCCATGTTGACCCATCATATCTTTTTTCCTCCTACTCCCTAATGCTACCTGTCTAAGAGCATGAGCTGTGATATGATCTGTATAAAGGGTTTCTTTTAGGGCCTGAATAATTATGAAGACAAATCCTTCCCTGAAATCAGTGATTATTCATAACATACAGCAAATTTGAGTATAAGCTAAAAACCTGTTAAGGTCAATTATTTAACTGAAGTGTCAATGACAGTTTAGGGGCCTATGACAAGAAGGGAAAGTTCAGGGCTACAAAAGATGACAAGCTGACCACAACTAAAAAGAAAATACCCACAATAGATCTTCCTTCTAGGATATTTCACTTCTCTTGTAATCTAAACCAATGACAGAGTCTAAGGACAATGTCTTTTAACAACTTAGTTCCTAGAAAAAGTACAGTAGCTTACATGTCCATAAGCCAAAAATTTCAGAGTAGGGTTTACCCTAACCAGTGTTAATGCATCTCTGTCTTCGTGGAATTTTTGTTTATCAGTAGGAAGTAATACTGCAGTAGATAGCAGTAGCGTTGGCAGTGTAAACGGCCGTTAGGGAAATGATAAAAATTATTCCAAAAGCTAAATATTTTTAAGAATGCTTCAGTTGCCCTGCTGTTTTTATTATTTTTTTTCCCTGAAGTTTTTACTCAGCTTTTCCAGTCTCTGCCAATCACTCAGCAGTCTTTCTTCTTTTACACTCGGACAAGTGTAAAAGTCTCATGCTAAGACTACCATTATTTAAAAAATAAACGTTATTATCTGCCCTTGTGTTCAGGCACAAATGTACATGTAATGGGGCTGTGGCAGGAAAAACCAGATGTATATTATTACCTTGATTAACACTGATGCCTGCAGGTGTCAGGAGCTTGATTCAGCTTCCCACACGTAAACATCTGCTGCCATTCCAGGAGTACTCTACACATCCTCCAGCAGCAGGTCTCAAAGGTCATGGTTCCTATCAGCATCACATCTCCTGACCCACTGACAGTGCCTCAGACTCAGAAACATCGAGGATAATTTTAGTCACCAAAAGCAACTGAAACACTGCCGACAGCATATTTRCATTAGGGTGAAGTTGTTCTCCGGGGTCAGAACAATGATGACAGGCTCAGTTAGTTTGGCACATCTGAGATGTCTGAAAAAGTCAAGAGAAAAATAAATAGCATAAACAACAAAGAAAAGAACTAGCTTATTATACTGAGCAACAGGTCAAAAGCAAGGCCTGAAAGTATTTCTACTCCAGTGATGGATATATAGAAATTAGGACAGGAGAAACACTGGGCAGAAAATGAGTGGTCACTGATTGGGCAGCACATCAGAGGATGTGCTCCTCCTGAAAGGAAAGCCTCGGAGCAATGTGGCAACTACTGCTTGTTGTTCATCAGCTCCAGAGGGGCAGGGTGTACAAGTGAGGGAGTAGTGCTGCACCTGAAATACTACACTTCCAGTATCACAAGAAAAAATAAACACCCTGACGTTCCTAAGGGGAGAAATCCCAGGTTCTGAAATGACAAACATAATTCTAGAGCTRTTCTAGTGAGCTGATTTTGGAATAAAGGTAATTATCAGGAAAACTCAACAGGAATAGAGAAGCTGCAGACTTAGCTATAATGAGAGATTGCAGCTTCCTAGTAAAGCTTTTTCCTCATCCATCCAGTTGAGAGACCTGCAAGATGTGACACTATTCCAATTTAGCATTGAGTGTTCCCAGGGCTTGGTTGAAAAGCTATTAATGAGAAGGCTCTTCTGCAGTAATATTCAAATTGGTAAAAAGCTGTAATAACAGCCAGTGAAGTAAATSAATGCATCACAAGGAATTTCATCAAAGAGGACTCTCTAAAGTCAGAAAACTAGGGGCGAGAGGGTGAAAAAAATCCCCAACAAAACAAACAAACCGACCTCAAAGYATCAACACAAATCACACACCAAATTCACAAAAAATGCAATTATAAAAGCAAATCCCTAYAATCAGAATAAAGACCATTTGAAAAACACTAGCATGCCTGTCTAACCTCAATGCTAAATGCAGCAATTCAGAAAGAAATTAAATAAAWATTACAAAACAGACAGGGGTAACTGGAACTTCCTCAAGAGCCCTGAAGTAACTCTAACAAAAAATTGCAGAGCTTCTGGCCAAGGTATGCAACCTGTCATGAAAATAGCTGTGATGCCAGAGGACGAATGATAAAACTCCCATCCACAAAAGGGGCTCTGCAAGAAAACCTGGGCACCACAGACTAAAGAGAAAGATTTTCAGCCCTGGTGAGATKATAGAGCCTATAATGATGAACTAGACCACAGAACACCTGGATAAATCAAGTCCATCACAAAAGAGTCTGTGTGACTTCTGCAAAKGGAAAATGCTGCCTCACTAACCTAGTGCCCACAAATGTAATATATCCAGATTTTTAAAAGCCTGTAAAAAGCTCCAAACCAAATGTATTCCAATCAGAAAGAAGCAGGAGAAGGAAGGGCTGTTCCWTGAAGGGGCAAGCCAGGAGCCAAGTGCAAGCTCAAAACAAGCAGGGCCCTCCCCTTGGGCTCCAGACCACAGCACTCCAAGGCCACGTGGGTGAACACAAGGGGTGACATCCRTGACCCAGCGATGGGCAGACAGGGCAATTTCAGGCCCAGGGTTGAATCAGGATGTCCTGCCAGGAGAAACAGAAGATAAAGCAGAAGATTACAGCATAGGTCCAACCATGACACAGGTCTAGGGACAAAGTTAAGCCAGCAGTGCAATAAAATCTCAGCCAGAGCAGGAGAACAAAAGGCCAAGGAAAAGATTTACTTGGAGTATGGCTCAAACTCAGAACTAGAACTAAACTAATGCTCCAGGCTCTCAGTTATAGGTGTGGATGTGGCCCCAGGAGAAGATGKTCAGGGCAATCAAGGCTTATTGCTGCTCTGAGGCCCTGACAATTGCAGAAATTAAGTCACTGCAGAACTGCAGTGAAGGTCCAATAATGTAATTAAAATTGGTTAGGCAAGAGGAAGCAGTGTTTCAGTAGCAGTGTCCTTGGGATGTGCTCTCTGGACTGGTTTGATTGGCATCCTTGTCAGTGATCTGATGGRAGGAACACAATTATACAACCACATAACAAAATGTCCAAGTCTGGCAATGATATTAAAACCTTTCACCTACTAAAATGCTCAATGGATGGGCAAAACGTGGTGAGTGAGTTCCACTTTAGAAACACAAAAGGTGATACATATAAGTACAAGACTACAAAGGTGATTTGGGGGCTGTATCCCCTCARTTAYGAGGACAGGCTGAGGGACCTGGGCCTGTTCAGCCTGGAAAAGAGAAAACTGAGAGGGRATCTTATCAGTGCATGCAAGCACCTGAAGATGGRTGTCARGAGGATGGAGCCAGGCTTTGCTCAGGGGTACTGAGCAATAGGATGAAAGGCAACAGGAGAAAAATGGAACACAGGAAGTTTCACCTGAATACGAGGAAGAACTTTGCTATRTAGATAACTGAGCACTGGAACAAGCTGCCCAGAGGAGTTGTGGAATCTTTCTCTGGAGATATTCAAAAGCCATCTGGACACAATTGTGAGGAAGGTGCCCTTGGGGACCCTGCTTGAGCAAGGACACTGAGCCAGGTGACCTTCAGTGGTCTTTCAAACCTTACCCATTCTTCGAAGTAGAAATTATGTGTATCATGTGCACAGGTGCAGTTATCAGGTTTAAATTCAGCAACCAGTGTGCAACTCAAACCTTTAGAGACAGCTCTCTGAAATTGGTTTAGTATGCAGAAGCAGCCTAAAGAGAAGCACTGGAGTGCACTGTCTCACCAGAAAGGGCATGGAGGACAACTTCATGGGCATTATTTTGCCAATGCTGAAATTTGGTCTAAGGTGTGTAGTCCTGGTCTTCACATCTACAGGGAGCAGGAGACAAATAAAGTGCAGAGGTAGGCCCTTAAAATGATCAGGAGGATGCAGGAACTGCCATGCAGTAAGAAACTAAAAATCCTGGGATATTTCAGTTTGGAAAGTAAGAGGCTGAACGATATATTCATGAGGTTTGCAAAGTGGTTAAAAAGAACACAAAACTATTTTTGAGCATAATTCACAAGACTGTAACAGCAGACACTCACTGTATTAGCAGGAGATTAGAATGAAACAGCTAAAATGAAATACATTTTTTAGACAAAGGGTAGTGAACTTCTGGAACTTTTTGTCACAGGAGTGTGTCGAAGCYGGAAATATCAGCAGGCTTAAAAGGGGATTAAACAAATTTGAGTGCAGCAGAACCACAAACAGAAACTTTGGGACTACAAATTGTTCTAAGTAGGAAGTGGTTGATTCTCTGCTGTTCTGGCATTCTGATTGTTTAGCCTTGAGGTGTTGTTGTTGGACAGGCTTTTATAACTGGCAGTCTAAAAGTTATCTGCAGTTCACGTACATTTACACAAACTACTCTCTTTGTTAATGCCAGCATAAGTTGGGAGCAGAAATCACAGCCAGATTTATAAAGCAATAGAGGGTGGAGGGTTTGGAAGCCAAGCAGGCAATCTAGAACAGCGTAGAGAAGACCACTGAACAGATTAATTTATTTAGGCTCCCACCTCCAACAATCTCTGAACTGCTGGATACACACTGCATGTACCTGGCTCTGCTGCCCATCTTATTTCATAACAGACTCTTGAAATTAGTATGGTTCAGTAKGATACTTGTCTCAACTGAACTGAAACAGTTGGAGCTCAGAAGAGTATTTGGGAGTAATTCCTCCCATGGTGGCCCTCTGGAATTCCCCTTGCTCTTGTAAAAGGATATTGGTCTGTCAGCATGGCTGTTCCTACTCTGACCAGTGCTCCTGGCATATACTGACTGTATGAACAGAATGGCTAATATTAAATTTGAAATRAAATCTACTTATCTGTTGATAATTTGGTTTAATTCCTTTGCAYCAGTAAGCTCAACCAGTTGGAGGGCTTAAGAATTTAACATTAGAAAACAACGTGTGGAAGACAATGTTCATGTACAAATCTCATTGACTGTCACCAAATAAAGTTTGGTCACTCTTTGGAGGCRCTATGAGGTAGTGTGAAATTTCAATGGTTATTCTGTTCATTGCTATTTGGATCCTCTAAGGGTCACATTCTATGGTGTGCTTATGTGTTCTTAATTTCAGTATATTTTAAATTGGCTCGTTTGACATCTGAATGTCAGTGTGCTTAGATAACATGGCATTTTGTAGCTGATTAAAATACATTCAAATAACATTTTCCTTTGAATCACACAATTAAATAACTTGGAGAGCATATAATTAATATACATTTTCAGTAATTACRTGACTTCACTCTAGTCTTACATAAAGCCCCACTATTTAAGAAACCAAGTCTTGACAAAGTTTAAGAAAGGAGAAGTGTTGACTCACTGATGGAGAGCCAAAGCCTGGAGATACTACGTGACATCCCTGAAGTTACTCAGGGAGCAGCTGAGGAGCAAAATTAGTGCAAGATCTCTTGGGTTCTGAACCACCACCACATTTCTCTCCCTCTTCTCACTACTTCTGTTCAAGCCACAGCTTCCTACACTGATCTCCTGCAACTGCATTCMGAGGGAAACCCAAGGGAATCGATCTTTTTGGACCTTCCTTCTGTTTGTAAGTATGCTGGCAGATTGGTGGCCGAGTCACAGATGCCAAAGTCTGACTGGGTGAGGCTGAGCAGTAGCCAGAGAGCAAATCTGCCAAGCTGCTCCCTGCAGACGGGGATCAGAGGCTGCACGAGCCAGCAAATGTCCAAATCTGGATGTTAACACAAATCTGGATGTTAACAGAGAAGCAGCTCCAGTAAGAGCCCTGTGTTTTGGCTCCGCCTCTGCCACCACTACGACCCATCGTGGTCAACCAAACTTGGAACAAGACAAAAACTCTGGACACGCGTAAAARATGCAGTTTAGCCAACAGAGGATTTTCCAGAATTCCTCTGAGGCYGGTGCAATGTTTGCTTAGTCTGAGCAATATTGTTCCCAGCAATACAGACATTGTTTGAAAAATACAGACCCAGACTGAACAATTGCTCTTGACAATGCAAGCATTTAAACTGATCAGCCAGAGAGGCCAGCAGAGTTAATGMAACTGGAAAACTCTGCCAGTCTTGGACTATTAGCTTGGAAGTGGAATGAAGTACCAGAAGAAGAGATGAATTTCATCCAGCACCCCAGAACTGTTCCATTCAGGAGAGAGGGGCTAAAAGCAGCAGCCTGAAATGCAACTTAGAGTTTCCTGGAGAAGAATGTCTCCCTTCTTTGCTTATGGAGGTGCCCATTTGGGGAAAGCAAATTCCCATATATAAYTTAGGCCTTTGGACATAATCCCAGGGTTTCTGGCCTTTGAGAAGGAATTACACAAACTTTAGAGGGACTCCTGATACCTTGTGAGCCATCTCTGCCTCTGACACMGGGGCTTGAACCTTTTCTCACTCACCTGGTGCTCTCAAGTCCATTATCCTTCCACATCAGAGCACATCCTGTGGGATACATTAGCTATTAACTCACTAATATTAACATATTCTTCATTGTGTCCAATCTAGATCACAAGTGATTTCAAGTCCACATAATTTGTCATTAGGAACAAAACCAATATTCATAGMAAATGTTTTGCCAAGAAACCTGGAAAATCTGAGCCAGGATAGAGAAAATCATTTACCCCTTCTTCTTTTGTGACTGTCTCTCTATTCTGCTCATGGATCTTCATTCTTCTTCCGCAACCAGATCATGTATTTCCAAAGTGTACACAGCTTTTACTTGACGATTTAAATTGTGAGAAATTAAATATCCTTAGTTACAACATTTTAATAGCTACCTTCATAGTCTATATGGTTTATTTCGGTTTGATTTCCAACTGSTGGACCTTTTGTTTTCTATTTTAAGCTTCTTTATATTTTAAGCAAATAAAATTGATTTCTTCATGGAGAATTGTGGTAAACTATTTTGATAAATAATAGGATATGAACATAATGCTATTAACTGGGTAATGTCCTTTAGCTTGTAGGAGGTGACCTGAACAATGGTACTGTGAGCTGTCTCTAGGTTTTGATATAAATAATTACTCAAATCAGTAGTGCTACATAGTGATGGCATGGCAGTTTGTACAGTTTTTTATTGCTTTGGAGGTGAATATTAGATCAAAAAGTCAGGGAAAGAGGATTTCTTTTTAAAAGTTGAATGTAAAGTACCATGCAAATGGTGAAACATAACTAAGGATACTCAAACTTTAACCCTCACTGCTTTTGGAAACCACATCCTGTGATCATTTTGTGTTTGAACAATAACAATGTTTTTACAAATATTCCTTAGTTCAGCAAATCAAATTTTCTGTTGTTATTCAGAAAATAAGACATTGCAGTGAGTGCATATATGCACATATAGATCTGTATAAAAATACAGTGTATRTGTGTCTGTGTCACTTCTGTCTCACGGCCCGATTAAATACATGTTAAAACAGATGTTAGATTGCTCTCTCTCTCCTGCAGACATGATAATTTTTCATTCCTTTCCTACACAGGGCCCAGGATGTGACCTCATCCCCTGACACTTGGAGGACTGCCTTGTGGCTGTTATTGCTACTGATCTTTACTGTCCATTTGCTCTGCAGTGATGCCTCTGTGTGTCAGTCATGATTCAGAACCCTTGTGCACTGCATAACAAATTTGTACAAAGGAAGAGACCATAGCTGGACAGTATTTAGCCTGATGGGCAGCTCTGTCAGCGTATCATCAACTAATCCTGAGCCTCTCAGATGCTATAGAAAAGACATATGCTAAAACATGTCTGTAAGTTTTGAATTTATTAATACACATGAAGAGCTTTGTCTCTCATAAGAAGAGCAACTTGGGAAAGTGCATGAAGATTCTTCTGATAAAAATGTGATGGGGGATGGAACTGTATTGCTTAGAGCTGGCACTGGCAATACATGGATGATCCAACAGCTTCTCAGTGAACTTGGAGAGGGAGAGAAAAATAAAACTTGAAGAAAGAAGTCCAAATTAGGAGCCAGAATATTTGGCATACCGTTTTTAGGTCAGGTGCTAAAATACTGTACTATGCTTTTATGAAGCCAAACTAAAATCACAAAGGAAGAAATCTAACCTTTTTATTTATTCCATTAGATATCCTGCAGCTGTCAGCAGACTYAACCATTACTTGAAAAGAACTAATGTACTAAGCAGAGCAAAATTTTGAATAAACAAAAGACTCAGGGTYCTTGTCTATTTGCTGTGATTTATATAGAAAATGGAGAATAAAAAAAAAAAAACCAAAAACTCTTCACAATGCTTTGTCTTGAGTCTTACAAGCTAAAAGTAGCCATAGGGTTGTGTTGGGTATGACCCAGATTTGCCAAGAAACATAAACATATTTAATTCTTTAGGTTTAGGTAGCAAAAAAAGAAGGCACAAGGAGCTATCAAATAACAAGCACCTGCTCTGCATGAATTAGAGTTCACATGTACAGAAATTACCCCCAAAACCCTGAGTGAAAACAGAGACATCCTAACCTTAGGATAGCTGTGTTTGGTACACACATCCTAAGGCTCTTTATGACTGTGTGGTCCTGCTTATTCTTCTAGTTGCTGGCAGGAGAAAAGGGCAAAGAAAATCCTTAAATTGCCTACATGACAGATTAAACAGTCTGGCCTCACAGTAGCACTAAGGATCTTGCTTGCAGACAGGGCTGAGCAGGAAAGCAGGACTTTGTTTGCAGGAAAGCAGGACTTTGCCTGCATCATATGGTCATTAATATCTACAGTGGTATAGACAAAAGCCAGACATCCAAAGATTGCCTACATTTCCTTCAGGCAATCCACTCCAGATGCTGTCAAGTGACTTCTAGCAGTGCCCTGCTTGGGGAGAGGGATTAGCTGGATGGTTCCTGCAAGGGCACTAACTCATTCCAACATTAAAAAAAAAAAAAAAGTCAGAAAAACACTATACAATAATTATTTCTATTTCTGACACATCTTACACTACACAGTTCAGAAATTGAAAAATATGGTTTCAAAACCCCAGCAGTACTGATGTGATTTGATCAGAACACTAATATGTTGTACAGAAGGAAGGAATTACTGGAAATGCTGCCATGCATGCAGATGTTTGCTCCTATTGATCAACAGTCTATTTCTTATTAGTATATCTCCAGAAAATTTCCAAAAGTAAATTCAATTAACTTTAAAAAACTGCATCTTGGATTATACTTCTGTAACTTGTAGATAATGGAAGTGATATGTCTAGAATAGGGAATTCAACATCTGACTATTAAACAGGATGGATTTTGCAAGGAACTTACAGTCTGAATTGACCTAGATGTAGATTTAGAAGATGAACGACAAAAATTCTGGGTGTCATCGTGATTTCTAGCAATTTCTTTTGCAAAAAGATGTAAAATTGCATGCCTGGACTTGGTAAGAGAAAAAACTTTCCCAAAGTTTGGGAGTGGTGGAAGATAATGTTCCARATCTCCTTGCCTTCCTTCTGTACTGATTTTCCACAATCAGTGCATCAGGTTCATGAATGTATCAAAGATAGAATAATACTGCATATAATAGGGAWTTTTTTTTCCAAAATGGACATCTAYCTGTCTGCTGCTTCTGTGCATGAAGAAGTGGAAGAGCAGGTCATATGGCGAGAGGAAGTGTTGGTGCTTATGAAGAACCCAAAGAGAAGGAGATCACTACAGGAAGGGATTAATGAGTGTTTGTCTTCTCTCTGTCCCATAGCCAGTGTCCCATGCTTTAGCCCCACTGTGCTCTTCTATTCTGTCACCATATTCAAATYTGGCTACACCAAACTCTTCTTTCACAACAGCCAATCAGGAGGGCAGGGATTAGATAAATTAGAAACTTCCTCGTGGCCCTAAAGCTGCAGAGAAATTCAGATTGGATCCACAGAGGAAAAGGAAAGTTGTGGGGGGAAGGTAGAGGGGAGGAAAGGGGGGTGGGCAGGCAGAAGAGAGGAGAAATAGCCCCAAGAACATCTGTGGCAGGGAATAGAATCAAGCCTGCAGGCATAACCTGACCATGTGTGACAGCCTTTCTGATTAGGGGCAGACAGCAGCTGCTCTGCTTCCATTCTCCCAGGACTCACATTGTCCTGAACAGGTTCTGAAAAGGGCACAACCTCCTGTTTCCTGCTCTTTCTGCACACTAAGAATTGTAGAGTGCATCCCTGTACAAGTGGGCTTTTTTAGAACTATGGCTTTATGGCTCCTTTAAGATTAATGTGGTTAGGGTTCACATGCGGGAAAAAAGCTGTTCCTCACCCCCACATTTGTTCTACGCTCACATGGACTCCAAATCATCCATAAAAGGTCTGCAGCATAATCATTGCACTGGTCAAATATGAAAGGCAGTCTTTCAAAATTTTACTTACTCACACTGCCTGTGTGAGTCACCTTTCATTTTAAGCAGTAAAGCATTTTTGGGCTGTTTTTTGTCACCACYGATGAAAATGGGGATGAATAGCTGTTCTGTGACTACAAGGCAAATTCTTCTTCAGTGCTACTTTTCTCATGGCATTTTTGAAAGTCTGAAGTCAAAGTGTTTCATTCTGATCCAATTTTATTGTGTTTTCTCAAAATCCATGTGCTTCTCTGGACGTGAAGGGCACCCAGCGCAAAAAAAAAAAAAAAAAAAAAAAAAAAAAAAAAGAAAATAAAAAAAGTAAACTCATGCTTTAACTTATCTGCAATTTTCTTTTTCAGGATCTAATCAAATGATAATGGTAGCCAGCTACATTTCTGGAGAATTTTCCATGACTTCCCAGAACAATGAGCAATTGTCTAACAAGATGTTGCCCTCTCTTGTGTGTTCAGCTGTTGATGTCTAGCACTCCTCTCAATGGACACTGGTAATGACCCAGTCTTAAACATCTTCTGCCATATTTGGGAAGGTGCAACAAAGCTGAAGATTTTTTTCTGTATTCCTGCAACGGATTGATAAACCCGGCCAGATTACAGGACTCCTTCTCAGTAAAGCAATATTTAATAATTTTTGAAGCACTTATAAGCAAGAAGAAAGAACTTTCTGATTTTCTCATTCCTGTTCATTATACACACTAGACTTTTTGGGAATATTTTAAACATCGCCAGAAGTAATTTTAATTTTCTTAACTGAATAAAAGGTTACAGATGCTGAATGCAGTTTACATTCTACTTAATTGTGCCATTGATCATGCTCACCTGGTGTTGCAAATGGCTCGTCCTCAGGACTGCTTGTGGGGAAATAGCTGCCAGCACAGCAAGCAGCTGTCTCCTAGACCATCATTTCTCAAGAAAAGTTCAACAAGTTCTTAATTCTTTTGGTTGTTGTTTATGCAATTATTTCTTCAGTGTTTTCCTTCTGTGCATGTAAGTTCCCTGAAAATAACTTACCAATGGTCTAATGTGTTCCAGTGAACAGAATTCTTCAGGTCGTTAATTCCTTTAATTTTTTTTAGTGTGATGATGGGAAATTCAAGTTCAAAGCACTCAGAATCTTGTAAATATTATACTTAAAATCAACATTAGACATAACTCTTAAATTGAGACAGTACAGGATGACATTATGTTAATTTGAATGGATTGTTTGGGTAGCCAATGTAGTGTACACAGAAATCTCCTCTGGGGGGTTTTGCAGCTCCTTGGTACCTGAACACCTTGCAGTGTTCAGGGTATTTATCATTTAATTTACCATATTTATCATATTCATCATATTTATCATATTCATTTGGCCTAATCCCCACAATGGCTCTACCATGAAATCCCTTCCTAAGACACTCTCTGGCTGCCAGCTGTGACAGAGKCAAATTGCTCCCATAAGATTCCCTTCCTTAGACTTACCAAACTTTGCCTCAAAACTCAGTGCATTTGTGGGTTTACCTTTATCAGAGGTCTGGTTTGGAAAGCCCCTCTATTCCTACTTTCCAGCTCAGCTGTACTTATTACCATTTCCAGAAATACACTCCACCTTTCCTGAAATTTACTAGCTTCTGCCCAATATGCATCTAGCTAGGAAAGTTTTTGTTATTTTTTTAATAGCTGAGGACTTGAATCATAAGAAAACTCAGTACCCTGGAGGACTGGAACAGGTTGGATAAAGGCATYTTTCTTTTTGTAAGTGTGACTTGGATTTGAAAAAGCTGAATCTTTGAACTCTGGCCCTCTGCCTGCATTTCCTGGTAACTATAACAGACAAGGGCCATTTGTGAACAGCTCAGATATTTGGACACCACTTACATACACAAGACTTGATCCAAAACCCACTACAGTCAATGGAAAGACTTTTGGTTGACTTCCATTCTCTCTGGACCAGGAATATTTCATAGGGCTAGAACATACATGCCGTCTTTTGCTGCTTTTTTCTCCACGTAGTAGCACATCCATATTGCCTTTGCAAATATTTTCCAAATAATGGTCCAAAACAAAGACCCAAGTGCCTTAGCACAAAGTTCCCTTCTTCACAGAGAAATTCCAAAGGGCATAAACAGAGACTGTGAGTCACCACACCCACAACAAGAAATCAGTATATAGCAAATGGTCAGTAAATATCATACATCATCTATAATGTCCAGAAAACAAACAGGATTCCCATGATGAACATATGAGTTTGTACAAATGCTGGTCCCTTTATGAAATACTGCAGCAATCAGAATTGCCAGGGAAATTAATAGGAAAATGATGTGGGACTTTACCCCAGAAGTCACAGACTTAGTATTTTGTTTATATATAAAATAATTATCTCTGCCAATTTCTAGTACGAGTCCTTGATTGTTTTCACTGACAGAAATTATTGTTAGACTGCCAAAACTGTAAAATAATCATGAGATGTTTCATTAAATGTTGACAATTGTGCTGAGATCCTGGAAGAATGGGAAAACTTGACACACTGCAAATTTGGGCTCCTCGCACAGCCTGTGAGCAAAAGGAGATTTTCCCTGCAAACTATTATGAAAAAAAAATCAATGTGTTTGAGAGAGAAAGCACAGGAAGTTCTGTGCCTGGGRCTGCTGGATTTGTGTTTTTTGGAGAGTGGGAATCCTGGAGCTCCTTGGACACTGAAGGGGTGATTGCACAGTGCAGTGTCCCTGCTGAGCCCGCATTCCATGGAATCCCAGTGGTGACACGAGCGTCACTGTGTACATCCACACCCACCCCAGCAGCACAAGGGAAAATTAGGGGGTTCATTGTAACAGAACCCTTGCCCAGATGCAGTCTCCAAGGAGCACCTCGGGGCACCAGTGTTGCCTTGAAAGGCCAGTTTTTAATAATGACACAGACACGGTGAAGAGGATAAATAGGGTTTTTCTTCGGTATTTGGGATCTCAGGTGTACAACTTGATGGCAGAATGCACACCCGTGTATAGCTCAGGTAACAAGTTTTATAGGTTTCAGGAATTAGCATATTTATCTAGAATTCCTCAATAAGAAACTTAACAAATGCAGTAATGTCCCCCTATTCTAATGAATTCCCTCCCCAGATGAGGCCAGAGCCCAGTTTACACAAGATGTTCTGGACAGAAGGCTTCACCCAAGGCTGGAGTCTCGGGTTTAAGAAAGCACAGGGCACAATGAGCCCTTCCTCAGGATGTTTGGTCTCTCTGCCCAGCAGAATTCCTAAACTAAGCTGGAATATCAGGCTTCAGGAATTACAAGCATGTGGGCTAAGAGGTACAGGCAGATGCATAGAGGGTACAGAAAGCGTAAAAAGGAAAAGCAAAAATCATCAGGCATCACCAGGACCAGAGGAGGTGAGCCTGCTGCCCTGCTGGACTGATGTGGATGCTCGGAGGCCCCGGGATCCAGGCACTGGATGTGCTGCCACCTGTACCACCCTGCTCCATCCCTGCTCCCCCCGAGCCAGACCTGGCTCTCCCTGCCATGAGACCATCAGGATGCTCTAAGTGCTTCTTGAGCCCAGCTGCTGCCATGAAAACAATCTATTCTTTGTGTCCTTTCCCTTATAAGGCTGCTGCTGGGCTAGAAGGTAGGGCCAAGTCTTTCAACCCATGAATTTCCAAATGATCTGGAGTAGCATTATGGTTTTAAATCACCCAAATTTGATTGTAGAGTTTAAGTGATTTAAAAGTTYGTCATAAATCATACACAAACCAAAGTTTCTCTTTGGGGGTGCAAAAATAAGAATATATAGGAAAATATAGAAATTGACCTAGTTTTCCAGTTGCAGATAAACACTGAGCCATCTTGACCGCTGACCAATCCAATCACTACTGGATTAGTGCCAAGGAGGAATAGGATAACCCATCAGAAAAGTTATGATAAATAAAAGATCAAAAGAGAAGATGTCTATAGATACAAAARATAATGTTTGTTTTTCTTTCCAGAAGTATGCCTTGAGAACCCAGCAMTCTCCAAGAACAGACTGTACTGGCATGGGCAGAAAAAAAGCAGTGGGAAAGACCAGCAAATCCCCTTTCAACCACATAAACAAACTTGTCTCTAGGCATGACATCACAATCCATAAAATCCTCCAGTGCGAGGCTTTCATTCTGCTTTAAGAGTGTCATAAGCATTAATTTTAGTCTCGACTTGCTGAATAACCCCAGGGGGGAAATGAAAACAAGCAATCAAGACTTTCCTCTATTCATCAAAGGTCTGAACGCAGTGTTTCCCACCAGCTGACRATGTATTTTAACCTTTTTCTTGAAGAGCAGCACAGTTATAAAGAGCAATGGGGCACGGAGTGTCCCCCTGGCAGGGATGTGAGCTGCTGGGTTATCTTCTGAAAGACCAGATGCTTTTGTTTGTTCACATTATATTGACTGTAACAGAATGAAGAGGGTCTGCTTAGACACACATAGACATGTAATTCATCCCTTCCTGAAGATGTTTGTGTTTGTGATAATGCCTGGAAATCAACCAAGCTTCCACTGAAAGGCCTGAATCTACTTCTCCAGAAAGGACAGTTTAGAGATAATGTCAAAATAATATGTTACATGCAAACAGTAATGTGCCACAAAGTGACAGACCGCTGAGAGACAGATGTCAGTGCAATGACAAATAAACAAACAAATCTTTTAGTGGATAAGAAGGCTCCCCTTTGGTAAGGCACTGGTATTCCAGTTAGTGCCAGGGTACATGCTCCAAAGTTTTCACTGAGTGGCAGCTCATGATTAATTTGAGTGAGGGGGAGGATTGGTCTTCTATTTCTTTCTCTTCCGTTGCTTTCAGACCCTTACGAGGAAAGAGAACAAAATAGGACAAAAATAGCTACAACTATTATTGCCTCACTTTTAAAGTCTAAAAATAAAAAAGGATCTKGTAAAAGTCTGCTTTCCATGCTGAATAAAATTATTTATTATGCAAGGTGCTGGGGAAAGGTAAAGAGCAGGAATTGGATGAGCACAGTCAGAAATCAGCTATTTTGTGACCTACCAACTCCATCACCCTTCATCAATCCTAAGACCGGTCTTTTCCTAAAAACTTTTCCATTGAATAAATGACCTCAATTTTCAATTCTACACAAAGCRGTTCAGAACTGCAGTTTTCCAAGCCATGGTAGAAGCTGGTCTTTGAGACAAAGCACACAGTTCTGTTGTGTGTGGGATCAGAGCTATGACACGTTGGATAACCTGGGATGGGAAACGATGCAGTCCCTGGAACACCACTAGGTCATGGAGTACCAGCAGAAATGCTTATAAGCCAACTCTGTGCATGTCCTCTACCAAAAAAAAAAAAAAACTGCAGCCACTGTTTAGTGTTTTGTCATGTGTTTACATAAAAATTTTGTCCTCTCTAAGGGTTCASTTCTGAAAATAAGCCTCTGTTTTAAATGCTTTGACAGTGACTGCATAAATTTACATGACGCATTTCACAATCCTTGGAAAATTGCTTTGCTTATGATGGATACTCAACATTTCTTTGAGATAAGTTTTCAGTGGGAGCTGCGGGGGAAGACTGCACTGGCAAGACATCAAAATCTGAGGAAGTCATGGAACACTGTTAATAACATYCTTGTGCTTTACCTCAACAATTATTTTTACAGCATAAGGAATTGTGCCAGAAATTCAAATTACACTCATTTTATTACATTTGCCCCAGTGTTTTGCATGCAGGTATAATCCACTTTGCATCACAGGAATTAAGTAGGAGCCAATTACTGAATCATAGAATTAGAGAACTGTCAAGCCTGGAAGGAGCCTCTGGAAGTCATCTTGTCTAATCTGCCTAGAGAGAGTGGCCCAAGACCATGTTCAGAGGGTTTTTGGATGTCTATCTGAAGAAGAAGACTCCACATTGTCTCTGGACAGCCTGTGCCACTGCTTAGCCACCCAGTCAGTGAAAAAGAGTTTCCTGGTGCTCAGATGGAGCTTCCTGTGTTTCAGATTGTGCCCATTGCCTCTGGTCCTGTCACTGGATACCCCTTGAAAGACCTGGCTCTGTCTTCTTTTCTCCTTCCATCAGGTGTTTATACACACTCATGAGATCCACCCTCGGCCTCCTCTTCCCCAAGATGAGTCCACCCAGGTTCTTCCATCCTCTGCTATTATATTTTCTAGAGTGTAAATGTTGAGCTGGCAAATCTGACCCATTGCTCCTTTACCCTCTGCCCAGTGCCCTCTGAAATGTGTTTAGGTGATTACAACATGGGGCTTTATTACAAAAACTTTTTCCCCAGTTAAGACTAGCAGCACTAAAATTTGCCTTATTTTTCAATACACATGAAGTCACAAATGGGTAGGAAGAAACCTCTGAAAATATTGTAAATGTTGATAAAGTGCAAGAGAAGGAAGCGACATAAATTTTTGTAGGTTTTAGTGTTTTTAAAATTGTTCAACTACCTATGTTTCATTTCAATGTGCATGACGACAGAGAGACTTATAGGAATTATAAAACTGATTTCCTTTTTATTCATCTTTTGCTAAAATAATTAGGCTTTCACATGAGCTTGCTCTTATGCTGCTTCCGTGGCAGATACTTTGAGCAGATGTGCCCCTTGTGTCTTGCCTCTTAGGAAAGATGGATGGATATTTTTAATATGAAAAAGACAATTCTTTATTTTATTTCTCCTTGGAGCATTTTCTAGTTTCTACACTAATAATTGCCCACAGAAAAATTATCCTGCATTTTCCTTTTGTACAATGCAAGTAACATGCTAAGCTAAGAGATGCAAATTCACCCATCCAAAGATGATATTTTCCCAGTCTTGGGCTTGATGAAGTTCAACAGGGACTGAAGTTCTGCATCCCAAAACRTAAACTAGGCATGGGATACTCAACACACAGCACGTGCTATGCAGTTTCCTTCTAAATGGCCTGGCTGGCTAACCAGGGAGGAAGATTTTAGCAAAAAACTTTGTACTTCACTCTTGACTGTCCACCTTTCTGTAAGAAGGCACCTCCTGCTTCCTCCTGGAAAGCACTGGGTGACTTCAAAGCACTGTCTCCTGATGTGAAGGGAACAAATTTACTGTAGCTATAAATGGCAAAGCTAAACTGCCAGGTGCTCCAAATGTGTGTTTTTAGAAGCCACACAATGAGTTCTTATATGGAAGGAATTCTTGAAAATATGGCCATTTCAATAAAGTTAAGGCAGGTTGCCAAACCTGACCTGCATTTGRAGATGGGCAGTCACAAATGACCTTCCATTCAGAAATTACTTAGGTGTATTAAAGTGATACTAGACCTCAGCAAAACTTCTATCATACTCTGCTCTCATCAGATCTTGCTAGTTAGGGCTCAGCACCATGGCAGCACAGCTAAACAGGCTCTTTTAAAAAGCTATTTCATGTCTGAAATCAGAGTATAACCAGTCCCAGTGCCAAACAGAAGCTGAACTTTCTGGGAAAGAAAAAAAAAAAACCCCTAATTTAACTCAGGGTACTGAGACCGACTGAAAATCTGGCTGTAATTCATGAAATTCCATGCTGATCCATTTCCAAAGAGTTTATTAAAGGTAAAACTCAGTTGGTTTGGAAGGAACTAGTTCTTCCTCCAGTGGAATTTTTTTTCCACCACACTGAGATGTGGTTTTTGTCACAGTACAATGCACAATACTACTAATGTTACAGGATAACCATAGTCCAATGTAACGTGCCAAAAGGCTGCATACTAAGAAAGTGAGAAATGTTGGTTGTAAATTTTGGCTGCCAAAGCTGGATTGATTCATTGAGCTTTACAAATGTGTTTCCTTTTGCAGCATTTTGTGTAGGTGTAGAACCTGGGGAGAGACTCACAAGAATACAATCAGATACAGCACATAAAGGAAGGTGAATTTTAAACTGGAACAAAATATCATACAAKATTGATAATAAAGTAAGGTCTTCCCTGCTGTTGTAGCTGAAGCCATTCTTAAAACTGCAAAAGCAAAATAAGTTGTGTATGAGAAATACATGTACATGTCTCACCAAGACATGGCAATGAATATACAACTTATTAGTCACAGAACACATTTTATCCAATGATCATAATTTGTCATAATGATCACAATTTACCATTCTATTCACTCTGTTTACACAGAGTCCAAAACACAGGGAAAACAAAGAAGTCATTCCGTGTGTGAAATACAAACTATTTGGATCCTCTGGGGTTCTAAAAGCACAGTTGACCGGACTTTCTTAATTTACCATGTAGTGGAGTGTCTAGGTATCACAAAACCATTCTTCCAAAATGAAAAATATTTCAGCAAAACATACGGAGTTGTGAACCAATGTGTTCTATTCTGACCTACATACATTTTTGAAGTCTTGCATTACATGCAGGAAGTCTGACAAAGACAGTTGACAGGTAATAAAAATAAGGGRGATCTGCCTTTTCTGAGCACTTCCAGGTAAGACCTATAGCTTGATCTGAAATGAAACTCTTCTTGCACATTCCCATCCACAGGTTTGTTTACCTCTCTAGCATTTCTAAGTTCACCACATCTCATGAGACCATCGTAGAAGCATTTTAAAAAGGAATGAATAATATATTTTGGCTTCAAGACCTCAAGAGTTCTTTATTTACTCTAATGTGCAAGATGGATCTATTAAAACACATATTACTAGGCAGAAAATAGGAAGAACTCTTCTGGTGATAGCTAATCATATACATGGCCATAAAATTATCCATTCACCTGTGAATAAGAGACTAATTATTCATAAATACAAAAGTTCTTTTATTTTTCATGTAAAATTTCAGGAATTTTCTAATATTGCTTCTGACACAGCCAATGTTTGGCTGAAAGATTATAATCTATGTCCCCTTTTAATGTCTTTCAATTTAGAGCTAATTTCAATGAGAATTGTCTRAAATATTTATTTGTACAAAACTGCCTGTGATTCAATCCATTTTTGTATGCTGGTACACAAGGCAGGATACAGCAACCATTCACTTTTCTAGCATATTCCCTTTTGAAACAATATCAATCACATTCTGCTTCAAATTACTGCATTTTTAGAATATGCAGAAATTCTGTCTGTGTAGTACCTGCCAGAAAGGGATGGTAAGCACATTTTTTTACAGTGTAGGCTTCTTACTTATTTTTCTGTACTTCTGTAGATCATCCGCTATAATCTTCATCATATTTTTTCCAGTAAATCTCAATAAATAACAGCAAAAAGCATTGCCATAAATATGAACATGAAGATTTTTGAGCAAAACTGTGGGTTTTCTTAAATTTTACATCAGTTTCAGCACCTGTAGTTCAAGTATTATATGTGTAATAGCTCAGTTCTTAATTTGTTCCACTTCTCTCTTTTCTGTTATTTAGTGACAACATTCACTCTCTTCCATCCCTCCACCTTGTCTTTGTAGGAACAGCCCATACAGTCCTCCTAAGGAGCAGGCTTTGTAAAATTTTACCATCCAACCCTGTGAAGGAATAGTCCAAATGATGAGCTTTTAAGGATTTCCTAAACTAATACTGTTAAAATACTCCATCAGCAAAAAATAGTATTTTCAGAGATAAATGCTGAGCCTGACTTTCCTTTCCAAACACACATGGGGACCTCCCAGGATGACATTTCAGCCCAGCCTGGGGCCATCAGCCCCTGCCCCAGCMCTGTTATGAAACCCTTTGATTTCATGCCACTGTCTAAGTAAAGCTTTAGATCTTTAATTTACATTGAAATACCTTTCTCTTCAAATTTCTGAGGGCTGCACCCATTTCACTAGGAAATTTCTTGCCTTWTTTGTGGGGAAGCAAGTGCCATTAAAGGGAGACACGTCTTCCAGACAYGTATTTGAGAAATTGGATAGGTATAGGAAATGTTTGGTGCTGTTTTGACTTTTGTTGCTACTGAAAAGAGATTAGTTCAGGAGATGGGAAATACAACTGCAGGAGACTACCTTAAAGGATGCACTGGCTGGGATTTTACAGTCTACAGGCATTTTCTGTCAAATATACTGTACACAAGGGCATTGCCAAATAACAACAGAGAGTATTCATGGTATTCTGAGGAACTGCCAAAGAAAACAAGTCTGCAGATTACCCTTTATTTGATGTTATGCTGACATTTTTCACATGAACAGAGTTTCTGGAACTGAAAATTTAGGGATAAACATCTAAGAATGGACTCTGGGCCAGGATTCCTGCTTTCTATTCAAACCTTGGTTATGATTTTATATCTTTGGTCATTTACCCATAATGCAAAATAATGTTAAGATTAAAAGCCATTTTAGTTAAAAGAACATTATTTTCACTGTCTTCCAGTGCACCAAAAAGTACTTTTGTTCTTTGAAATTGCATAGAAGTAATAGATTTGGATTAAAATCATGTGTTAAACCATTTCACTTCATAGTTGACAGCCATGTAAGGTAGGTACTTATAAGAAGAAAATAATATAATCTACCCAGAAGTCTTCTCACCTATTAATCTATCACAACAGGAGTATGAAAGCTGCAAGAGGTCTAACAGTTCAAAAAGATACAGGGAGACTTGCAAAGGCCAATACTTACACAAGTGTCAGCAATAAGACACCCTAAAACTCTGTGTCAAATCCCCTACTTTAAGTTCTGGATACAAGATGGGTAATAACAAGGTGCAAATCACATGGACTACATGATTCAGGAATCCTAGAAACTTTCTTAATCTTTTGTTCATATACTGCCAGAAAAATTACAAGCAAACAAGTGCTTGGAATAGCAGGAAGGCAAAGGGAGTGGAAGACAGCAGAGGGTGCTGGCTTGTCAGACTTTACTTTGCCAGGATAAACAACCCCAAATCCTGCAATCACCAGCTGCCCCTGGACCACCTTGGTGTTCCTCAGACAAACCAGCTCTGACATGTCCTTATCCTTCCCATTTCCTGGAAGCCCAGAGCTAAACAGGCAGGAGGCCTCTATGGTGGGGAGCAGCACGTTAGCTTCAGGCAGAGGGCATGGAAGAAGGGAAGGAACACCACGCCAGGCACAAGATGTTGGCATAACATGAGAGAGAAACCACTCCTGTACAGTGTACAGTAATTCCAGTTCCTTTGTTCTTTGTCTGTCATGAGCAGAAACCAAAGCTGCGAACATTAAATGAAGTGTTGCAATTTTCCAGCAGAGGTTGCTATGAGCCATAAACATCAGGGCTCAAAAACTGATAAAGGTCTCACATTTTTTTCAGTTTGGCAGCTGCAAAACCAGTATTACTCAAGGTATTTATCAGTTCTATATATGTCTGCTTATCCCAGACAGGAATACTTTTTTTTTTTTTTGACAATATTGGAGTTCTGTTTTTTGCTCAGAGACCAATAATTCTGGTGAAGGTCATGACAGAAGGCCCTGGATAGGTTCCCTCTCTAATGGAAAAAGATACAGCATTTGTTTTCTTCTTTCTGGTATTTCCTGTGCATCTGAAGCTTTTCTACTTTTATTGCAGATGAAGGAAGAAAATACATCTCCTTCAATATTTTTAACTTCAGAACTTTACAGGGATAACATGCTCTGAAAATGAGAAACAGAAAGTATTTTATTCCTTCTCTGTCCCATTTTCACTGATTTGTTCAATATTTAATATTATACAAATAATCTTTGGGGAAGAAAACTCAAGGCTGGTTAAAGAGGCCAAGTTATTAGGGTAATATTACTTTTTGAAATTCAGAGATCAGCGGGTGTCTCAAAGTAAGCACCCAGAAAAAAAGGCATGTTCTTAAAACTTCAGGAAATCTTGAAAATCCAGTGAATAGCACACCACTGCCCAGGAAGTAACAAATATGAGCTTCACAAAGAAAATGTGCAGTGGGAATGAACAAAAACCTCAAAACATCCCTGGACAGCCTATAGAGGAATCAGAGACAGGGGCAGTCAAACTGGGCACAAAACTATTCTTTATGAACAGTTCAGAAAAAAATGGGTGTTCTAGGATGAAGAATTCAGAACCACAAAGCTGACACAGAAGTGAAACTGAGACCAGTGTTTGTGTTACAACTCAATAGAGTCTTGCTGCATTTCCTCATCAAAAAGCAAATTCTGATTACTAAGGGTTTTCTAAATCTCCAAGCTTAGAGAACATATTTGTTGACCCAAAGAAGGACTACAAATGCAACCTCACTAAATTTGGTGGAAAAAAAATATCATGAGAGAATTACACAATCACTCTCTGAGATATAATTGTCACAATTAGCTCAATGATTGCACAAAAGAACAAAAATAATAAGATGGAAACTCATGGTAACTCATTACTTAATGAAAATGCAATTGAACAATTTTTTTTTACATACCAATAGTGTATCAGCACTAAAATCACTGCTGGATTCTATTTTTTTTTTAGCTGAATGTCACCTATGTCATCATGTTCAGATGTGGAGAAACATTCAAGAGAATTTCTTTTAATCCCCAACTCCTTTTCCAGGGCATGAAAGTGATGGCTAAGCATTTTTTAATTAGYTGGTCACTGCAAAAGTTTGTGGACTTCTGCAGGATACTGAAGGAAATAAACCCTTCATTAGAAGCTGTGTTTTGTTTATGGCTTTAAGCTAGTCTGATCTTTTTGACTTTGTTGACCAGAAATACAACTACCTTCATATTGGTATATTCGATGGTACATCAAAAATTAAATTATAGAAAAAGTATTCATTCTTATTTTAAAAACTGACATGAAAACAATTCATGTTCTCACAATGCAACATCTTCCCAAAATGTTTTCCCATTTGTAGCTTTGGTCTGAACTGCAGTCAAAAAATGCCAACACATTATTTCACTTCATAACAGCAGGGAAAAACCTCAAGGATTATGGGACTTCTTTAATGTGTTTTCCACAGAAGAATTTATTTTGAAAACTTGCTAATAAGAATTATTGCATTTAAGATTGATAGAGATTGACCAAGTTACCACTTACATATATATATATATATATATATATAACTTTTTTTAATACAATGAGCGGCTTTCATAGGAACAAAAATCAACTGCTGGTGGTGTTTTTTGAAACTCTTTATGTGTGGCCAAATCAGTTATTGTTCCTTTATCTTCTTTTATTAGTCTCTCTGTGCAGTCTCCCTAGGGTATTCAACAGACTAKTGCAAAATGGCAGCAAAAGTAAAAATGAAGGACAGCACTTTTACATCCTTTCCTTCATTCCATTTTTGCCTACTACTGCACAAACATCTCAGCAGTGATGCATTACCACAATATTTAGCCTTCATAAATCGCTAACACCGTCTGTGTATTTTTGCAGTTTTGCTGTGCATGCTATGAGAAATGCAAAGCTTGCTTGCTGAGCAGAGGTTTGTGGGACAAAGATTGCCTTCATTAAGTTCCTCTCYGCAAACACGGARTCACAGAATCACATAGACACAGAATGGGTGAGTTTGGAMGGGATCACAATGGGTCCTGTGRYCCAACCTCCCTGYTYAWGCAGGGTCATCCCAGAGCACATGGCACASRATTGTATCCAGATGGTTCTTGAATATCTCCTGTGAGGGAGACTCCAAAACTTCCCTSGGCAWTCTGTTCCAGTGCAGGGTCACTCACAAGCAAAGAYGCTCTTCTTCATATTCAAATGGAAYTTCCCRTAMAACAGTTTCTGCCCATTGCCCCTTGTCCTGTTTCTTGGCACCACTGGGAAAAACCTGGACACATCCTCTTGACACCCTCCCTGCAGACACTGACAGACAGACGGGGCCCCCTCTCAGTCGTCCCTTCTTGAGGCTGAACAGGCTCGACTCCCTCATCCTATCAAACGCTCCATTCTGATTTTAAACAGGCAGCAGCCCTTTCCCACCTGTTTGTTTTTACCCACAGTTTTTGCCAAAATGAGAGGCAATGTGTATGCAATTAAAATTCAGCTCCAAACAATTTCCTTCTTTAAAAATGTCAGACTATGTAAACTTCTCAGTTGTGTATGAGACATTCAGGAACTGAAATTTGTTTGTATTTGCATTGAATCTGTATTTTTCCAGGATTTATTTGGCTCAGCTYTAAAACAGCTTTTGCAGAAGTGTCATCAGTAGCCTTACCACCTCCTGAGAGTCATTCCCCTTAAGAATTCCTGGAAATAAGTTTTCTTTCTTGTTGGCYTCAAACAGTAAACACTCATTTATAAGCTGCCCAAACATCTAAAGTATTTTTTTCATATTTTGGATGGGCCACTGAAAGTTCTTTTTACTCCAAAATGTGCTGTCAGAAATCTGACTCATGTCAAATAGGTGAAAGAAGTGTTAACCAGCTTTGATGATTATGGGGACTTTTAAATGAAAGAAAAATGCTTATCAGCACTTATCTAAATTTCACAGATGGTCACAATTCATACTTTGCAATTCTGTGCCTGTAGGGAGCACACAAGCTAGAGCCTACATCTGCCCTGCAGATCTGTGAGCAGAATTTTGTCATTAAAAATGTGTTGACTACCAATAAGCTCAGGTTTTATTGAATGTTTAAATATTTCAGGCCACCAGATAATCCAATAGTGGCATTTCTATTAGGGTCGATATCAATAAAGAACACCAAAAAATTCAAGGCATCCTTGGCAGGTATTTGGTGTATTTTATGAGGAAATAAAAATAATTTAAAATATATGCTTTGAATAAGGTAAAAWTTTCCATTTATAGAACAGAAAGGAATCTTTTAAATGAAGATGTGGGCATCTAGTTAAGCTTATCTTAGAGACAATGCCAGAAAAAATGAGATTGTTTAAATATAATTCGTATAAACCTTCTCATCACTTCTCAAAATTTCTACTACTATCTCGCTTTTTTCCTGACAGACACTGCCTTTCTGTATTGTACATGAAGCTCCAGAACATGTTTTTGATATTTAGATCTGGAAACATAGAAAAAAAGCTAAAGAATTAATAGCTTCAATTCTTCTTTAAACATTCCTCAGTCCAACCCAAAATTATTCTCTTACAATCTAAAAGGCATGTGGCTGTAATCAGGATCACTCTTTGAAATGCTGTTTGTTTGTGTTTTGTTTCACTGATAAGCTGTCAGGCAGTCTATGGAGTTGTGTAATTTTCATTTGTGGACAAAAAAATCTGCCATGCAGCTTTTTTTTTGCAGCAGGATCCAGCGATCAGGATGCCAGCCTGCACATCCAGCTTCGCTTCTGTGACAGATGTCCTTCATGATCTTAGGAAACAGAGCTCCAGCTTGCCCAGTTATGTCAAAAGGTTTTGCTCCTGGTTGTATGGCAAAAGCAATTTCTACTTCCAAGGSAGACAATTAAGATACCACAGATAAGAAGGATCACCACCGTCAACTCTCTCCTCCTCATTTAGGAAATTATTCTTCTGGCCCACKGTTTCTCTTGTCACCCTGTCTGGGTAAAGCTACATCCCTGTGATAGAGCTGTGTGAACAGAGCAGGGAGCAGCCAGCTGATCCCAGCGGGATGGAACTTGGCATACACCGCAACCCGCTCCCTCCAGCAAGCTTTTGTTAATGTCAGTGCTGCACAATGCTCACAGCACACCAGCAACCAGAGCTTATGGAACTTTAGGCATTCTCTGCAGTCCATCACGTGGAAAATACCCCAGCAGCAGCCATCCGCCAGAAATCCCCCCAAAAGACAGCTACTAATCTTCACAGTCAATCGAATTTTCTTCACCAAATGCCTTACAGACTCAATTTCTTAAAAGTTGTTCATACCTCAGACAGAGGAAGCATGTCCTGMTTTCATCCACCCACCTCTAGCCACCACAGCCCAAACCCCTTTTAGACAATTCCCATTCTAATTGGGTTTTGATACCTGGCATTTCCAGATGATTAAGTAAATGACACTATTACAGTACAAATATAGTCCCACAATGCCCTTCAAAAAATGAACAGACACATAAATTTTCAGTAGTTTTATTGAAAAATGCCTCTTTCATTTCAGAAATAAATAATATAAGGCAGTGAAATTCACAATTTGCAGTTAAAATATAAAAGCAGCAATTCTATATCCATAGTCTTGCAAACGATTTCCAACTGCTTTTGGTAACTAAGAAACATTGTATTCTGGAAAAAAAAACATACTAAATATACAACATAAACATGCAATTCCATCTCTGCAGGATTGACTGCAATTTGGCATAAATGTAACTGTGTCTACAAACAAGGAGATTTCAGGCATTATTAAACTGTATCCAGTTGATACAATGATTTCAGCTACTTAATGTTTGTGGTGTTTAGAGGAGATGTATAAGAGCAGTATATGCTCYGCAGATTGTAACTCAGAATAGAAGAAAATTACAATGATACTGGAAGGAGAGGGAAAATTTTGTTTCTTTTTAACTAGATATTGCAGACCTGTGATCTGACTGAACTGAAAACATGCATTTGAAAAAGAAGRAAAACGTAGAGCTAAAGCAGACAGTCCTTAGAAAATTTGCAGCAGCTCTGTGGTTATTTTTGTTTTGGCTTTTTTGTTTTCTTTTTTTTTTTTAATGTATTTCTTTTTACATTATTTTAATGAAAAGGCAGCACTGGGATAACTGAATGCACACCTTATCCTGTATGAAACCGCTATAAGCAACAGTATTTTACAAGCATTTCCAGAGCAACATGAAGTGTTTGGGTACACACATTGCTATCCTCACATCAGCGAGATACAGCACAGGGGCGCGTCTGATATGGAAAGACCAGAAAGCCACATTGCAAAAGGAATGATGCACTCTCCCTGTGTGTATCTGCAAATGCAAGCACAGCAAAAAAAAAAAAAAAAACAAACAAAACAAAAACCACCAACCAAAAAAACCAAAACAAGACACAGATCTTTTACAGTTTTGTTTTTGCATTTCTTGACAGTGATCTTTTCCAGCGCATGTGCTCAGGGTATTCTGGTGAATGCATTTCAACTCCATAGTCCTCATACTCGTCCTCTCTCCTTTCTGACTCCATAGGTACTATAAAGGGTTCACCTTCAGGCTGATAGGGTCCACTTTCAGGCACGTATGGTTCTGGTTGAAAATAGTTGTCCGATTGAACATAATAGTTATCGCATGTCTTTGAATCCACATATGCAATGAAAGTTAGTCTGTCTACATAATGTTAGTTCAATCTTATTTTCATATAATAAATATATAAATAATTAGTTCACTGGGGGTGTTTCTCAGTTTTGCTCATGAATGCTTTTTTGGCAGTAAAATAATAAAAGGTTTAAAATTCATCTTGAAAGSCTTTGTATTTATAATACACAAAACAGTGCAGAAAGAGTCATAAATTAGGCAAGGGACAAATCATGRTAAAACTATTAAAAAAACCCAAACAAAACCAAAGCAAATCAAATAAAATTACTATTTTACAGCTACTTCAGGAAATCTAAGCATYGGGCTTTATTTTAAACTGCATAATTGATAGAAGACATAGAGCAGGTAAAATGAAGTGATGGGTTTGGCATATACTAATTTTCTCTGAGAATGGGAAAGTAAGTGTAGACATAACTATCACCAGCGGCAATATACAGTACATGTCATTTTCTCGTGCTGTTCCTCGTAACAAACCGAGTTACAGCTGGTGCTTCAGGAACACCAAAAACTACAGCAAAACAGAAGAAAAATAATTATAAAACTTTGGTATTTATAACTGCAGTTACAGATCCAACAAGATTACACATAAGGAAAGGTATATGCCCCAATTCAGACATGTTGGTAACAAGCAACAGACAGGTAGGTTTCATAAGTCATCAAAGATGTTATTCTGGCATACAGCAAGCAGCAGCAGGCTTCTATGCAAAAGTATCACGTAGAGTTGTTAACAGATTTTAGTGTATACAGTCCCATACAAATCATTTACAAGCCACAATTAGTTTACTATTTACATAAGTTACTTCTCATTTTCCAGGTTAAGTCTGTCTCTTTTCTAATGGCATTACCTTTGCTGGTTAGTAGTTTTACAAGTCTCCTTTGCCACTGAGGTTTTTGGTGGTCTAGGTCTAGGTCTTTTTTAAAAAAGAAAGACTGTCTATTTTAATATTGAAATGCAATAGGCTTAATGAATCGACACCGCTGTCCTTTWTCTCATTCATGAGTTGTGTTAGTAAAAGTATTTCCCCGTTTTATGAGGTCAACATGGTTCAAGAACCATATCCGTGGTGAAATATCCATACGGACTCATTTTCTAATAAGCACGTGCGCAAACATCTCAGAAACAGGATTTTCATGTATTCAAACTGTAAGCAGCACTGGCGACTTAGAAAATGTGTTAGCCGAAACCTGAAACAGGTCAAAGATGATGTTAGTCTTTTAAAAAGTCCATCTCATGTGCAAAAACATACTTTCATCCAACTAAATACATAACAGTTAAGTCTTAGGCATATATTTATATATGTATACATGGCTGCTTACTAAAAAGAACACTGCTGAATCACAGGTACAATTTTCTTTATTTTTCATTTAAATGAGAATTTTGAGAGTGATCTGCACAACCACCTGGCTCTTTAACCAGTATCACTGAGTCTGCAAGTGTGTACATATATATATATATWTTCTTTTCTTTTTCTTTTCCTGGWTACATGCACAATTACACTAACAGCAAACCACATCAAATCACATAACACTAATTTTGAGATCTGGCAAGGCATACATATTAATTTGTTAACAATACTGTGGTCCTGCAGGATCCCCATGTTAAAATATATTAGAATATTTCCAGTCAAAAATTGGTAGTCACTGTGACCCTTGRATTTGGTTCCAGAAGCAGCCTACTGTTTTGAACTACGTCACAAAGTGGAAGGCTTATATGACTCAGGGTTAATCAGAGACTCCATGGTGTTTAACTTGGTAGATATTGTATGACAGTGGTACTTTTCAGTTGTCTGCACTGTTATCACCAAATGGATTTCCTTTGTGGAAAAATTTTATTTCAGGAATAAATTTGGTCTAAATAATCCTGACACGGCTCAAAAAGAGACACATGGAAACTGCCAACCACAGCATTCCTTTTATTTTTCAAGAGAAACATGGAGAATTCAACCTTGTTCTGAAGACGGTTGGAAGGGATGGTGATAGACGGGAAAAAAAGAAGAGAAGAAATTGGTCACTTAAATCCTATGAGCAACATTACCCACTAGTAACCATCTACATTAGAAAAAAAAAAAGAAGAAAAAAAAAAAAACCTACTATACTTACTCACTACTTCCTATTTACAACAAACCATGCATAACATCAAGTGATACTACATCCAAGTCTAAATTGCTTCTCATATACCTGCACATTACAATGAGGCAGGCCTGCTCACTGCAACCATGTCCTCCTGACTCAGTGTGTTCAGGTTAGCAGGACTGCCTCATGTAAAGCAGCTCAGTGTGAACAGCCACATCTGTGAAGACTATTTAAGGCAAGGTTAAGGTCAAGTTGTTCGTAACCTACCTGGGAATCCTTGGCCGTTGTAAGGGATGCTAGCACATTGGGATGAATCACAATATCCTGGTGGCCCTGGGGGACCCCGAATACCCGCATTTCCAGGACGGCCTGGTGGCCCTGGTGGTCCTCGCGATCCTGTGGAGCCTGGTGGACCAGTTCTAGATTCTCCTTGTGGACCTAATTTTAGAATTGAGAGGTTGGGAGGTTGCTTTCTTTCAGAGCCATCTTGATCAAACAGCTGACAATATTTCTGTCTAGACTACACGGCCTAAGCTACGTCTTTGGTGAGAAAGCACTTGCACTTTGCTGCTATATGGGGGTCAACAGAAAGAAAAACAAAAGAAATCTACAAACGTGACTCATCGTGAGTTGCTTCCCTGTGTGTGGCTTATTTAAGGATTTATTCTTAGAAACTAATTCAGTAAGGTTTGAGCCAAGTAAGAAACATCAATGAATTCTCTGGTTAATTTCCCCTTTGTGTAAGATATGATGATCTCAAGGGAAACTACTAGATTAGGCAAGCACATTGGATTTCAATTAGAATATAGGAGTACATCAATTATACTGCACAGTAGCCCCAGGATAGATGAGGTAATGTTTTTTTTGGAACCAGTCTTATTATGGTTTGCAGAAAAATAGAGCTTCAAGTAACTGAGGCTACAATTTGCTGAAAACGKATTATGGGTCCTGTAATGAAAAGCTATTTTAGCCTAGTAAACTACAAGCAGAAACAAGYGATGCAGCTGATTTATGCCAAGGTATAAACAAAATTTCATGATACAAAGAGCAAAACCTATAGTCAAATCATCTGYCTTATCATCTGGTAATTCTGCAAAAAAAGAACTAGGTACTACAAAACTATTATCTGATAACACTTATGAAAAATATCTGTCAAATATTTTGACAATGTATTTTCATGAAACAGATTTTCACACAAACAAGCATGCCAGATGACAATTAAAAGATAAATACACATTAACCAGATCCAAAAATCTTCCTAAATTACTATTTTTGTAGGTGTTTCCAGTAAACTATAATACATGTCAAAAACATGAACTGGACAGAGTAAAGGATGTTCATTCACCATCTCTAGTCTGGTTCTCTATGAGGAAACATTGTCCTTTCCCCCTACTTTTCTGTAATCTTTAAATAAAAAGTATTTACCAGGTGGTCCTGGCAAACCTCGTGGTCCTTGAGATCCAGTTCCTCTTTCACCTTTCTCTCCAGGAATTCCTACAAAATAATAAAAAGACAATGAAAACCAAAGAAAGGAAACCACATCAATAGATATTTATGTTCTCTCACTGACATAATATTTACTTCCCATTATTTAATGCAACAAAGGTGGATAAAATTTTATGTTCTACAGATGTTCAAATGTGAATTTGGGAAAAATGGGATATAAAWATAGTAACCTTAAAATAAAATAGGACGCAGAGGTAACTTGGTATAAATAAAATTTCTCAAACACAGAAAAGTATTTGAGATACTGAAATAACCATAGATTCTTATTATTTTAAACTACAAACAGGAAGGTATTTTCAGTCAAGGATGGTTTACACATTCTTAGGGACAGTTATAATGGAAAAAGTTTAAGAAATTCTTCTAAATTCTGTTTCTGGATTTCTTGATTTATTCTGAGACTTTTTAAAAGAGTATAWAAAACATGCTAGAAAACACTGCAGAGTACGCTACAGACAGTCCATGTGATTTTCAGCAATCCAAGATAGCCATAAAGTAAGTTTATCCATATGCCCAAATTCAGTTCAGAGTTGCTTCCCTCCCTCAGAATATTGTAGAGTTAARGATGTGGATCTAATTCTTTAAACTCCTACATTTTATACTTGCAAATGACTCATTTTCTCTCTTAATTGGTGTTCTATTTTGCAAAGAGTTGTGTTACTCCAAACAGCCTTTCAAGATGAAGCTGTTTAGTGCCAGAAGAGTTCTGGTCAAAGGGAATATTTGCTTTCCTGGGATATTATGTGGAAGCGTCAGACAGCAGCCAAAATGTTATATCAATTTGTATTTCACGAAACCTGAGCAAGAGAGAGAYAGGAAAGCACTGATCTAGTTAACCTTGTCCTTCAGAATGCCAGTGTCCCTCAGGCAATCCAACTGGCCTAGCAGGRCTTCCTAATCTGATACGGTAAAGGGAGCAGACTGCTCCTCTGGCAGCCTCTGCACTATGTCCACAGTACAGCTGCCTTGGTATGTATTCACCTCTTTCACCAGGAGGTCCTTGAACCCCAGGAGGTCCTGGGAATCCCGGTCTTCCTCCAGGTCCAGGCTCTCCTCTTGTCCCAGCTGCTCCTGGGGGACCAGGTGGGCCTGGTGGCCCTGGCTGATTACGGTTTGAATAATAATCATTGGGGATTTGATTCAGCATTTGATTAAACCGGCTCATTTGACCTTCAAAAGAAAATAAGAATGTGAAATGAGTGCAAATTTTTTATCAAAATGGGAAGGAATAAAATATTATCTCTCTCTTCATAAAATTCTATTCTTCCCATTCAATAAATTAGTACAGATGAATTAGAAAGACTGAAGATGAATGTCTGATAATAAGGCTGAACATAAATAAAAGAGGGAGGGAGCCAGGGAGGAAAGGTAAGGGGGATTTTGGAAGCCAATGACATTAACAAAAATTTACCACAGAATTATTAACATTTAAAAATAAACTTTTTTTTTACAGTATTCTTGCTCTCAGACTTATATTTAGAGGTTGTTTTTACTCTGAAGAGCAGAAAGGACTTATTCCACTTCTAAAACTGCAGCATCACATTTCTATGTAGTTTCAGAGCTCTGCAGCTACCACAGGCAATATAAATTATTTGTTTGTAGAGCTAGCAGCACAGTCGATGAAATAATTTTCTTAAGCCTGTCGGATGCACAGGCTTGTACCTATATACCTTGTGCATATGGGGAAATTTCACCTCCAAAAAAAGGATGCATGAACAAAAGCAATGACATTTTGAAACTATACAGGAAGGAAGCCTTAATGGAGAGACACACCTGAGTAGTGCAATGTGCCAATTGTAGCATGATACTGAAGAGATGAGCTGAACACAAAAAAAAAAATATGGCAGGAATGCTCAAAGAGATGTTAAAAGGTCTTGGAAATGGCATCCTGATTCATTCACGAATGTACTTTCCTTCTTCTTTGATAGCTAACTAACACATGTTTGTATCAGTGGCCATCAGAGGCATTTTAAAGGACACACTGTCCTCCTTCCAAGCACTCTTAATGATCCAGAAGGAATAGCTGCTCTCCTCAGCCAACAATTACCATTGTAATAGATACCATATTAAGACCAATTTGCCTCTGTCTTTCTTGGCAGGTTTACTCATAGCAAAAGTACTGCTTCAGGGTCAGAGAGAAAGTCCCTGTGGAGAAAAGCTTCATGGGCTGAAAAGCTGCACTATGTGGCAGTAGAGGACTGAAATTCAATTTGAAGTCTTTCTCCAAATAAATATTGTTGTTACTCTCATAGCACCACTGATTCTGTGCACCGTATTTACCCAAAACTCATGTGTCTTTCCCTGCTGGCAAAGCACCTGCAATGAGCATCCTTTTTCTCACTGATTCCCTTCTCTTGAAGATAAGACATGTTTAATGAGAAAATATGTACTGATTTTATTACAAAGATGARGTAATTTTGGACCAAAATGACAAAGGGAATGTCACCAGAAAGTTAGACTTGCATGTGTATTTCCAAACGTCACAGATTAGTTCCAACTCAATTTATTCTGTTAGTCTGTTATTCTGATTACCAAGCTAGCCTCTGGATCTCACAAAAATCTGCTGCTACTTTTTTCCACCAAATGATTTGTATTGGACAGCTATCAGACCAGTCAAGTTCTTGCTGTGTTCTGTGGCCAGTRTCTGTCACTTCAAATTTAAACCACTGTTTTCTCTTTTTAACAAAGTAGTAAATTACTAGTATGGGAAACAAAGCAAGCAACATTTTTTACCATTTATCAGTTGTTCACAAACTTGTCTTGCAACTGCTCGCATCATRTTCTGAGAAGCAATATCACCCTAAATAATCAAATGCAAAACAAGTGTTTTATTAGCAAGTGTCGGTACTTTTAAAGACATAGATAGTATTTAATTTAAGAATTATGAGAAAAACTGAATTATAAACAGACTTACTCTGTCACCTTTTTCTCCCTTCATTCCAGGTGTACCCTAAAATAAATAAGTAAAAATTAAGCAACTGAAGGATTATGTTATTTCACCCCAACTATAATTTTGAGATGTGCAATTCTAGAAACAATTCTAGAAAAAAAAGTGACTCTTTCAAGAAGGAAGACCTGGTTCTCCTTGAATTTTTCATTTCAGAGAGGTTCCAGAAAAGAGTGGAGAACCAATGATCTTTTGTCTGTCATCAAACACTCCAACAGATGCAGAAGAAAAAGACCTGAAGGAAAAATTCAAACTATGACCAAAAAGTAGGTGTATTCTGACAGTTGAATCACACTGTCAATTTCAAAGTTGAATTTCTAGCAAAGGTGAATTTCTAGCATTTTCAAGCATATTTCTGTAAATGGTGAATGGTCTTGTATGAGTTATATATAACCTTTTAATTTTAGGCCTTAAGACAATTTATCATTAAAGAAGGTAAGTTACAAAGAATAACACATGTCAAGGAAGGATAGTTGTCTCTTTGAACCCATTATGAAAAGGATTCTGCATGAAGTGACATAGAGTTATGCAGAGATGACATATAACATGGAGACAGATAGCATTAAATGCTTATCCTATTCATGACAGTTTCCTTCCTAATTCTCAACCATTTCTAGTCTCAAAAAAGTCTCATAGAAGTCWTAGTTTGAGATCCTTTATAATTACTAACATATGTCAACTTTTCTCTAATAACACTTCCCATTTGCCTTTGAATAGTTTAGTGATTGTAGGGTTTTCAGTTTTCAAGAATACTATGTAAGAAGCAAACCAGAAGGACTGATTCTAATTTTTATATATGCACATATATATGAAAAACACTGTTTTCATTTCTAGCCTAAATTACTASTTGAACATAAGGCATATTTCAAAGGTGAAAGATCACTTTGGTCATCTGCTGCTCTGCCTGGCTCCCCACATAGTTAMACACACATCCTGAGTGTTACTGCTTTGTGCACTGCAGTATTTCTTTAAGGAGTCTATTTATCACCATTAACAAAGCAAAGGCTAAGTGTGGGCTGCAGCTGTTTCTCATAACATTCCTACAGTACCCACAATTAATTTCAACAGCACGAGACACCAAATCATTCCAGTGAGGTCACAGCAGACACCCCTCGAATGTGGTGGCAGTTTCACAGACTTTTATCGAGGGTTTGGGCAGACAAATGCCCTTGGGGTATGTCAGGGTGTGAACTTAGTGTGTGCTCTCTGAGCTTCTCTGCTGCAGAGCTGCACGCACCTACCCCATGACACGCCACAGAAAATATGAGACAGTTCATCCATCACTGAGTTAAGTAGTTGTCATATGGTACATTTGCATCATGAATAACAGAGCGTTCATGCAAAATTAATTGTGCAGTCAAATGAAAGATTTAGAATGGTGACACCATAAATGTGCCATTGGAATAAATTATGCCACCAATGAGRCAGCTGCTAATATGTACAAAATATGCCCATGAGGCTGATGAATATTTTTTCCCTTCTGTCCTTTGCTSATTCATCTATATTTTTCTTACTCTGTGAAGTCCACAGGGAAGTGTCTGTCKTTTAGTTTTAGCTTATGACAGCCACATGCTGAAACAGACTATGGACTTGTAAATGGCAAAATATAAATGATTATAAATAAAATCATCAGGAAAATATGGCACTTCTGTCTGTCATTCTCCAATAATTAACCTTGTGGTAAATGATGATGTACCGAAGCTCTAACAGAGATTTCATTTGACTTCCAAATAAACAGACATATATTTTTGCTGTCTGGTCAAGGAAAGTTCTTTGGGCTGTCTTTAACTACAAGCCATGTCGGTAAGACAGCGAGGTGCTCAGGTAACAAAAGCACAACATTGCTAATGCCATTCCTTCATTGTAAGCAATACCCAGTCAATTTTAAAATTCATTGAAATAAAATAAGCCTCATTCTTCAATTTGTGACCTTGCAAACACACACTGATTCARCCTTGTGGTTGGAAGTCTACAGGCAATTTGGAACTAATTTTAAAATTTGAAGATTAGAGGCTGACTGGCCATGTTAACAATAAAGTGAATTTTCCACCTGGATATTTTAGAAACAGATTTGAAAAAAAAAAAGTACAACTGCAATTACTGAGTTGCTATTTGCATCTTCCTCCCACTCAGTTATATGCCTCTAAAATTTCAGTTTATTTTCATTTAATAGACRAAAAAGTGCAGTTTAGCCAACTGCTTGACAGCATTTTGAGAAACAGCAGCTGCTGTTGGCACTCTGTTTTGTTGATATCCTGCAATGAGGGAGTCACTTAGGGTCAGTGCAAGGAAAAGTTGGTTTATGCTGTATGTGGAATTTTTTTCTGAGCTGTGGGATGAAGGCTGGGGCTGCAGCATAGTTCTACTGCTGAAGGAGGACAAAACAAAGGAAGTTTTGCTATTTTTGCATTAGAAGATAATGTATTCATTTGTTTTTCCCAAAAGAATGTTTGCTCCTCTCAAGAAMCACCAGCTCATTGCTCCCAAAGCAGTGTCTTCTTGAGACATCATCTAAGACAWCTGCTTTAATGGATGCAAGAGCAATGAACACATTGCAGCAGACAATGCAAAATTCTCAAAATTCGGATATAACTCATAACWGTCTTGGACTACCCTCGAAAGATTTTCACAGTTTATTTTGTCCTGGAGGCATCAGTTTAAGAGCACCTTATTTATTAAACATAAATGCCTTGCATTTTTTTCCTGGGAACTTATAAATCAACAAAGTCGGACCCTATTGTCAACAGAGCAGGACAGTTCTACCTTAACACAACTTAGTCTGCCTACCTATCATTACTGTTTTTAGTCTCACACCTATAAAATAACAAGTACTGGAACCTTTCCTCTCTAAGAGTCCAAGATTTTCTTTTCCCCATTACATTTATTCATAGAAAACCCTCATTTCTTCCTGAACCACTATTCTCTTCTAATTTAATGAGTCTTTCTTACTCCTGATGGTTGTTTTCTTACGATGTGTGTATGACCTGTTATGGAATTCTCACTCTCTGTCTGGACAGAAGACAGATATTTCAGTTTCCCCTAGGAGAGCCTGTGCTCAGTTCCCAATAGAYTAACAACTCATTTGTGTTCTTACTGCTCCTTTTTCAATCATTTTGTTACTACATGGGAAAAAACATCAAAGTTTCTCTTGGAGGTACTTTGCAAGCAGATCAAAAAGCCAAATTTCCTATTTCCATGAAAATTCRGTTAACACTTCTAGAATCAACCCTATTCTAGTGTAAGTACACAGTGATGTGGAGAAATGTTTACAGTGTGGTCTGCCCCAGCTTAGCACATTATGGGTATTGAACACATGAGAAAGGAGTTCCAGCTGACTGCATTCACTGGGAGCAACTTCATAACACCAAGGCTGTTCATAATCTGCAGGTAACTTGTATCCCTTGTACCTGGAATGCAATATTCCTTGGTTTGTAGGGGTCCTTCTCCTGAATTTCATTTAATAGTACTAGCAATCAGGTAGAAGAAAAAATGGCAAGATCTGGTCAAAAATTATTTATTCCTTGTATTTATCAGAGGCAACATGAAGCCTCATTATCTGTCCCTTCAGGCAGAACTATGAATCATGACACTGCAAGTYGCATTTGGCTGTCAGGCTGCACCTTTGGCAGCTATAATATTGTATGGCAGCTATAATACTGTACACAAAGGAAGGCCTTGAAAGTCTGTCCACCAGGAATCTGATAAAAGATCTGTCCAAAGTGGAAGCCAGAATTCCTGCTGAGATCTGTTCTAGAAACATTAGAAATGGTAAATATGATACCGAATGTCCCATTACAAGAAAGTGCAATAATGGAGGAAARAAATTTATTTTAAATTGAAGGGATCTCTTAAGAATTAGAGTGTAGGAGAATTTAGACATGGTGCTTGGAAAGGAGTTGACTGCCTGACAGGCAATTTACAGCTCCCTGGTGAGCAAAGGACAGTGTTTTGTGCTCTGGCCATGTCTATCCAGCGTCTGACCAAGCACAAATATCACACTAGCAATGTATATCTAAAGGCAGAAAAACTTCAAGACTTTTCTCTGTCTACTACAAGTACAAATGGAATTTCTACTTCTCTCTACTACAAGTAAAAATGGAATTTGTAGTCYGGCAAACAGACAGAATTCGAGATGTGTATGAGAAAATGACCYAGCTTCCAGGTTCTCATGGGTCCTTCCACTTCAAAACCAAGCTTCCCAGCCTACTATATGTTCTTTCAAATTATCCAGCTTTCATATATACAACCACATCGAAGCAGGATGGAAAATTCTAGATTACTGCCATACATTATCACAAGTAATGAATGACTTCTCATTTAACTTACTGTCTCTACTCCTGACTCAAGAGATCCTATAAATTAATCAAATTAAATTTCTCCTCAAAATGTTGGTGGGAGGCAACACCTCCTGCTCTCTCTCCCTATTCAGGAAGCACTTTAAAAGTCTGTATACAACCCACAGAAACCACTCCCAAATAATTTTGAAATAGTTTCAAAAGCACAAAACATTTGCAAAACAGAGCTGATTATGTAATGTTATCAAAGATTGTCAACCTTCAGCAGTTATTCACTTTTTTACTATACACACATGCAAAGACTTTCCAGTCATTTTGCTGACCTAGTTCTCTTCATGCTTGTACAGTGTAGGAATGAATATATGTCTTGGCACATAACAGCCTCCGATCCTTTTAGTGGAAACCAGAGACCACAATTTCCAGCCCCAACTATTAAACTCAGCAAAATGGCATACTATAAAAATAAAATTATTTTTAAAAAAAAGACTTGTGGGTTTAGGTCAGCTCCACTGTATTAGCCACCATCATAAGTGCAAGACAACTATTTAAAGCAGCAGAAGTCTCATATTCATCAACAGACTGTAATTTTAAATTTGATACTCTGAGTGTATCATTATCTTACTGGTGTCCCGCGATCTCCTGGTTTCCCTGGTTTTCCACTTGGGCCAGCCACTCCTGGAACTCCGGGAGCACCCTGCAGCAGAAGACATATAAAGTGAATTGTGYAAATACATAACCTAAGTGTTAATAAAAAATCTGTTATTGTATTGAGTCCAAAGCAACACTAAAAATTATTTCTATCAGGTTGTTTTCTGTTAGGTACTTATCAGGCTTGAATTTTTTTTATCGAATAAATGGTTTGTTTCCTCATGTGTTCTTTTATGTAACACCACAGTTTAACACACATTTCTGAACCAAAAGATACAGACAGTGTGTAGAAGTTTTTGGTATGATTCTTAATGAMATATTCCTAAAGGAGTACAAAACAGATTGGCCTTGTAAGTTCACCTAGCACATCTGTGATCCATGTAAAAATCCACAAGAAGATCATAACAGTCATTCTAGTGATACTAGATAAATACAAACAATTAAAAGACCAGTATCAGATAATGTGACAGAAGCTCATCTGGACATTCRCAAAGCAGCACAAGAAAAACAATTGTGGGGGAGTAGGGGCAGCCCAAATAATACGCTGCCCTAGAGATAATGTGTTTATGTCATGGAAATGAGTGATCTGTGTGTTTCCTACTGGAAATACATCTTCCAACTTGCTACAGGTTGGACCCAGTAACACGGAGTTGCAGCAACTTGCCCATCTCAGGCTGTCTGATCCAACATATGCTTTTCTCTGACAGCCAGCCTCCTTTCTAGCATGGTCCCACAAAACACAGTGAAGCAACTTTTTAAGCAAAAACTAATCCTCAAACACTCTCGTCAAGAAAAACTTGTATTAACTGAGTTTATTTTCACCATTGTACATGTAATAACCCAATTAGTTTCAGAAGATCAGGCTATGCATTTAAAGATTATGGCTAAAGAACCAGATAAACTGGTTCTTCCCTTATTTACCCTGGCAGAAATCATCATCAAAACCACTGTTACGAATATTTGTGAATATATGCTTTACCCAGCTCTCTGCTCACCTTCTACTGAGAGTTTGTCACAGCCATCTAGTATATTAAACAATGGATCCATTCCATATTTGACAGAAACTGAAAATGTCAATTTGGCTCTCTCTTGGCTCAGGTCTCTTAATTCAGAGTATATCAAAGACAAAATTATATTTACCGCTGGTCCTGGTGGGCCTCTGGGACCTGTGGGGCCATCTTTTCCTGTGAAACCCTATTCAAAAATAAAAGCAAGATTAGAAAAAAATGGCTTTTATGATTATATAATTGCAATACTTCTGATTATTGCCAGAATGTCTTTTAAAACCCATCTACAATGTAAGTTATAAAATAGCTATAATGACTCATGTTGGAGAAGGCTGTGGAGCAATGAGCTTCAGCCACTTTAAATGTTCAGCTGCTGTTGATTAACTGAAAATGAAATCAATCTTCCTCAATATTTTTAAGAAAAGGAATCACAGCACTATGCCAGAGGAGTAAAATCTTCTCGCTGTTCTCTCATTCACAGTTTRGTTGGAGAATCGGGATTTTCTGCTTAACTGAAGAACCAGCTCCCTCTCAGATATTCCCCCTGCAAGAATGAATGCTAAGAAATCCCATTTCAGTAATCTAACACAGCATTCACAAGTTGAATGTGATGGTCCATGACCCATGAATCCAATAGTATCTTCTTTGGCAACTGGCTATCATACAGCCGCCTATTTTCATTTCCAGCTACCAACTCCCACTATAGAACTGTTACAAAWGCATGTATCAGCTATTAATTTTGACTGTAAAGGCAAGTCATTGCTTCAGTTATCTTAAAGATGATGACAAAAGACATTTGCTTAATTGACCCCAATTAGATGAAAGGAAGCAACAATTGCAAAGTTAAATACCTTGGTAGATGCCCTTCATTATGAAGACATTTCAGAATTCTCCATCCAAAGACAAGTTCTTAGATCCAAAAGTTTAGGAGCAAACCTGACCTTCACAGTCAGATTCCTTACCAATACTAACCTGACCTTCACAATCAGATTCCTTACCAATACTAACCTGAACTTCACAATCAGATTCCTTACCAATACTAACCTGACCTTCRCAATCAGATTCCTTATCAATACAATGCCTCCCATGCATTGAGATAGGCAGAGTTTGAAAGGGATCCCCTGCAGTAGCCTCAGTGGGGGGAAGCCAGCAGGGCTGAGTCCCTGGCAGAGCCCTGCTCAGGGGAAATACTGCCCTATGGGTGAAGGRAGCTGAGAACCTGGTCAGGGGAGGGAGCACAGTGATTTTTACAGAACCTATCTGGCTATCCAAAGGCTGTCTGGGGAGGTTTTCACACCTGAGGTGTTTCCAACACTTCTACTTTTGTCTCTGCAGAAGGGATACTGAWAAAAGGACTCCTTTTGAAAAAACATTTGGAAATGGAAAGATATATAAAGAGGGGGRAAAATCCAACAAAACACAAAAATTATATTACTTGCTCTTTTCAGAACATAAACYGAGGAACCCTTACCCTTTCTCCTGGAGGTCCCACTGGTCCAGGTGGACCAGGTAAGCCTGGGGTTCCCTGGAGAGAAAAAGAGTGAGAAATTGTACCCATGACAGAACAAATATCACTRCTATGCCATTCCATACATCTCCAGTGGATGTTCTTCCCCGCCTTCTGTCTAATCTCATTGTACACTAACATRTTGCATTTCTTTCTACAGGACATTACTACTCCCTAAAAGTATATTACTGAAAGTTATAAGGACTAATGAAACAGGTAAAAAAATACAAGGCCCTTGGCCCATGGCTGACCTTATCTGATATATGAAACTAAATCCACAACATTTAAGCATTCTTCGCATAGTATTTTTATCATCAATAAAAAAAGGACCACATAGTAACAAAGGAATATTTATTATGTCACCAGATGTCCATTTAAGTCTTTGATTATCTAAATTTGGCCAGTTATTTTTAAAAACCTAATTTTTTCTCCTCYGTGTAGAGTACACAATACAGAAACCTGCATGTAACTGAAATTTAGTATTGCTTTCTTCTTTCAGAATTAATGTCCCAAGGCCATTTGAATTCCAAAAGTAGAAATCAGCAACATTGCTGAAGAACAGTTCAGCAAAGGTTCTGCAATCTTTATTTCAGGAAGACATTTAACTGCAAGTGGTCAGAAGTTGAGAGACCTTCCTGGGGAGCTGTCAGAGTACTCTTCCCAATCCAGTGGTGTGTCATAGTGTATTCATGACTGTCCAGGTGGACATTTGGCTTGACTAAACACAGCTGTTTTTTCACTCATTCTGTTTTGAATGGTTTATATTTCCAACATTTCAAATTTCTAGGTGTCATTACTTCCAAAACTACGGCTTAGGGAAGTATGAGAAGAGCCTATGGCTCCTAGTGATGTCAAAGAAAGCTGTCCAGCAGCCAGGCTGCATCAGGAATAGTGTAAAATGACATTTTCTTTCCTAAGTRTCAACTTACCGATCGCCCTGGTAGTCCAGGCTGGCCAGCATCCCCCTTCATTCCTTGACGACCCTATAATTGTCAAATTTATAGTTTGTAATCACAAATGATTACAGAATACATCACACTTCCAAGGTGCAGGAGCATATAAAGAAGCAATTTTATGCCTTTCACAGCTAGCTTGCATTCTACATATGCTTCAGCACTGCATTATAAATGCACAGTCTAAACCCACATGAGCTAAACTTGACAATACAATATTCATTTTTTACAGGGGCTTGCATGATAATCCAGCATTAACAACTGTTAATACTCAAAAAATTTGTAAACATTTGAGAATATGAATCACCATTGATATGACAAATGAAACTACTTGACTCCAAAGTTCTCTAAATTCTTGTTAGCTAATGAGAAATTCCATGACTGCTGCTCTCATTCCATGAATGGTGCTGTCAGTCTTCAGACTTTTCCAAGTGAATATGGCAAACACATTTATTATTTGTATTACACATGTAAAAGGAATGTTTGTCCTTTCTTGCTCTAGATCATCTAGATTGAGTTCTTCCTCCCAGTATATAAGAAAAAAAAAAGTGAAAATAATCTACACAGGCTAACATAATCATTCTACTTTGTCTTTACAAAGCAGAAGRTGTTCCTAATGTATATCTTAAAACACGTTTTATTTTCCATTTCCCAGATTCCCTTCTAGATGGAGCGGCTAATCTATTTTCAAATGAAAAATGAGACAGCATGCAATCAGACATCAATTCTGTTTTCCATTATCTTTATATTTTGATCAAAGACTTAATAAAAAAATCTCCCAAATCTATTAAAATTCAAACTAATTCTAAATRGGAAACATCAGAATTATATTCCTGTTTTTAGGGGTTATTTATTAAAATATGGCAAAGGCAGCCTTAATACATTCACAGCATAGACAGAGTTATGTATGCTAACTTCTATAAAAACCAGAACATAGTGAAACTTCATCAGTGTTAATAAGAGTTACTCTGGCTTTGAGGGCATGCACATGAAATCAAAAGTAGCATCTTGTGAAAATATGGATGCTGTTGCCAAGAAAAGCCCTAGCTACTGATTTAAGCCAGAAAATAGATGTTGAAGGTGTAAGTCTGTGAGAAAGTCTTCAAAGAAATATTGCATGCTTAATTGTCCTGTACCAYAGTTTGATACTTTGGAGTCTTTAAACTGGAATGCCTAGCAACTCTACAGAACAGCCATTAAGACTGAAAACAGAGTAGCACAACTTCCATTACAGCACTTAGACTCTGCCACTTGGTTGGCATCCCGTGAGCATAGGTAACATTCAGGACAGAAAATGCTACTGTATTATGAGATTTGTTTGAGAAAGAGATGTGTTTCACAACACYACTGCATTGCAGGGACAAACAACTGCTCAGGAAAAGCTGCCACCCTCTTCCCAAGGCCACCTTCCCCATGGACACTCTGTCTCCACACACACACATTGCCTGCAGATGGCACTCCAAAGGGCCACTCACCGGTTCACCTGGGATTGACAGCCCATTGGGACCCTGCGGACCTGGGGGACCTTGAGGGCCAGGAGGACCCGTCTCACCACGAGGACCAGGAGGCCCCTTAAAGCAGAAAATTAAAACAAAATTGTAAATGACAATCCCTTTTGAGATCAGTAACTGCAACATCCTTTGCGTTAGGCACATAAGGTAAGTCAGAGACATTTAATACTTCAGAACAGTGGTAGAAATAGTTGTTTAAGAGACATACACTTTCATAAGCTATTCTCTGATTTGTGTTGGCAGTCTCAGGCCAATAGATGCCCTCTGGCAGTGCTAATTAGAAGTATCACAACCTCCTTTGCACAGAAGAGAGAACACTAATCATGCAGAGTGTGCATTAAAACTTTGATCCACATAATCCCAGCATCCTGACATGTGGTCAGTGCCCTTGAGGCTACACAGACTGTGATACATCGTCTCAAATAGGTAGGCCGCACATAAGTAATAWAAAGGCATGTTTTCAACTAAATTTKAACCTTCATTCTTAGCCTAAAACTAAGCATAAAAATTTCCACACAGGTAAAACTATAAAAATGTTATTACAAATGTATTTTGGGAAATGTACTTACAGATGATCCAGTCAAACCCCTTTCACCTCTGGGACCTTTAGCTCCTGGGCCACCCTAAATTGAGTATTTGGAAAAAAAATGTATTTCATACATAGGAAGCAAAGGTATATAATACTACAGTGTATTATGAATTCTCTTTAAGAAACTCTTAAGTGAAGCCCCAAAGTTTTGATGTGTACAGATCACACTGCTAGAAAGTGTAGAAGAATAAAATATGCATCAGGAACTCGGGGAAACCACATCAGYTGCAGCCTTGCCAATTCAGCCCATGAAAAATTATTATTTTGACTTTTGTCTCTGCAGACATAAACTTCAACTTATATTCATCAAAATCTCTGAATAGCTCTCTAGCAGACTACCAGACAACCTAACTSGGTATTTATATTCCTCATGCAGCATTTTTGAAAGCTTCAAGTAGGACTACTGCTGTCTGAGTATAGCTCCCTAATATTCAATGCAATTGATAGGAGCATATCCATTCCATAAATTGCTGTCTCTCCATGTAAAAAATAAAGAGAGTAACTAATTTATTTCCCTGACAGCGAAGAATCTTTCCTTGGAGTGAAATCTTGATGCTGTATTTAGGAAAAATATTTTCACAGTCCATTAAAAATAACTTGTACATGATGTGCTAAAGATGGGGCCAGAGTCTTTCTGCCTATCAAACAATGAGGAGCTTTCCCAGTGATAACACTGGAAATCCAGGAAAAGATCATGCAAACAAGTAGATGTGGTAAGACCTGCCAAACTCTCAAAGTTAGGATGAAAAGTGGATGGATTACCAYGATGTTATGGACACGAGGATAGGAACTGTGTGTCTGACTGACATTTGTTTCACAAAACCACAGACCAACATAACATTACTTCCATAAATTCATAACTCATAAAATCTGTCTATTGTGAATAGTTACAGCTGGTAACTTACAGCTGGTCCAGGAGGTCCTGGAGGCCCCACACTGTCTTGTGTGCAGGTACAAGCATTTGGAAGAGCTGGGCATTTTGCTTCATCTCTCTGAAAATTCAATCACAACTTATTATTGTTCTTTTAAAGAAAAGTACACAGAAGCAGCATGCTTTTCTAAAACAATCGCAGGAAGATTCTCTATTATCCTRTTTTCAAGAAAAACTCACAGCTTAACAGTGATTTCCAAATGTTTCTAGAGGATTTTTATATTTTTAGCAAATTTTCTCTGTGAGCTCTACAAGGCACTAGCAACAGAGGCACATGAAAAATCAAATTCATATGCAATCTATTTTGTTCTAGTATTTGACAATCAGCTTGCACTGACAAGGAATAAACCAGTTGCTTTTTGAATGCCAGTCTAAGAATAGATTAAATAAATAAATAAATAAATAAATGTATATATGTACATATGTATATATGTATATATGTATATATGTACATATGTACATATGTATATATGTATATTCTCCCCATTTATAAACTTAGAATTTGAAATATCATTGAAATACAAATATAACTGACATTTTCTGCTACATTTCTAAGGAACTCAATTCTAGCACTACAACCTTTCTGCCTCAAACAAAAAACTTTGAAATGAGGTGCTGCTGACTGTCTGCTCTGACAGCTGTGATTTATATGTGTTGCCAGTACAAGGTTTAATACCAGCCAATATTAATATTATTAAATTTACTATAAGTAACATTTTTCTGGAGAGCCTCTGGTTCATTTATACTTACCATGGAAGGAAGATCACAGCATCTGTCTCTGCTTGTCCAAACTGGACTGCATACAATGTCAAAATTCTGGATTTCCAACTGTAAAATAAAGTAATACTCTTGTAAGATCCTAGAGATGTTAATTATGAAATCTAGTGACATTATCACTAAGAATTACTTCTCCCTTTATTTCTAATGATAGAGAATCCACAGTAAATGTACTCAATTACTATCTGCTCTCCCTATTAAAAGAAAAACATTCCTGCTCTTGTTTGAATTTACCTGAGGGCAACTTTCAGCTATTAGATTTTTGTTCTTGTAATTCTGCTAGAATGGGAAACTCAAGACCAAACTTCTCACTTAAGTATATTTGGTTTGAAAGTACAGACACTTGAAAGCTTGGGGTGCAATAATCTCCACTSTCTTTCCCTAGAAAATTACAAAGTCTTCCAATAATGAATGGATTCATATTTATTGCTTACTGTTGCTGATCTTCGGTCGCCTTTTAGAAGTTTTCCAAGTATTTCATAGCCATCAGTTGTGATGTTCCCAGCCTCCTTAATTGGTTTTTCCAGAATTTCACTGCAGTCAATGTAAATCTTAACATTTGATGAAGTTACAACAATATGGACCTGAAAAATAGTTTAACATAATATTTAGAAATGGCACATGGGCACAATTCTTTAACACTTTAATAGTATTTCACTCATTCAGTAGTACTGTTTTAAGTTTTATTCCTAGCAATCCTGCTTTACTTCCAACTGGTGGAAAAATTCAAACTGAAGAAAAATCTATGACTTYAACAACCTCTTTAGAATGTGCTGAAGGTCAATAAGATGAATACAGAYACACAGCCAAGAAATACTAGTTAATGCAATAGTTGAACTATTATTAGTTATTTTAAAAGGTTGCCTGAAAAATATTTTAAGGGGAAATAAGAGCAAAAAATAAAAGAATTTTTGAGAGGAAGTGAATATAAGCATCTCTTGTTCTCTTCTGATGGCTGCGACCACACAAGATGTTCATAAGCCTGRCACAGCCCACTGGCTAGCAGACTCTGTAGTTCAGAGAGTTGATTGTTTCAAACCCAAAGATAGAGTTCAGTTTCCACACATGACTCAACCGGAGGCATTAACTGCATTGAGATACAGGAAGTGACCAGAGAAGCCTGCCCAGAACAAGACAAAATAATCAAGGATGAAAGAGAGAAATTTCCACGAGAGAAATCTGTTTACAAATACATATGCTAAAATAAGGAGAAACAGGGAAGAGGAAGAAATTGATTACTGGAAATAGAGGAAATTTAGGAGGGAGAAAGGAATGACTATAATCRAAAGAGAGTACGTTTAAACAAACAAGGGCTTCTTATTTTAGCACATTTAATATGCAGYTAATGGAAAAGCATCTTCAGGTAACAGAAAGTTTTCAGGGGCTTTATATACCTTACCTACTGCAGATATTTTATATAGAACATTATAAYATCTATGTAATTGTTAAAGAATCAGCACATTAAGATCAGCAGTAAAGAATCCCTCAAGTATGTATTTATGTTTAAAGCTTCTGTTATCACAGTACATGACCGTACTATAACATATTGCTATTTGATGACTGCTTTAAAAATTGGCATAAGGCTGAGAGATTCCCCTAAATGTCCTGAGTCAACAAGTGCCTGAACAATCTCCTGAGAATTTTAACTTTTTTTTTCCTTTTAAATATTTTCCCATGCAGAGTTGTCTCCAAGGCATCAGGATAGCTTATCTAAAACTCTTTTAAAATTATGTGCTTATGCTTTATATCTCAGTGCTGTGTATACAAGTGGGTTTTTTAATTAAAATTCCCAAGAGTGTTCATTGAAAAAAAAAAAAAAAAAAAAAAAAAAAAAAAAAAAAAAAAACAATTGAAAGATAACTGTGTCCAAAGCATAATTTGCAAAACTTTCTATAAAACAAAATAAGCACCACACCAAAACTTAAAATCCATTATAATTTGTACATCATAGATTCAGTCACTTGATTACATGACTAAATTTTACAGGTTAATTACTGYGTCATCCAGTTTAAATCACATCCCAGATGTAATCTGCTAATTCTGAAAGATACCTAATACACAAATCCTTGTACTGGGATGTTAAGTATTTGTCACAATTTAAATAAAATAAAACACTTTGCATAGAAAATGTAGATTACATTTTCATTAGCAGACAAAACTTAGAAGAGGTAAATCTACATCAGAATGTTGAATGAAATMATCAATTTGAAAAGGTTAAAACAGGAATAACTGCTGAGAATCACACATCCATCCAAAGAAGAACCAATCCCAATATGCAAAAATAAGCCAAGCTCTCCCAAGTAATTGACTCAGTCAGTTAAAAACTCATTTGCTGCCAGATCTGAATTCCAGCCTGAATCTCATGGCCTAGGCAACAAATCTAATTAAAGGAGGCATCTGGTGTTTACAGAAAATAAAAYATCTCTCTATTCAACCCTGATACACTTTGTTTTCAACAGTTTTTAAGACACCAACACAAAGAATCTGTTCTAACTAGTTCTGACTAYTTATTTAATTTATGTCATTTTAGGAAAGAAAACATTCTTCAATTTTTCTCTCCAGATGCCTTATAAGATAAAGTTTGATGGCATTCCAATCTGCTGCTAAATGAATCGCATCAATAAGCTAAGCAATCTTATTTCCCATATGTATAGCAGCAGAAAGATATATACGCATTATCAAAYTTCCTCTTGCTAACTACTGCAAAATGGCAAGCTAAAAGGAAGTCTAGTGCGGTAAGAATAAGAAAGTAGAAGTTGTCTGTCTCTCCAAAACATCAGTTATAAAGTTAATGACTGTCTCAGGCAGTCACAATTTTTCCTATGGGACTTGCCAGATTCAACAGCTTTCACCATAGCTATGCTACACAGAGTGTTCAAGTATGCCAAAGTAAATTTCCCTTCAGTTAGGTGTAGTTAACTCCATTTGACTGATAGAGCCAATAAGCCATCAAATGAAAGCCACAAAAATGTTTAATATTTTGGAAAACCTCTCCTTGCATTGTAAAGATTTGTCATTTCTTTGAAACTGGAAGGTAGGAGAAATTGCAAAAGTACCYTTAGAAATGTGTTAATTTTGCTTTCCTTCCTTTATCCTATATCTAAAGCTACTGCTATCCATTTTTAGGAGCTAATCAGCATGGCTGATACATAAAGCTTTCCCAGCAGGTGGGCTGGGGAAGCACCGGAATTAACAACCYGACTCAGATGGAAATCTCAGTAATCATCTGGAAAGGAGCCAGAAAAGCCAGCTTAGTTTCATGGTGAAAAATCCCACATATAGCTCTACACCAAGGCTCTTCCAGCTACTTTAGATATTATCAAAATTGGAAATTTTGATTCTTTTCTGGGAGAAAAGAAGGGGAGTTACAGATTGCGTTAAGTAACCGAGAAATCTTTTCTTAAGAAATAGTCTCCTGAGCAAGAATTTGTAGTTCTAAAGCTTTCAGATAATTTGCAAATTGCTGCTACTCCAGTTCATTGTGTGCCATCTTAGGATCACTTTCTCTCCATCTGTACTGGTGTAACTAACTATTAAAATTATACAAAATTCTGGATTTTTATTTTGCCTGTCATTTTTTTTTAACCAACAAGTGTAACAAACCATTTTATATAGCTGCTAATTTCTAGCAATTTGCAGGGATCACAAATTTTTCCCCATTTGTTCTGATTAATGAGCAGAACATCACAGTAAATGCTGTCAGAGGAGTCTGCTTGSTTCTATAACATTTAGAGAAACTATAAGGAAAAATGTGATTCTAACATCAAATAAATTAGCAGCAGACACTTAAAACAAGCTGCTGGCAGCACAACATGKGGAGAGCTCCACACCATTGACCCGAAGAAGTGTCAGCTCTCACAGCAATATCTAAAATGAGACATGCTACATGCTGCTCTGTTTCTAAACAGTACTTCCTGGTGATGACTCAACCTTCGCACAAAACCATGATACATTCTAGCCTTTACTGACTCTCTCTCCAGTAGATTCATATGTTTCCTTAAAATTCAGTTGTCCTACTAAGCTATTAAGGAGAAAAAAAAATAAAAAGGCAAATGCCAAGGACAAAATAAAGGCTGTTCAATGTAGGTATGACCCAAAGCTACCCATAACTATCAGTTACAAAATCAATGACACAAACATTGCTTCATACATACAAAAATAATCAGACCTTAAATAAATTTTAAAACAAAAAYAATTGGATATAACCTAGGTCCACTTTGGGAACTTATTCTCTGCCACATTCTGAGGAAACCAACAGCTTTTATAATACTGTGTGATTTTTGTAATCACCTGTGTTTTAAAGAGATGAAGTCACAAAACATTATAATGYTGGCACCAGTTATCTTTTCTGGCCTTCAGTCTAGCAAAACTCAGTTGACAATTTGGCYCCCAGTATCTGGAAGTCAACAGAGGCAACCCCTTATCAGTATCCTCAAAGGAATGCTGGTAGTAACCAGTCATGCAGAAGACRATATCATAAAGAAAACAAATGCTATACCCAAGCCATATTTAGTCATCAGATGAAAACTAAGCTAAATAGAAGAGAGATAATTCAAAACATGAGAATGGGCATTTCAGCTAACCAAAAATGTTGCAACTGCAGCTCACTTTCTTGCCCTAAACATATCTATTTAACACAGCAAGAAAATATTTTAAAATATTTTTAGGTTTACATGTAGCCTGAGTCAAGCAATTCCTGATGATTAGAGGCAAGGAAGCTTGGCAAGATCAAGTTTTCATAATTTGGTGCACAGATTTAGAAAAGCAAGCACAAAACCATCACAGTCAAAGGCAAATGCAGTAACATGCAAATATTTCACCAGCCATTTTGTCAGTTCAGAAACTCTAAGTTTCATTCTAAATCAGAAATAGACTTTTTATGGGCTCTCTCTCATTATTGTTGCTTCCTCAGTTGGCACAACATTGGAATATTTTAGACCCAGTGTTTTTAAGAAAAAAAAATCAATACACATTCATACTTGCTAAATATATACACACATGAATTGCGTTTGTTAAGCATAAGAATCTTATTGAATATGTTATTRACCTCCCAACATTGGTTCCCTGCCTACTCACTTGCCCTGTCTCTATYTTCCTCCTCCCTGAACCATTTCAAATCATTACACCCCCATTAAATATTTCTCACCMCAACTTCCTTTCCTTTTTTCCTTCTAGCTTGTCTTTCATTCTTCCTCTTTCATGTGGCAGGAACCAGGCTACAATTTCTTGCTCAGATATACCCCTYCACTATCTCAGTCTGGACAAATTAYTTTACAAATCTCTCACATTGGTTCAAAGAAGACCTATAACTTCAGAGATCTTGTTTTACACAATCTGTAGGTCCCTATGACAACCTAAAGTACTACACAAAAACCAGATACAATTGATGGTGACTTTTGCTTGGCTGTCTTTCAAAGAACAGTACTTCAGAAAGCAACATCATCATTTCAATCCTTTACCTTATGGAAGCTTCCATAAAAGATTTTCCTTATGTCATCATTGTCAAAAGTTACAGTTTGAACCTCTCCCCTTGTATCCTTGTTAAAGAATGACAGCACTTTGCTGGCAGCTGCAATAAATAAAAATAACACATTTCATTTCACATGTATTAATGAAACCACCATCCTAAGATACACTTACAGATAAAATTTACTTTACTCCTTAATTGGGTAAACAGAGATCAGAGATGGTCTTAATGACCCRTAAGTACATAGATGTACTTACCTTTGATTTTAGAGTTAATACCAAAGTTGAAATGGATTTTAGWTTAATTAGTCTTAGTTGAAATATAGTTGTACTAAATTTAAAAGAAATCTTTTAACACTAAAAATGTATAAGCCTTTTTTCACATAAAAATGCTTTGGGTTTGAAAATATTTGGGAAGAACATGAGCAAAGTAACATAACATGTAACTTCTCCATGCAATAAGTATAAACATCCTTACGATCAAGCACAACTCCAACTTGTGGTTTATAATCTCTGTCTGTAATCTGCCAAATTGCAAAAGGCTCATTGGGGGTTTCAGGCAGAAGACGGAATAAGAGAATGATAGTGTAGGCCTGTGGCAATCCCTCTGGGTGAATCTCCCTGTTAAGACAATACCAAGACATTTTTCACGTGGAAACACATGAGGAACATAAGACTTTCATAATTTGTTCTTTTTCAAATAAAGACACAAGAGTAACAGGGAAACCACAACATTTAGTGTAACACAGCATTTTAACAATTTTCTCAAACATAAAACATCACTGTGATATAAAACCATTATGATTTGTTAAGATGAACTCACAGCTTGTCTTYAGCTGGTCCAGCACCACAGYTAGAATGGATGCCGGAATACGACCRAGAACTCTCGGGTAGTATTCTCRTGGCAAAGTTCTGTATAAACTACACATGTTTTAAATTCCTTGATGATAAGTACAGAAAAATAAAGGACCACAGCTTTACTTTTTTTTTTTCATCTAATCTGCTTCAGTCAGACAGCAGCATTTAACTACTGCTGCCCCTCAGGCACAAATACAGTGAAGGAGATTATTTAATGCCTTTTCTGCATTGGTGATGCATTTGGGCTTCAGTTGATTCTTTACTGGCTCACGCTTAAATTTGTGATATTTGGACTGTTAGACATTAAAATAGCAGAAGGCCAAAAGTAAATAAAAATATGCATGAAATGGCCTATGGAATTTTCTGATGGGTAAGGGAGGGAATGCATGAAGGCAACTGTAAGAAAGGAGGTGACTACTGCTTSTCCTTAATCATTGTAATAGAGCTCAGAAGGGATTTAGTTACATGAACATAAACATAAAAACCTTAAAAATGTAGAGAGAAGCTGCTTTGTATGTTAGGCAAATCTTGTGAACCCATACAATTATGAATACCACAATAAAAACTGTATCATTAAGTCAACAACATCACACAGCACAGTGCAGGAATGCAAATATTAAAGTAGATATAGCAATTTATAGTTGAATAACAAGTTATTTCAGATACGGAAGCAACTATGCCACTAGGATCAGCATGCATTTATTGCTTTGCTGACTCAGTCTAAGTGAGTTTTATTTTCTGGATTCTTATGAAAAATAAGTGCCCAGAATATTCTGGCAAGTCTATTGCACCTCTTTAGCAGACATAAGACTATRTATCACAACATTTCTAAAAGAATGAAATAAATAGGTGGCCCATCTTTTTATTGTGTTTTCATCAACTTRTCCTGTTAAATACATTATCTATCCTAATGTAAGAGTTGCAAAACTGGGATTATCTGTATTTTTCTAGATTTCAAAAATGCAGGCTTTCAGAGAACTATTATCCCCATAAGTGTTAACAGCACGTCAATGATCTCAAAAATCCTYAATTCCTCCCCTTTTAGAGTTATGATCTCAGAAGCCTGGCAAAAAGAAATTATTTCTTCATAGACCTCAGCTCCTGTGTTTGGTCTGATGTTTACCCAATCTGGGAAGATTTCAAAGGCTTCTCTGAAAAGAAGGCTAAATTTCCTTAAATTTATAGGAACAATAGGCTATTTTTAGGCATCTCCTCTGGCCCAGAATAACCTTTTCTGAAACTTTCTTAAATMGATGGGAAAGAAACAAATGCAAAGGAAAAAAAAAAAAGAGAGAGCGAAAGGTTCTACTCTTAGTAAAACTAACTGCTAAGTCTTTTTTTCTTCAGAAAAAAATGTTGGCAAGGATGACCATCTATTATCCATACATAACCAAGCTCTAAGACCACAGGCCCTTGAAAGCTCTGCTCCATTTGCCAAATAAGGCAAGTCAAATAGAGGAGAAACTACCCTAAATCAATGGCATCAATGTGCTGCCTACTGWAAGAATGATGCTTCTGAAAAAAGTGATGCTAATCCCTCCATATTGAAATAATTTCTGTTCAGCAATGTGGAATTCATCGGACTAAGGAGGGTCTTATTCAATTGCCTAAGTATAAACTGTGGATTCTATGCAACTTGAGTGGTTAAGAAGCATCATCTCAAAGAAAAATAAGCAACTAGATTAATAGTGAACTGTGACTGCAGTGGAAGAAAAAGATTAGTATTTAATAAAAACAATGATAGACGTGTTTCGGAGTATATTTCTTGAAGCTCAGCAAAAAGAACATTAAATTAATGAACCTTCCATACGACACAAATGCTRTCATCTATAAACTCTGTTAATGCTTCATCATCTGGTCTAAATAAGGGTCTTCAGGTTTACTTACCGTATTGGTTGGCTGATTAAGGCATTTTTGTGCAGTYTATATGCTACATAGCTTGGGAAAGAGCCTGATTCCAGTGAAACGCCTTGTACAGAAGCAAAGTGTTTCTCTGTTAGGTTATAGGATTCCAGCATCTTGAAACCTTTAAGTCCGGARAGAAAATAAAAACCAGAAATACTGTAGAGCTGTAAATGACAMAAATGAACCTATACCAAAATATTTGMTTGTTACTCACCAGGTGAAGTGTATCCCTCCAAGTAAATAAGAGGACAAGCTGAAAGACATCAAACAACATATAATTCAAAACTAYTAAGCCTAAMAGGACATGAACCTATGCATACTTYAGAAAGTTTTATTACTAAGAAGTCYGTGCTATTATTAATTATRACACAATTTTGSTTACATTTGTCATACCAYGTTCTGAGCTGTGGTAGATGTAACATCAAAATCTTTRCTTGTCACTTTTAGTAGGGTATTTCTATTCTGACAAATTGTATGGAATAACAAATGAACCCCAAATATTTTAAGAGTATAACTCGTAATAAAAAAGGAAGACAACGACACAGTCTTTCCATGAATATTTAAGGCATGAGTCAAGCTGCATAATAGTTGTCAGATTCACAAGAAATAACTGCATATTTATGTGGCTCCTCAGAAGCCAGCAGATGAGGCAGTTAGGGAGCACACAGTTGCACATGACAGGCTTGAGAATTTCTTATTTTTGCCATAGAAGGATTTCACTTGAGTAAACAACTGAGTTTTATTTAGATAATTTTAAAACAGCATCMCACACTATAGCTGTACATCTTTAGCACCCTTATTCCAGTGGTAAATAAGAGACCTGTTGTGCCCTGCAGTTCACATTAGCCATGTGAATGATTAGCCATCATTCTATTCCTTCCTAATGTTGTCAGTTACTTATATTCTTGTTATACTTTGGAATATATATTTTGGAATACAAGATGAGATTACATAAAATACAATACTTCAAAATTTTAAAAAGTAACTTGCTACCTAAAACTATGTCCAGTTATTATGAAATCTAACTTTTTAATATGAACATTTCTTCTSATGTACCTTAAATAAGAGGGCAACTTGTATTGGGTTTGTGTGGCAAGGTTTTGGTAATGGGGGAGCTACAAGGGTGATTYCTGTGAGAAGCTGCCAGAAGCTTCCCCTGTGTCCAGCAGGGTCATTCCATCTGGTTCCAAGATGGACCTGCTGCTGGCCAAGGCTGAGCCCATCAGCAATGGTGGTAGTGACTGGGGGATACCCGATTTAACAAGGGGTGGAGGGTAGGGTGTGGGGTTGTGTGTGTTGGAATGGCACAACAATCTGCAGCTGGACAGGGGAGTGAAAATATGTGAGAGAACCAACTGTCAGTCAAATTCCACTGCATTCCTGCTCTTCCCTGTAGTGAAGACTGGCTGTGACCCTGAAGCCTGTGGAAGTCCACAGAGGAGCAGATATCCACCTGTAGCCCCTGGAGGACCCCATGGCACAGCCTGTCTGAAGGAGGCCATGACACTGTGGGAAGCCCACACTAGAGCAGGTTGCTGGCAGGATCCATGGCACCGTGGAGCGAGGAGCCCACAATGGAACAGGTTTGCTGGCAGGATTTGTCATCCCACGAGAGACCCACAATGGAGCAGGCATGCCTGAAGGGCAGCACCATGTAGAAGGGACCTAATGAGGCTCAAGAAAGGCAAGCGTAGTCCTGTATGTGGAGAGAAATGACCCAAATTTCAGGCTGGGGGCTGACCTACTAGGGAGCAGTCCTGCTGGGAAGAACACAGGAGCTTTGGTGGATAACAGGCTGACTATGAGCTGGCAGTGCCCCTGCARCCAGTGRGGCTAATGGTATTCTGGGTRCATCAGGAAGAGYGGCCAGCAGGTCGAGGGAACTGRTCATCCCAATGTCTTCTACTCACTTGAGGTAGCTGTCTCACACACAAAGGTGACGAGGTTGTCTTGAATCTTTTCAAAGGCATCAAAGTCATCAACAATAAATACATGACGCTCACTGGGCTTGCTGGCAATCTTGGCCAGTTCATTGTAATCTACATCAGCCACACCAACCACAAAGACACTGAAGCCTGTAAAAATAACACTTGTTACTTGAAATGTAGTAAACATACATCACCATTTTTCATGGCAATATTGCACAAACCACTGACTTGTAAGGATCTACCTGTGAGCACACATTCTGGACATCTTTTCACCCTTTCAAATCTTAGAAGGTTTTAGACTGGTTTTCGCATCTTCCAGTCAGAACWTTCTCCTCTTTCATTGATTTTTGTTGTGCATTATCCAGTCTCATGCAGCTTTGGCTACATAATCCCCTCACTCTTCATCACAAAATGTACAATTCTCTTAACTCTACAGTCTCATACATCTGTTCTGTGGCCAAGAACTGTACAGACCAGTCTCTTGACCAGTCACAAAAGCACCCTACATGATGAACTTAGACTGGACATTTAGTTGTTGGATGTCTTAAGTCAAATAAGAATAATCAGATTATAATTCAATCAGGTGTAAATTTCCTTGACAAGAAACTACACAGACATTGGAAAAGCCACTTGGAGGGTGAAAGTGGATTTCACATTTATTCCAAATGGTAAAAGTATCAACTTTTATTCCTTTTTTTTTCCCTTCCCCCCACCAAAAAAAAAAAAAAAAAAAAAAAAAAAAAAAGATAATTATTCCCCTACAGTCAGTTTTGGAGAAACTTTGGCTGAAATACTCTGCCCAGCTTTGAGCACGCTTTGACATGTGTAGAAAACAAAGCAGTAGAGAAGAGGATAAAAATGATAAGAGATTTGGAAAACATGATCAACACGAGATYTAAGAAAATAGATTTGCTTACTTTAGAAAATAGAAGACAGGAAGAGGAGATGACAGCASGTTTCAAATACCTGTTTCAGTGAACAGTGATCTACCTCTTTCCTGGTTAACTAGGTAAATTAAGACTACAATTTCACTAACCTGAAGAAAGACTTAAGCGAAATGCAAGACAAAGGTCTCCTACTAGTAGGGTAGTTAAGCACTGAAGCATATTGTCCTGGGAGACTCTAGAAACCACTTAGACAGAGGTAGTTCCTTCAGATTACGGAAACAGAGAAGACGACTGCTTGTAGTTGACATGCATGTGATTCCCATAGGAAGTACAATATGTCCCTGCTCAGAGATCAGGACTATGTGGTTCACACACTGAAATGCAAAATGCAGAGTGCTGRGACAGGAACAGATTACTGCACTCACAATCATCAAATCTGAGGAGGAAGTGCACTGCTTCTTTGCTCAAAAGGCAATAAAGGAGTCCATTCAGACCCAGCTCTTTCAAAAGCAGTTACTTTAACTTGAGATCCACTGGTTTATACCAGATAAAACATAAATCTCAGCAAATMAGTCCCATTAAGTAATAAGCACTAGAATGGAGTACACTTCCCAATGATCCCTGGAGTCCACATACCAAGAAGAGAAAGAAGTAACCAAATGCCKCATCTTTGAAATGGCATGCAAGAAGATTTACTTGAAAGCTTTGGGAAACCACATCCTTCCCCAGAGAGAACGCTTAAGAAAGAAAATGGRTAAGTCTGGGTCCAGAGATCACAAATGCTGTGAAGAGATTTGAGGTTTTACCAAATTCTCAGAATACATTTCTGAGTCCATAAAGGATGAGTAAATGATTCCCAGATAATTGAAGCAATGGAGAAACAAAACAGCCACGTACTGAGAATTGCTTACCAGAGTGCTGTATGATCGTTGCTGCTTTCCTCACCTCATCCTGAGACCGACCATCTGTGACAACAACAAGTACCTTGGGAACGCCTCGCCTCATGCCACTCTCCCARGTCAAAACCTTTTCTTTGATAAATGTAAGGGCTTTGCCTGTAAAGTGTGCAACAAGCAAAGAATCATCCATATTATTCACAGGAGAAAAATTCTTTTAGCTCATAAGGGCAACAGCCACAGAGCTAAAGCACAACAGAAAAATCTACTTCTTCATCCATGCAATATTAGGATAATTAGGCAGTTTCTGAAAATATTTTATCTGACAGAAATATAATTACAGCCCAGAATTACCTGTCCTTGTGTTTCCTCCTCTGTACTGAATATTCTGAAGAGCTCCCAGGGCCTGGGCTTTGTCATCAAATGTATTCAGTTTAAATTCAGATTTTGCCTCATCACTGTACTGCACAAATGAAACCTGAAATGGAATACATCACAATGTTCAGTTCATGTCTCCATATTCAGACCAACTCTTAACATGTACTTTGGTATGCTAATAATTTATTTTTATACATAGACACAACAGTAACATTYGTGCAACTCTTTTGTCTTTCCTGCTGTCCTTGTTTCTTTCTTTTTGTTCTGTGYAGAAAATGTAATATGGACTTAAATTAATATGATTAAATTATTGTTATTACTAGGGTGAGGTATATATGCCTAATCACTACTTCTGATCAGATGTACAGTATCTACTAAACCTTTTCCAGCTGTTTATTAGGAATAAAAAACAATTTGTCAATAGAATGACAATAAAGTTAGGTACATATATAACTATGTACTCTCTTTCCTTAAATACTGAAATACAATCACTTTAACACAATCATTTTAATCTTGAATTTTTTTTGCCCCTTTTAATAYTCTGCAAAATTGCATTTTATTTTTTGCATACTATTTTAATGTTAAATAGAAATCTTTCTGTATGTATATATTCACATTTATTGTGGTAAATTCCCCTTTTAAAATTGTTAATATCTAACTCAAAACCTGAGATTGCTGCATCTCAAGAGGTATGTGACTTCATTACTTTGCTAAATACTAGCATTTAAATGTGTCTGTCACCTATATTTTCTTCTCTATTTCCAGGCTGGGGGCCTGGAATATYAGGAAGAAAAAGAATATTAAACAAAAAACAAATGGAAAGGAAAACTACCCAGTATAGATTAGAGCCAAGGATGATAAAGAGTGTCTGAGACAGAGTGAATTTGAAGAGTTTTTCCTTTAAAAGTCTAGAGAGTTAAAGGTGGGGAATCAAAACCTCAAAACCACAAACAGATTTCAGCCTTCTTAGCAAAGAAAATGCATTGCACCTGCAGGTCTCTGCAGTGCTCCAGAAATACCATGTAAGCAATTCTCTCAGACCTCATGTCACTCATTTCAGCTAGTGAAAGAGAAATGGYTATGGGAACCTAGACAGTGATTTCATCCAGCTTCCAACAAGTGGAAGAAAACTGATAACAGTGTAATGTTTGTGGTGAGAAGCCTGACAGAAATAACTTTGACATAATTATATTGGCCCAGGATCCCTGAAAGCCTATTTCTCATTATCTGTTACTGTTTACTCTCTAAAAATGCACTAACTCATTAAGAGGACCTTCACATATTTTTACTATGACCACTGTGGAGTAGACCCATACTATCATAGCATGAAAAGGTTTCTGCAAGTGCCTCTTTCAAAGGGTTCCTGCCTATTTAATGCAGTGGGATTCTAGGGAGCTCAGCAATGGTAAGCCAGCTGGACCCTGCATGTATAAGACTCATTTTTTACACTGAGACATTAAAAAGTGACCCTCAATCAAAAGTCAGAATGTCCCCAAAACAGATTTCTGATAYGACACAGACAAAACCTAGGACATAAGAACTAAGCAGTGTGCCAGCTGTTGATGCCTTACAAAAATAAATGAAAATATAAAATTGACTATACATTATCCCAGTTTCTCTACCTGAAGGATTCCCACATACTATTAACTTCTGTATTTCAGAATATTAACATCTCAAAATAGACTGAATTTTGTATTTACATTCCTTGCATTTACAAAATGGCCAACATATTTAATAAATAATAGACATGCACACCCACATACATGTGCTGTACAACAATCTAACACAAAAAAATTACAGCATTCTGAAATAAAGTAGTAATTCAGCTTCATCTTCAATTTCCCTCAAAAATGTTCCCAATGGAAATAACAGACTTACCTGGATTCCAGCAGGATTGATCAAATCAAAGGCTCCTACTGTATTAAAAACAAATTTCACTACTTTGTTGAAATTATCATCACCAATACTCCAGGAAGCATCAGTCAAAAATACTATGTCTGCTTTGGCACCTCTGCAAACTGAAAAAAAAAAACAAGAAAAGGAAACCTTATCAACCATTATACATGAAATACATATTACTCCAAAATTTGAAAATTCAAGAATGACAAATATTCAGCAAATGTCTACTGCCATGCAGTCAGCCTGGCACATGACTAACACAAAAACATGCAATAAAATATGTCAAAGAAAATTTCAAGAAATATGGAAGAGCTCAAGAATCAAATATAAATGTTTTAAATTACTTTTTTTTCTGAGCAGCTATCATAAAACATAAAGTGCCTTCTGAGAGCAGATAATGTCATGGACTTGCTACAGAGCTATAGAATATCAATAATATTTTCTGAAAGGTTTGCATCTTGCTTTTCTAAACAGGAAATGCTGAAGTCTAGTAAAGCTCTGGAACACACATTAAGAAAGGTCTCTAYCTTCATTTTCCTAAAATGCTGTGTTAGTTTTAATTCCACTTAAAGTTATGTAAAATGGAAGTAAACTATGAAGTAGTACAGCAAATACATAAAAAATATTGAATTCTAGAAATAAACATACCATCCCGAGCTGGAGGGATCGTGGGAGGTGGAGGAGGTGTAGGTGGTGGAGTCGGTGCTTCTGTAGGTTTGAGGACTGAAATTAAATAATAAATTTATTCAACAGCTGAAACAGGACAAATTCCATAGCTAAAACTTAAAGTTCACAGTATCTATTACTTACCTGTACGTTCCCTCATAGAGACTGGAGGTCCCTCAAGGTTAGGGGTCTGAACAAAGACAGTAGCATTGTATTCTTTGTCTGGTGAGAGGCCAGTAAAACAGTGGCTYGTTTCTGACCCACGTATTGTGATTTCCTGTCCTCTGGAACCTACCAAAAAAGCCCAACAGAAAGAACTTTAGAATCTATTACTTGCCTTCTAATACATGTACACATAAGTGTGGAAATGAAGAGACATCTTGAGAGGAGGTTTGGGCCAATGGGACTTATTCTTAGCAGTCTTATTCTTGCTACATTAGAGCCTTTCCAGACCAAAATTCTGTGGTGATTATGAACCCTGGAGCATACTGGAAAGTAACATTGCAGCATAAATGTGTAGTCAGGTAACTGGGAGATGTAGATTCCCTTGACAATAAGCAGCGCTCCCTCTACAGATTTTCCACCACTCAAGAAAAACAGGCTATGTTCAGAGCTTTAAAGCTCAACCAGATGTATCATTATGGTTGGTGCTTGCCTCCAATCCAAGTAAGTGGTGCTTTCACTGACATAAGACATTTATGGTTCCAGAAAACACAGAAAACAGAATGTAYTTACCATCAGTTGGGTTTAGCTTCAGTCTGTAGGAAGTTGCTGCCCGATGAGGTGACCACCGGATACAGAAAGTATCCCAACCCACTTTGTAACTTGTTAGGTCAGTGACATTCAAATATACTGTGAAAAGAGAAAKATAGAAATTGTTCTCTGGAAAATAGTATGTAATGGGTAAAGCACACCAAAATGAAAATTACAGTACCAGTGCTGGTCTGGAACTTGATTTTCAAAAATACTTGCAGAAAGAAAGTGCAGTTCTAGTCAAATCTCTTTGYGTTACACCCTACAGTTCCCATCTAGCTATTTACAAAGTCACAAAATTCCATATTGGGTAACAGCCCATTTTATGAGTTTTCACATGAAGCCGATTTCTTTACAAAATAAGAAGTCAAAAATAAAAATCTGACTCATATATATGGCAGTACAAAAAGAATGTACTGAGTCAGGTTGCTTGATCCATTTTGCCTGAGCAAATTTTTAGAAGTTTGGCCAAGGCCATCATCAAAATCACTGGACATTCCTATTAGGTAAAAGCAAAAAGCTTAGACTGGCTTAGTAATATGTTTAGATTCTGTAGTACCCTGGAGACAGTTAAAGATTGACTCCAACTATAGCTTAACAAAATTTTAGGAAGTAGACTAGCAAATTTTATATCATTATTTAAAAATTACCTAAAATATATATCCTCAGTCCTATTTCAAAGATTACTGTCTTTAAGATCTACATAATGGACAGGTGGTAATTATTCTCTACGAGAGGGTGCTCAGGCTTTCTAGCAACCAACCTTCAAAACCTTCCCTTAATCAATGTTATCTCAGATCAGCGTATGTATCTAGCATGAACAAAATAATTTTGACTTACATGTAGTGCCTTGATCTGTCAAAGGTATACTCATTCCAGAATCATACTGGGCATAAACATTCACATCRTAAGTAGTACTGGGAGACAGGTTATGCAAGGTGTAGGAAGTCACTTCTCCCACAAAAACCTCCATGGGCTCATTTGAACCTTGGTTTGTAAGGAAGCATTAAGAGAAAGGGAGAATCATGATTACATGAGCTACASAACTATTCTCTTAGATGTCAGTAAATGTTAACCTCATTTTTTCTTAAACAAAGCATATCGATTTCTTAAATTTTAGCATRTTACAATGTTGCATACAGAACACACACATAATTTTACAAACTATTGTGCAATGTTTGTTTTCAGCTTCTAGAAGGGTGTGAATATTGCTTGAAGGCCACATAAAACAAAGGTTCCATAGAACATTAGTACTAAATACCTGTTCAGCACTCATCTCACTTACACCACTTCATGCCCTTAGAAGGACAAGAGGTATTAAASAGGTTAAAAACAAACCAAGCCACTGTACAAAGTTTTAACTATAAATCTCTGAAATTAACTGTACAAAACTGCATTTGATAATTTGCATTTATTATAAAATATTGATCATAAGGCTGAAATTTTCATTAAATAAATAGATCCTTTAAGAGAAACACGATCATACATATGATTTCTAATCTGGTCTACCATTAGCTACTCACTGTTCTGAAATTGGTGTACTCAGAATGAACAGGTTTTCTTACCCACAGGTTTGTATACAATTTTGTAGCCAAGAACAGGGGATGGTGAAGGATCCCAGGAAACTCTGAAACGTGTATACCATTCATCAGTTATATACATATTTTGAGGAGGGAGTAGGCCAACTAAAAAGAAAGAAAAAAAACCATTCTAATTAGGCTAGTAACTGTTTTTCAATCTCTAGAAATTAAGATTGTTATTCTGCAAGGTAACAATCACATCAAGTACTTAATTAACTTAATGGAACCTTACTAATGTTGACATGATCAAGGAATATGTCTTAAATTTAAAAAAGAATAAACAACATGAAAACTATAATTACCAGTTCTGCCATTTCCAGTCAGTTGTCCACCATCTCCATCTTCGTACACAGCGACAACAGTAATTTTATATGGCGTATCTGATTGTAGTGGTTGCAGTATCACATTATTCCTTATCCCAGGAACTGTTGTCTAGAACACAAAAGAAACAGARGTAAACACACTCACAGTATTGTAAGTGATCAGCAGTGACCATAGCTAGAAACAAAAATTTCTTCTGACATTTGGCACACTTATTTTTATGTCCATCATAGAAAAAATCATCCAGGATATCTTAAGGGTTGTAGCCCTTAAACAATTATCAGTATTTGTTATTTTGAATTACAAAACATTGTGGCCATCACAAAAACATAAATCGAATTGACTCTTCAGTCCCAACCCTCACATCAGATGGAGAAGCTGCAGTTTTTGACCAAGATTTCAGTAGCATTCCCTCACAGAACAGTAAAAGTCAAAATGATGTGTTTGTTTTCTTGGCAGAAACAAGTTAGTCTGAGAAGAAAGCTCTGAATATTTTGATATATAAAAATGTCCCTATTTATGCATCCCTCARTCTTCACATCTTCCTTATGTAACCATACACTACTGCTCCCTTCTAAGGAAAATGTAGGTATAATCCCAAAAGCGATACTGCTCCATAAAGAAAYCATAAAGCACTGAGACTATTGGAAGCAAGTTGAGGTATCTATCTCAAAAGCACATCCCAGTCAGCATTTGCTGTTAATATTTGATAAAAATTTTCAGTTTGAGACTTGCTGTTTTTATGGATTGTCCAATCTTTTCTGCAAAGATATGTGTGTTGGTAAATATGTGTGTCCTGAACAATTCCAGTAGGGAATTTTCAAGCAGTGAACTGTCAGCATGTGAAATACAATAATATAAAAGCAATAACAGCATTTAAATAGCACTCCATTCATGTCATTTTGGCTGGTGGCAGTAGGCAGGAATTCTGCCATTGACCTCTATAGGATTTGACCTTAGCTTTGCTATAAATACTCTGTGAATTTTATAAGCTTCAGAATAATTTGTGCTACCATTAAGCTGCAGGAAATGAAACACAAACACAATTCGAACTGAAACTTAGAGCAGCAATTTAGATGCTGAATCAAGGTAACCATTGTTTTCTTATTAGACTCTGCCAGCTCTCTTCAATTAATAAAACACAGACTTATGTTTACTCTGTATCCTAGCATGCTGCCTTCATAGTGAATAGAGTATGAATAGATGGCTATTGACTGTATCACATTTGAACAAAATGCCAGGAAGCAGAATCTTTTCAGAATCTTCTGGTTAATATGTGACTCACMTATTTAACACTATTTTACCCATATATTTGTTCATTAAACCATATATGTTCTGCAGCTCCATGAAAAAACCCACCTGTTTTATACAAACTATGCTTCTTAGCTTGACACCATTGACCAAAGAACCCAAAGAGCCTGCAAAGTGTATTACATTTGTATTGCATGCAGAACAGATATCTTGATTTTTCTGTAGCCTAAAGAATCAACTGAGAACACCTCAGTGCTTACTAAGGAATTACAGAACTTACATATTCATCGATAGGGTCTCCCACAGTGGGTGAATAAATGATTCTGTACTGCTGGACTGGCCCATCAGCATGGTCCCATTGTACAGAAAGGCTGTTTGTAGTCTCACCAAATACTCTCACATTCCTTGGACCACTGCGAGGCACTGAAGAATGAAAATACAGAGGGTTATATGGGGCATGATACATCTATTTCAGTGTCACCCTCATCAACTCAAAGGTTRCCCTGAAGCCAAAGTCAAGGGCCCTTTTTGAAACCCTGAATAAATACACACAGGGAGATTCAGTCAGTGATAATACAGTGCCTGAAGGTCTCAAATAGGAAGAGAGCCTAACTGGAGGAACTGGAGCAGTATGGAAGGGAGAGAACATCAGGGAGATGTACAAAGTGTGCATCTGCATACATTCTGCTTCTCACACTTGTGCGGACAAGTATAACCATAGCCTGTCACATCTTCAAATTTTAGAAGAATATGGGGATTTAACAGGGAAAACATAGAAGCAGCAAAAGAGAGATAACTTATTGTTGCTGTCAGCAAGTTCTGTATGTGTTATTTCTAGCATGAATTTTAAAGAAGCTAAGCATAAGCAAACTAAGATCCCATGAGCTAAGTTGTATCAAGGAGGTTTTGGAGTTTAGGTGTCTCCAGCAAAAAAMCAAATATCTGGGGAGGCCAACACATACAGTTACCATGTCAGACACAGAATATAAAAAAACCACTTTTTTTTCTGTTGGCAACCACTACTACCCATCTTAATATGTTGGGTTTTTTACAAAAGAAAAATTGTTATTTACCTGGAATTTGACTTTAGGAACAGCCTTTAAAATCTAACACACTTAAATTAAGCTTATTTCCCAACTGAAAATTACATTGCTAATTTCATTCGTGTACCACAGCTGACAGCATAGCAAAAGTTCCCTGCCACAGAGACCTATAATTGCTGCAGGAAAAACTCAGATGCATGAATTCAGAGTAGCACTAAATGGTTTACATTATTTGAGATTGTGACCMATTTTTTAAGATCTTCACACACCAATTTAGACATATATTTCACAACACAAGTACTGACTGCCTCTTACATGTTCTTCCCTGGGCTTGGCTTGGATTTCCYTCTCCATCTGCATACAGAGCTATAACGCTTATTGAGTAAGCAGTGTCAGGAGTCARGCGCTCCAGGATCACATCACGAGTGTTGCCTGGTACCACAATCTAAAACAGAAACAAAAAGCACCTATAGAAATAAAGTTCTGGTTTATACCACATCTTTCTAGAAAACAGTTTGAATGAAATATAGAAAAATTTGGAACATGGCCATGCTGCACACTGTCCAAGAAAAATAACACAAGTTTAAAATAAACAAGCAATGCTGGCAAAAATTCAGTAGCAGGTTAAAAAAAAACCCAACAGGATAAGGAGCTCTCGTTCTGCAAATAGAATTGTTATTTTTTTACATTTTACAATAAAATAGTTCAGAAAAAAAGGAGAAATGTTCATGAACAGAAACTAAAAATGTAAATTCTTCAGAGTTTGCTAACATATAAAGGACACTAAAAGTCCTTATACTTCGTTACATAAAAACGTGTACATCTATTTGCACAATATGGGTGCACATTTGCATGTACATGAGTGCATGCATGGTTGAAGCTTTAAAACKACACTTATTTCTACACAAATCCAAGAACTCTTACTTCACACATGGAGGACAAATTTTTACCCATATCCAGATTTCACTGCTCACCAGCCCCTATTAAACAGTAATGTTACMGGCAAAGCAGATGTTTTAGTGGCAAAATCACACAAACATGGCATCTGGTTCCATAATTAAGCAATTCCTAATAAATATTTGTTGTCTCTGACTCTCTAAAAAATATTTAATTTCACTCATCTGTATCTGCAATATGATAAAGGATACACAATATTCAGTACGCAGTTTTTAATGGGAGAGTCTTATTTCTTGTTTCTTATTTCTTTCATTTCACYAATTAAGCCTTTATTAACAATGGACTAGACTCATAAACACTGTTTTCATCAGAGACTCTCCTGGGCAGACTTTTGGCCTGAGTTTACTATTATTTTTTACACTCACTGAAGGAAGCAATATTCTCTAYACACATTTGACTTATAGTATAAAAGCTAAATTACTTACAGATTCTGATGGCCTTGGGCCAGTCAGTGGAGCATAATTAATTCTATATTGTTGTACTGGACCTGGAGCAGGTTCCCAACGGACATTCATGCTGTTTGGTGTGGGATTGTAAATGTGAATGTTTCTTGGTGTTCCTCTTTCCACTAGATCAAGGATAAATTATATTAAGTTTTACAAAGTTGCTTGTGTAAGTTCCATTTCTACTTGAATTTACAACAGTGCTCAAAAGAAGACGGAAAGAACCTCAGCCCAAGATAAACACATTACTTTTGTTAGCCCAAATTTTACAAAGCTAAGAATCTCAGCRTTTAGTCTTTTCAAACTCCCATACCAGGCAGCAAAGTATAAGTTTGTACTGCAAATTGAAAGTATGATCATAACRTTTTGTTAGCCTATTGGTGATCAAACGTATGAAAAGTAGCCACAAACAACACATCTGAGGTCAAGTTGACACTAGCAGCTCAAGCTTCCTGGAAAATTTTAAGTAAATAGTAGGGACATTAGCAAGGATTTACACCAATAGTTGATGCTTGTTCACCAGTATTGATACTAGCTCTACAACTAAAATTTTACTATACTGTGAAGTAAACGGTAAGATCACTGTAAGCATAGTTGTAGGCACAAGTTTGGAGCTGAGCTTACCTGAAATAAGTGGATTTTTACAGAGCTGCAACAATAACCAAGCAGGTAAACAGAGTTTTTGCATTCATGTTTTAGCTTTGGGTGAAATAAACTTCCATTTTTTATGTAAAATCAATTTCTAATGATCTGAGGCCATTCATAAAAAAACATTCTCTTGAAAAGGACTGTTTTACTTACAAGTGCGTCCAGTGTCAGAGGTACGGCCACCATCCCCCTCAGGGAAAACTGGAACCACAGTTACAGTGTAAGGTGTGTTGGGTTCAAGAGTCCTCAGGATGACATAGTTTGTGTTTCCTGGTACTGTGGTCTACGAATTTAAAAAGAAAGGCAGAGGTAAGAAACATACAAAAACATGCAAAAAAACCCCGTGTTTCTTTATATCTCATTTACTCCCTCACCATATCTCAGTTTCAGATTGGATGTGATATAACCTTTACAAAAGGTGAAGCTTAAAAAAACTCATTCATGGTATCTTCTGGAACCGCTTTTCAWGAAGGTTCTGTCTCATACTTAATACAAACGAGTTCTATGCTCTCCTATAAAATCCCTTATAGCTCTCTCCTCTTTTGGGTCCAGATCCTGCTCTGCTAATAAAAGTAGCAGAATCTGCAGTGATCTSTTCAATGACTACTATTTAGCAACTCAGAAGCATTAAAATATTACTTCTAAATTAAAAATTAAAAATTATATAACACTACAACATGCTAGTGACAATAATGAGCTCATGTTAGGAAAAAAAATTCCACAGCATTTAAGAATATTTGGCATCAGTAACACTTTAGAAGCTATTGAAACAATGACATCCAAGTATGACTCATTTCATGGGCACATTAAATTGCACTGATATAGAAAAAAAGACACAATTAGGAGATAATATTTCCCAGTCTGCAGCAAGGGTTTCCTATTTTCAGGTTTCTTTTAGATTTTTAGTAATCAAATAATTTCAAAGAATAGAATGTGGATTCTTCTGCTTTTACAAATGCCATTGAAGCTGACTGCTTAAAGTCACATGACTTCTTTTGCAGTAAAAATGRGTAGAAATTAGGTCTGCCAACTTCATAACTTTTTTTGTACCCTGAAGTCAGCTTTAGATTCACACACAGTGCCCTAAGAATAAAGAAATAAAAGATTGTGTGTGGTATTAAATCCCTGTGCTAAGAATTAATCACTGATGGTCTACTATATTAAAGCAAATTTCCGTAATACATATGGGATAAACTTCCATGGAGGTGCTGTGTATTTTCTCCAGGGTAGCTATGAACAAAAAAAAAAAGCCAATGCGTAGGCAAACAAGACCTACTTCAATCAGCAGCATTTCTCTCACCAGCACCATGAGCTGTAATTTATCTGAGATGTTAGTGAGATTCACATGAAAAATTTACCATTTCTTCTGCACCTCCAGCTGTAGGTCCATAAAACACTTTGTACTGCCGAGGACTTCCTTCTGCATGATCCCATCTAACATTCAAAGTACTGGTGGTTGGGTCATAAACTAGCAAGTTCCTCACAGTGGTGAGAGGTTCTGAAATAGATCAATGAGCTGTCAGAAAATTGGAATCCTATTCTCYAACTTTTGCTGTCTGATCATGCCTCTGTAATGTATCCTTAAGAAATTTAAAAACAATTGGTTTAGTAGCTCATGTTAAATCTTATGTGTCTTCATTAATCAGAACACACCAGCCACATCCAGCAACATAAGCAAGGTTAAGTGTAGATAGAAAAATTTATTTCTGGACACTATTTTGGAATTATGCAATGAGTTCATCAGGATTTTTTCTTCATTCCTGACCAATCACATTGCTGCTTCTGACTTTCCATTGCAAGCTCATAATTAAATACAACTGAATTATTTAATTTATATTAAATAATTAATTAAATATAGTGAAATTGGTTTTATACCTGCAGTGTCTCTGATAGCAAAGCACTCAATGATTTCCATAGCAGGATCAAAATAATGCATCAACATAAAATGGTAAAGTCCTAAAGTGCACACAATAACAGACAGCCTCCAAACTGAAGGTGCTTAAAAGCACACATATATGAGAGCAGCATGCCTTCAGATGCCTTAAGGCATTTATTACATTGTGACACAAAACAATTAAACAAATTAAAATTAGTAAGAAGTTACATAGTAATATTAAGATTTCTCTCGACTGTAAAAACTGGACATGGACAACAGTCTAAGGCAATGGTCCAGGGTYTCTTCACAGCCAGTAGAATGACAGGTGTTCTTACTTAAGAAACTTTAAAGCCACCAAAGGACAAATSACAAGTACAGATGGGATGAATTTCACCACAAAAAATTTTCTCAGCTCATCTGAAAAGCAATACACCAATATTATTTTGTACYTAATAAGAAGACCAGAAGAAGTTACTTACTGGTTCTGCCTCGTCCTGTCATTCGTCCCCCCTCACCATCTGCATACATCGATGACACAGTAATAGCATATGGTGTGTCAGGCTGCAGCYTCTGGATCACCACACTGTTCTGTCGTCCTCCAACAGTAGTCTGCAGCAAAACAAAAGGAAAATATTAAAATCCATTTTATAGTGTCTCTTTTRTGCTTACTGCTATAGTAAAGAACACAAGCACTTGATGCAGGGTTGAAAACAATGATGTTTTAAGTGCTGCAATGCTCTTGTGACTGACATTGACAGTAGATGTTGAACTGTAGTAACATTTAGTACATATTTAGTTTAGGAAGTTTAGACACAAAGTGACTATTCTTTAAAATCTGCAAACTTGCATGCAACACCAATTACATATCATTTGTATCATCTTCCAGCTCTGTACCAGCACAAATTATATTGTAACTGCATATATCATATAATTCTTCAAACTTTTAAGGCTATTTGTGCATTTTCAAAGCCTATTCAGCTAATGTGTTTGACATAACACTTAAAATCATCTGTTGATGAAGAACTGGTAATGAGCAAGCATTTACACATCTCCACATTTCATGGCAGTAGATTATTTTAACTTACAATCAAACATTTTTTTTTGTACTCAAGTGGACAAAGCTCCTTTTAGAGTACAAATGCTTTCATCATCCCATCATGGTTGCCTRCACATTTTAGTATCTATTTGCCTTTCAAAACCTGACACTAAATGATCATGATGGTCTCTGCAATTCAGTGTGTAGTTTTCACAGAACTGTCTACAAATCACCTGTGATTCCTCTTGCTGCTGAGGCCATTAAATGTCAAAGAGCACAATAACACCCCTCCAGAAATTCGAATTAAATATTTTGGTGGGGACTGTTCTATTGCCTACCCAGCAGTTACAGTTTAATTACAAATCAGAGTAACAAAAGAAGACAAGGAATTATGATGATATGACTGCAAGTCATTTGCAGACAGACATTAAATGCCATGAACAGAGTATGAGTAGTGTGTGCTCTCCTTAAATAGAGGTGTTTTCTCCAACTGTCACTGCTCAACCCTATGCAGCTATAAGTAATTGTCTATTAACTATGTTCTTTACACAGATTTCAAGAGAATGTTCACTATTTTCCTTTTACTCCACCACAATCAATTAATTACAGCTATTAATTAAATGTATTGCTTTTCCTTATTCCTCTAGTGACTTTTCACTAAAATTATGTTCAACTGTTCAATATATTGTACATTGCAACTAACTCAACTCAAATGTATGTTGTCCAAAAGAGAGTTAAAATGGGTGTGTGAGTATCCAACTGATTCTAAAGTAAATATTCCTAGACGTACTTCTGAACATGTGTGATCTCCAATTACAGGAGCAAGCAAAATTTGAGAATGTGGTTCTCATCTGAGAGTGTTCCTCTGACTCATTTGGCAGTAACCACACAGCCTCCCACTGCAGAATAGGGCATTTTTAAGTAGCACACACTTCTGATAAACAGCCTGACTGAATTACCATTCCCAGGCTGTGTYGAGTAGGCYGCCAGCAGTCCAAAGAGYTCTTGCTGAAGACAGAKGGAAGCTGGCTGATCATCAAGTCCTGTCTCTCCATATCATTACAGCTTCTTATCATATTAAAAGAGTCTAAAATTCCTTAAATGTTTCATTATMATATGTTTTGCATGGATTTCTTTTTTGCAGCTCCTACTTCTCTCAGGTTTTTCTGACCCTAGAGTGGTGAGAGACAGTCTCAACTGTTCACAATATGTTCCATGGCAAAGTCCTCTGATAGCACATGAACCACACTATGAAAACAATGGAAAACTCTGGATTATATAGTCATGATAGTTCATATTATTGAATGTTGTGGCAACTATATATGTGACTTGTAGCCTTACATGTTAACTGACTCATTCTTCAACACTTTTTTTTTAGTTTGATCTATAGTTAAACAGTCGGAGTTTATGACCTCAGAGGTCTTTTCCAACCTAAATGATTCCATGAKTATGTGTTTTTCGAGAAAGCAAGATGTATCCAAAGTTATTGCTGCTCAATTAAGAACTTAAATTTGAAAGAGAACAAAACGGTGGGAGTATAAACTTATTCACCATAAATACAAATCTTCATGTAAAAGGTAATTAATATACATAATTACGTGCTTTGAAAAGAAATTATTCTAATGGATTACTCTGCAGAAGGTTGCATTTAAGGTTGAATAACTTTAGTGCTTCAAAATTACTTACCGACTGTTCAGGGCCATCCCCACTGATAGGCTGGTAAATGATCCTGTATCTCTGCACTCGACCACTGGCAGGATCCCATTTCACAGTCAAACTGTGTGAAGTTGCATTGTACACCTGAAGGTTTCGTGGACCACTCTTTGGGGCTGTGAAGCATAATAAAAAAATGAATAAATAGGTAGCTCACCAGAAAGCAGAGATAAACACTTCATTCATGCTTTTAGGGCTGCACGAATGCCTGAACAAGAGCAGAATGTATTAAGTACAGGGGAACATAAACTCTAATGYTTGTAAAATAATAAACATGTGGTAATCTAGTGTTTAGTATTCTTCCAGATACACAATAATATTTATTAAATGATCTCAGCTTTTTAATGTCAACATTTGTCACAGTTTAGAAAAATAGAGCTATAAGTTTTCTTCATAAAATGGTACCTGGATATTCAGATTCTTACCTTGTGTAGTGATAGGTACCAAGGGTACTAGGAAAAAAGTAGAAAGAATTTTCAGAATTCTTGTATGTGTATGCCTTCTATTTCAATAACTATGAATAACAACATGCAGAATCCCTTTATTTACTTACATGTTCTTTCACTGCCAATGAGCTCATCACTTTCTGATTCATCAGGATAGATGGCAGTAACTGTGACATCATATAATGTATCTGGATTCAAATTTTCAAAGACCAAACTATTCTCATCCCCATTTAAGATAGTCTTGTGAAGAAATTTGAAAAAAGAAAAAAAAGGAAAAAAAAAATAAATAAATAAACAAAACCAAAACAAACAAATAAAACAGGCAAACAGAGTGGGTTATAACTGAGTAACGTTTTACTCGGTAACATCACTACAAGTGGCTATAAGTAGTTGTCCTGTACCTTCTCACTGAATTTCCGTGGAGCACAACAAAAGGGCTTGTAAGTTATAGGCCATTTATCAACTACACTTCTGAACTTAAAAATACTCTCTTTGAGAGACTGCCCTCAAAAGCCTRTGGTGGCTGTCGATTCTCACCTCCTGTTTTTCTGCTCTTCCATAGGGTCCCCATGTTATTCTATAAAGAGAGACATCTGGAGCTCCATGATCCCAAGTACCTCTGAAACTATTTGTGGTTATGTCTGTGATTCTGAGATTGACTGGTGCTGGCACAGGCTCTATTGTGAGAAAAGGAAAAATACTCCACAAAATGCAACTACAAAATAAATACAGTTAAACAAAGGAATTACTCTGACAAATAATTAAGAAGATTATGTAGAAAATTCATCTCTCAGTTACCATGCTTCTAATGACTRCAATCAAACACTGTGGTATAACCCAGTCCAGCTACACAAAGCAAACCATCCTGCATAAGGTCACATCATTAGGTCATCACCTGATAAAACAGACTGGATGTCTATAGCTCTACCGACCTCAGCAGAGGCCACAATTCACATGYCTGCTCAAAAAGCAACTGAAGTCCTGGCTGTTACATTTTGGAATTATATGGAGACAATATGATCTCCCATGGACACAGGTCAAGCTCCTGGCATGAATTTCTCGCAAATCTTAAAATTCTTTATATAAGCCAAATAAGTCACCACTTATTTAGAAAGAATTCACAGAGGTTAACTTCAGGTTAAGGAAGCAAACTATTATAGCCACTGGGAAGAAATACGTAMATAGGTAAAACCAGAGAATTAAACTGAAAATAATTTCCTTGGCAGAGCTTTTGTCCTCTTTCCTTACACACACATTCACACAAAACCACAGGTATAGAAGACAGATTAGCACAACAGCAAGTAGAGAATCTCACAAATATTTTTAAATACATCAGGCTACAAAATAAAAAATTCAGAAGAAAAAGAAGAGATAATATGAATGTTTTTTTATTCTTTTTCACACCAGACTGAGGGGCAGTGAAAWGGTAATATTATTCATTTCTATTGCAGCTCTTTGGGTTAGCTATCTTCTTAATCATAATCCTAGATCAGGCTGAAAACTTCCTTGATACCTGCTTTCTCCTTTCAGTCTATCACATGTCTTGCATGGAGATCAGCTATTACAGCTTCTGCAACTCCATTTCCTTGCCTCTATTTGGTTGAGGTTACTCAAATGCTACCTTTATGATTCTCTAAAAGTATAGGCTGCTTTAGCATTCCATGATGCAAAGACCCTCTTGGGTTAGAAGCAAGATCATGTCTTTCTAATCTTTTAGCATATGGCCCAACTTCTTATTCTCTTTCCTAGATTCCTGCATAGACTTGATAAACCCTTCCTCTGTCCTCATATTTTTTACCAACTCTACACCTACACTCAGCCTTTAAATAGAAATTGTTTTGCTTCTGTTATTCTTCACCACGCTGCAGACTGCAATGTCAATGCTCACTGTGGTAAGACACAACTCAACAAAGATTCCTGGGGTTTATTTATATTGCAAATATAATGCTTAAGTGCAAATAAATGATTTTTCAGATTAAATTAGAGCTCCATCTGAACTCAATAACATATTGCCACACACACAACTTAAATAGAACACGAGGCAAAACAACCACAAGAATGATTATTAGGAAAACTTACGMGTGACAGCCTCTGCATTTGCTGGTAGGGATTCCCCTTCATCATACACAGCAACAACTTTTACATTGTACAGTGTTTGGGAGGAAAGGTCAGAGAGAGTAACGCTGGTTTTGAGCCTGTCAAGTTCCACCTAARAATAAAAATAGTGATTTAAAGGATTGCAAATGGCTCTATTTCTGACTCTGCATTTGGTTTAATGGTAGAAATTCCTGCACTGAGAAACAAAGAAGTATTCTGCACTAATTTTTTTTCATCTACCCTTAAATTTATACCTGAATATTGTATGCTCTCTACTAATTACGTTGCACAGCATACTACATCACCCACATGTAGCACTTGTGGATTATACACTTCTTTATTCCTTTGGAAACAAGGATGCAAACTGAACCTTTAGAAACTTTTAGTTTCTTGAAAAGAACAAATTTAGTTCTCCAAGAGCTGGCTTATGCCTAGCAGTATAATTAAAGGAAAGCTTGTGCATAACTAAAAGACATCTCAAACAACTCTCCCACGTGTTCTGACAGTAGGCAAATGGGCTACCATACCTTTATTCTACAATCCTCTCCTCTTAATTGTAAGCTATTCTTAGACCTTGGCAAGATGACACTTAAGCAGAGAGTAAATATCGCTATTTTCCAAAACATATGGAAAATCTCCAGTCATTTTAAGGATTTTTCTTATCTGAAGGAGGAGGAAATGAGTACCTAAAGAAATCTATCTTGTGCTTATTCAGTTTCCAAAAGATCAATACACTTTCCTGGCTGCAAACACCACGAACTGACGTTCTTTAGTCTCAGTGGTGGGCTATAATAATACTTTTACTATTATTTCAGTAACCTAGTTCCTCAAAATAAAACTCTTTTCTAGTACTTTAAAAGATTTACCTCCTTCACATCAGCATCATCAGCTATTTTGTATCTTAGGATGTATTTTCGAACTTTCCCTGGGGCAGGATCCCAAACYACATTCATGGTGCTGTGAGTAACATCCTGAAGTCTTAAACCTCTGGGTCCGGGCAAAGGCACTGTAAAAATAATGATGGTAGTGAGTGAATGCTATTCACAGCAGTGGTATAGACCTCACAGATGGAAGAGAATTCTCTTCATATGTTTCAGTGAAAGTCTTTTCAGTGAAATGGAGGCAATCACTTTTTGGAAAAGCTCATTGTTCTCGGTATTAGATGAGACAGTTCGGGAGCTTATTGTCCCAGCAATGAGCAAAATAGCTATAAACTATGATAGTTTCACCTTTATAAGTTATGAGTACAATACTTCTGGGAGTAGAACACCTTAATCAGGGCTTAGGATCATCACTTTTGGTGAAAATAGCCACTTTTCGCCTATGGCTAATAGTTTAACATTTTTAAGGAAAGAAGTAGCCATACTGCATGCATCTAGAGCAGAAGCATGCCTCTGCCAATAGGAAAGGTATAAAAAATGAAGACATTTTTAGATCTATTTTTGTTCTTGAAATGGAATGTTTCTTTAATACTTTCTATGCTTAATGTCTAAATTCAAGAACAAGGTTTCTACGTTAATACAAGAAAAATTGAGACCTTTTAAAAACACTTGGATCTCAAGATTTCCTTCATTATTCAAGTTAAAAATTGTCCCTCTTTTAGTAGATGGACCCTTTTCATTGAAATTGCCTTTGAGGTTTTTGGGAAATGTATGAGTGTTAGAAAATGCATTAAACATGATTAAGATGATCTTCTAAATGAAGCAGGTGATATAAAAACTGTCGCATGACATAAAATTAAAATTAAAGGTTGCTGAAGCAACAACAAAGCAAAAATCAAGATGTCCATACATGTCACTTCCTGTGTGGTGAGTGGGTCACTGGTCATATCATCAAACAATACGTAAGCTGTTAAAGTGTACTCAGTGTTGGGGATGAGATCTACCAGCTGCACCTCATTCACTGATGGTCCCACACGCATCTGCACATGAAAAATAACACACCRTGTTTAAAAAGTGAAGAAAGCAATGGCAGAAAAGCAAGCAATGATTTAAYTTCAAGGGAATTTTGTTTGTGAGCTTCACAGTATATTTACAGTTTCCTGACTGATMTCATTGTATATARTATCCCAGKAAGTTCACTGCACTTCAAGAAGTAYATGCCAGTCTTTTGACTATTATGAYAGTCTAATAGTTTTTCTTAGTTTATTTTTGGTAGAGTACAGGTAGCAAAGACAGATTGTCTTACCTCTTTCTCTGTGGCTGGGACTGTGGCATTCACGGGTTCATATGTTAACAAATAACCAGTAGCTCCTTTGAGAGGCTCCCATCTCACTCGCATGTAAGTTGATCCAATGTCATAAACATTCAAGTTTCTAACAGAAGAGATTGGCACTGTCAAATAAAAAATATATATTMATTTATTTCTTTCAGCTTCTTCATATTTTACATCATCACAGGTCATACCACTGAGAATATTGTACCTGGGTATTAGGGCACAGTATGGGTAGTAATACTATAATAATACAATCATTGTATTATTGTATAATTGTAGCAATACAATAATCTGCAAACAKTGGTATTTAAATTCTTAGTCTAAGAATGAGGTAATGGCTGTCCCATTTTGAATGTGGCTTCTGATTTGCTATGTACACAACTAAAACTCTTTGGAGTCTGCAATGGAACATTATAATCTTACAAAAAGCAACATTAATTCATGTGAAAGTTCTGATATGGAGCGACGTGTCTGTCTTGGGATCTGTACAAAGAGGATTTTTGTCCTTTCTTTTTGTTTCCTGTACTTCTCAAATTATTAAATAAATGAAGTTTCCATAAAAAAAAAAAAAATTAAAAATTGAGAAAGACATCATAAAAATTATACACGTATTTTAAGAATTTTTTGACAAGCCTAATACAAAATAAGTGAAATGAACAGCAAACATTCAATAYTATTAAAGAGGCAGAAGAGTCATCCTATGTTGCATTCAGCATAAATATAACTGAAATCAATCATGAAGACTGCTCATGAGAGAAACATGGCTAAGTTATAACACATAGAAGTGGCATAATTGTGTTGAATTGGCTTTTGCTAATTGGAAATAATTCTGTCTGGTAATTGCAGGAATTAATACTTAACATAAAAATGAACCAGTACACACATTTGTTAATGATCAGATTTCAGGAATTTATAAGCTCTGTCTTGTAATTCATGYCTGTTGTTCTAGTTTTGTACAGCTGTACTTTATGAGCCTAGAAAAAAGCTGGGGCAAACATTTTCTTTCACATTGCAATTTCACTTTGCTGAAGTTTTTCAAACAACAAGCTCTGAGGAGTCAGAGTAACACAACATAGTTTAATAATTCAAATAAAATATTTTGCYTCTGCTAAGAAAACCCATAGTGCTAAAAGTTCTACTGGACAGTTCCCCAAACTGTGGTRTGGGTGCCAAACTGGCTGTTAACAAGTTATTGGAAATCCTTTTCTAACTTACGAGTTGTTTCTCTGCCGATCAGAGGTTCACTGCTTTCATCTTCCACCACAGAAAATACATTAACCACATATTCTGTTTCAGGTTGCAGATCTTTCAGAACTGTTGTAGTTTCCATCCTACTTACATAAAACTGCATAAAAGAGAAGCAATGTTRACCAGTGTAAGACAAATATGCTTGTAATCTTATCTCTAAGAAAAGCAATTATTCCATGTGAAATTCCAGAAATCAACGACAAGAAGACAAATTGTGTGGCCTTAATTTTGTATCTATTTTGTCTGGCAATATGGTCAGAAAATTTCTGGTACAGACATATTTCAACCAATAGATGAAAATGGAATATGAAAATAAAGGAACTAATAGAAATAGAAGACAACTCTTCAGAAGAAATATATTTTACTTCTGAATTCATTATATTAAAACAACCAAAGTCACATATTTGCTACTATTTTTTTGTAATTTTGTGTATCCTTTACCAAGGCATTATATTCTTGACCTTAGGAATGTTTTTAATTTACTGTTACATCATACACAGCACAAATTCASAATKATATTACCATGAATGATATAACCAYGGAAGTCCAAGTTTATAACGGACAATGYTAAAAATGAACATACAATACAAACCTGTTTAGGGCTACCTCCAGASGTAGGATAATATTCAACTCTGTATCTATCAACACTCTCAGGAGGTGGGCTCCATCTCAGTCTGAAAGAACGAGGTGTCACTTCTGAAATAACTAAATTTGAAGGAGGTGGCAAATCACCTGCAAGAGAGAAGCAAATTAAAAACATATTAATTTATCTTATCAGAGGGGGAAAACACCACTTTATGTAGTTGTTTATATTTCTTTTTCCTCAGGAATTCTTAAGACAACTGCATGAACAGATGGGCCACCTTAACACACTCAAGACTAAAAAAATTCTCTGCAATTCCTATTCCAACTTCAACACCAGTGTTTCACTGAAGAACCACCAGCTAATATTAATTTTTGTCCATGCTCAGCTTTGGTTTTGGGCTGTCAGACATTAATACTTGAAAAGAGCGGGGCGGCTAAAATTTTCCTTATTRGATGAGTATCATCAAAGAACATGCCACAATGTATAAAAAGCTGACACGCTAAGAAAGATACTTCACAATTCTGGGGAGAAAAAGAAGGCAATCCAGCAATGTCATGCTGTGTTAGTTAAAACACAGTCACTGTTGAAAGGAAAGGAAGAGCCCCTGCAGGGTAGTCCAGGTGGTCTGCACAACTTACTCACAYCAGCAGCTGAAAAAACAGCCCATGGCTAACACAGTGTTCCCAATAAGTAATAAAAAGGAATTAGCAGTGCAAGCACATAAATGGAAAAAGGATGAAATAGATTGAAATGTGATGTACCTGGACCTTTCACACTGTTACACAGATTCGTGGTCACATTCTCAACAATGCTAGCCAGGAAGGAGAAATCTGCTACGTTGTAAGCATGGATGTCATCTGGATCTGTCGCAATCTGCTTCAACTCATTTTCATCTGCATTTTTAATACCTTACAAAGAAGAAGAAAGCAAAACCTTTTAGMAATTATGGAGATGAAGCATAATACCATGCACTTAAGTCCCTAAACACATTATTTGAATAACCTTTCATGTACTTATGTGTGTGGTCACTTCTCTGTGTGTTTGGCAGATGGGCAGAAGGGGGTTGCTGCAGCCCGTCTCTTTATATAATACTTACCAATTGCATACAGTTCCACTCCCTGATCTCTGAGTTTTCTYGAAGGGGTGACTACATCATCTTGTGATTTGCCATCAGTGATGAGAACACCAATTTTGCGAGCTCTGGGCCTTAAGCCAGCATCTTGTCTGAAGTTGTTTCTTAAGATGAAATCCAAGGCCATTCCTAGCATGGCACAAAGAAAAWAGCCACCAATGTAAACTATTTCCATATAGTAGTCATGCTAAAAGAGATTATTTCATCCTAGTGACTTCACTCTGACAGTTTACTTCCTTCTAGAAGCATTTTGAATGTAGTTGCAGCCCATCATCTAGACTTTTTAGCAACTGATACTATGCAACGCTCTCCTACTTGTTGTGCATCATCCTCCTAACTTTCCACTAGCCTTCCTTCTAGATCCTGGTTGTCTGCATCTCAACCGTGACAGGCAACTGACCTTTCTTCTTCCCCTGCTCAACAGCAACACAAGCTCTTCATCACCTCAACTCTCTTCTATCACATTTCCCCAGAGTTTATAAGCGTATTCCCTTCCAACCATACTGAGTTGAACTGTTAGGTCCCTTTCATCATGAACACATTTGAGTTCACTGAACAATATCAGGGCCAGCTACCAGAATAATTTTCACTGGAGCCCTAAGTGAAATCCTTGCACTGTGACATACCTGTTAGAGTATTGCCTCCTTTGTATGGTAAGTTGGCTACAGCCTCCAACAAAGACTGTTTTGTTCGGTAAGCATTGAGATTCCATTCTGTCCTGGGATCACCACTATACTGTGCAAGACCTGGGAAAAAAGCCATCATTTTCTCAGTTATTATATGTCTCTGTAGCAGTTATGCTTCACTTTTCCCTCCAACATMTGAGAACTTACCAATCTGTACTTTGTCAGGACCAATGTCAAAAACTTCAACAATACGGGCAATGAAGTTCCTGATGGTCTTAAAATTTGGCCTCCCAATACTCCATGAGCCATCCACCAGCAGCACAATATCAGCTTCTGCTCTGGTTCTACATTCTAAACCTGCCGTGTCAACCAGAAAAATAYAGCCTTAGCATGATGGCTTTCTTTCCCCATCTTTTTAGATGACATATGTCATGAGTTAGCTTCCAAAATAGCTCTAGTTTTATTCACTGGCACTCCATCAAGTATGACCTATTTGAGAGCATTATTCACACTAGTCAGTGGTTCCATGGTAAAAGCTGTATAAATTTCTTCATGTATGTTTCCTTTTAAAAATAAGCCTTCACAAATGTCAAGGCCAGTGYTCTCTATTGTCATGCCATTGTCTGTTTTGGTCTTTAAAGATGGGTGATAATTTGATTTTAGAAGTTTTGTCCRAGACTACAAAATTAACCACTGATATGGCAGTGAGCATTATAAGATTGTACAATTTTATGGTATTTTAGTCTATCACATATAGCTAAATTACTGACTAATTTTCAACCATGTAATAGTGGGATTAACAGCATATATTACAATAATTTTCAAATAAATAGCATTTCTCAATTTTCAGGGGGAGAGGGCATAGCAATACCCATAGTAGAGAAGTTTGCATGTACAGAAAAGAAAAAGCACAATCCAGAGACAACACAGACATAAATACAGGTCAAGAGATACAGAGGGAACAAGAACAAACATTTATATAAAGCTGCAATGTTCTTAAAAGATAGGGAGTTATTTCAAATATCTTCAGTTTACAAATTACAGAATAAAATATGCATCATCTTSTTTTCATCACAAGGAAAATCACAACATTTTTATACAAAACAGAAAGACACAATAATTTTATCCACAGCCATTTGCAAAAAAAGMATAAATAAATAAATAAACCAAAATCCTTTCTCTCTCTTTTGCTGTAGATTTTGTTACCAGCTGCAAATTTTCTGGCTTSCTGCCATCAGAGCTTCTGGTCTTTATATGGAAGAAATCCCAYTGAGAAAAATCAGCCACACTCATCACAGTTGAAAGATATTGTGATTTCATATATGTTCCACAGAACTGATCCAACACTGTAGACTCATGAATATAACTATTCCATGTACCTGGGGGTTAAAAGCATGATCCTCTTCTGCATAGAAAATATAGATCTAGTCTTTAGTCAAGACAATAAAATCAGTTGGGAGTAGGGTTTAAGTCAAACCATGTTAGTTCAAAAAATTGCATGCATAACTTCAATATGGGAGTAAAAGTTAGCTTCAKGTACAATATAAAAGTTAAACTATTTTGACTTTTATATTTCTTCCAAYTGCTATAGTTCCCCACATGGAAACTTCTAGAAAAGGTGCCAGATCTAGGGTGATTTTTTCCCCTATTAATAAATATTTTACTATTACAGTTCAGGATATAAATTCATTTTTCACATTAACCATGACTCAAATCCATGCATTAGTAAAACTACTTAACTTAAAGAATATAACACTGAAGACAGAAATGAGWGCTGCTATACTGAAGAATAACAAACCACTAAGTGCAATTTTTTTTCTGCTAGACTTATTAAAGCTTTAATGCCACTGATGTCTTGTTTCAGAGTTTTTTCAGTTTTACTCCCTGTATTAGGCAGAGGGGGACAACAATTAATTAAGAAGGTTCTAAAAATGTTTCAACAAAGTTATATACAAGATGAGTATATTTTACATAGCCTAGTGTGGGCTAAACAGAAACAATATCGTCAGCTGTCAGAATTCTATCTTTTTTTCTCTATTCAACTCTCAAAGGACTTTGCAATTAGGTTCTTTCTCCTCACCAAATTCTTTCTGATGGTTATGCAAATATTGGAATGGCAGAAAAGTCTTTACTTATACATGTATACTTGGCTATTTAGAAGTAGACCTGGTTTTTTATGCTTTCTATGAAGAAGGACTGAACCCTGAAATTTTCTTCAGCTGGTATTAATTGAGAGAACGGGGAACATAACTATTAACATGCAGAGGCCCATCACCCACACCAAAGGGAGTTAATATCATTCACTGGAACCTTGAAAGAAAGGTTTAGCTACTCAGTGAGAAACTCCCAGAGAGATACYGGAGAGCACTCTGCAAATGCCTTTCTGAAAAAGTCTCCTTCTACTATAGTAAAAAAACCAAAAGACTAAATAATGGGTATGTTGAATATAAACTTAAATAATATAAATTAACAGTAGGACATTCCCAACTATCAGATCTTTGTTCATTAAATCATCTCAGTCTTAAAAGGAATAGTCACCATAAAAGGACAAGCAAAGGGCCAACAATTAAAATTCCTTGTTCTACTCCTGTGAACACCCCTGAAGATGAGCCATGATCTCTGTTCAAGAATTTGACCTTATGTGATTTAACACAGATGGGGACAGCTGGAAAATGCAATGCAGATGGCTTTGAATAATCAGAAAAAGATAGGTTCCCTGAGTTATCATCTCTGTAAGATCAACTAAAGGGTGCAGAGGACTAGAATTGTGAACTGGGACATGCTCTGTGGTCATTTCAGATCAGGTTTTATGTTATCAGGGCAGGGAGTATAATGAATCCTGTAAACAAGTATGAGTGCACATTAGAAAAACAAAAAGGAAGTGTAGTAATTTTTTGGTCTTTTTTTAATCTGAAAATCAAAAGTGCCTTTTCTYTAATTCAGTCATGTTTACCTCTAGATAAAAATGGCTCCGTAGTAGTATCTGAAAGGGTGGTCATCTCTTGTCCAACTAGCGGGTTGCTCTCTCCTCCGTCAAACATCCCAAAAACATTTACCTTATAGGTAGTTCCTGCCCTGAAATAGTTAAACAGSTGTACTTTAACTAAAGTTATTTGGCTCATTAAAATGCTAAACATTTCATTTATTAAATTCTCACAGAAAAAAAAATACCTCATGGAAAAGAAAAAACACAAAGCCCAAATACTAACTCCTCCAATGATTGAAGTTCCAACAATTTAAAAGTTCATTTTACACTTTATACTTACATTTATAGTCTTCCTCATTCAAGTTATTTAATTCTGGGAAGAATACAGAGAAATTGTCCAGGCATCTAGAGATCAGGTTAGGAAAGCTAAAGCCCTGATTGAACTAAATCAGGACAGGGACATCAAGGGCAAGAAGAAAAATTTCTATGGTACATCAATGATAAAAGGAAAACTAGGGAAAAAATGGGCCCATTCCAGAAGAAAACAGGAGATTGTTTACCCAGGATATGGAGAAGGCTGAGGCACTGAATTACGTTTTTGCCTCAATCTCCACTGAAAAGTGCTCCAACCACACTCCTGGAAAGTCACAAAAGGCAAATGCAGGGACTGGGAGAATGGAGAACCACCCATTGCAAGAGAAGATCACGTCTGAGACCATCTTAGGAAYCTGAAGGTGCRCAAGTCCTTGGAATCTGATGAGATGCATCCATGGTAGGATTCTTGAGGGACCTAGCAGATGAAGTTGCTAAGCCACTAGTCATGATAKTTGAGAAGTCATGGCTGTTCAGTGAAGTTCCACTGAAAAGAGGAAACATAACCTCTATTTTTAAAAAGGGAAATAAGAAAGATGTGGGAAACTACAGACTACAGAGGTCAGTCTCACCTCAGTGTTTGGCAGGATCAAGGAGCAGCTTCTCCTGATAATCATGCTAAGGCCATGAAAGGTAAGGAGGTGACTGGTGATAGACAAGGTGGTTTCACTTAAGAGGAAATCATGCCTTACAAATTTGGTGGYCTACCAAAACAGGGTTACAGCTTTGGCAGATAAGGAAGAGCAACTGACATCTACCCAACCTCGTGCCAAGCATTTGATGCTGTCATGCACAACAACCTTGTCTCTAGAGTGACATGGATTTGCCAAATAGACCACTTGGTCGATAAGGAAAGGGCTAGGTGGTTGCAGTGATGGAGCTGTGATCAATTGCTCCATGTCCAAGCAGAGATCAGTGATGAGTGGCATTCCTCAGGAGCTGTTATTGGGAATGGTGCTGCTTAACACCTTTGTTGGTGGCAAGGATGGTGCAATCAAGGGCACCCCCAGCAAGTTTGCTGTGTGATGTGGCCAACAAGCTGAAGGAAAGACCCTGAAGGCTTGAGAAGTGGACTGTGCAAACCTCCTGAAGTCAAATAAAGCCAAGTGCARGGTCCTRTACCTGGGGAATCCCAAGCACAGAGGCTGGATGATGAATGCATTGAGAGCAGCCCTGAGGAAGGGACTTCAAGGTAGGGAGTATGACCTGACAACCCTTTCCTGGATCCCCAGAAGCCAATCATATCCTGGGCTGCATCACAAGAAGCAACCAGCAGATCAAGGGAGGTGATTCCACCCTCTACTCTGTTCATGCGAGACCCCACCTCAAGTACTACATCCAGCTCTGGAGCCACCAATATAAGAAAGGCTTGAACCTGTTGTAATGAATCCAGGGGAAGACCCAAAAGATGATCAGAGGGATGGAGCACCCATCCTGTGAAGACAGGCTGAGAGTTGGGGTTTTTCAGGAGGGTCTGGGGAGAACTTATGTGGTAGGGTTCCAGCACCTATAGGGAGCCTAGAAGAAAACTGGAGAGGCACTTCTGGCAAAGGCATGTAGTGATAGGACAAAGAGCAATGGCTCAAAACTGAAAGCAAATTTAGATTASATATTAGGAAGAAGCTCTTYACTCTGAGGATGGTGTGACACTTGAACAGGTTGCCCAGAGAAGCTGTGAATGCCTCAGCCCAGGACATCAAAAMCAGGTTGGATGGGGCTTTGCATAACCTGATCTGGTGGAAGGTAACCCTGCCCATGAAAATGAGTTTGGAACTAGATGATCTCTGAGTTCCCTTTCAATCCAAACCATTCTATGACTGTATGATTCTTTGACTTAATGATCCCATTTTATTATATTTGGTATACTTGCCTAACAGATTTTGACACGGTGTGAAACCTGCTTTAAAAATCCAGGCCTCTGAGAAAATTAATCAAGGACTGAACTAAGCATCTTTTAAGAAACAAGAGACAACATACTTTTGAGAGGAAACTTTAGAAAACCCAAATATCCTCCCGTATTCCATTATCTTTCTCATATGTGAAATACACAATAGAGCTCCCTCCAATAACTTTGCCTCCTTCAGTTCCTGTGAGTACTTAAGTGATGTAAATGGATGATCTTAGAAAGAGACCTGCCAGGTACTTTTTCGAGATAACATAACAAAATCTTCATAACTAATTGACAAAATTGCTTTCTTACAGTAGATTTTGCTAGGCATTTCAGATCATGATTAAATAAAACCCTAGGCTGAAGTTATTTAAAGTAAACAAAACAAAACAAAATAAAACAGAATAAAAACCAACATGAGGGAATATCCATACCTAAGCTCCTCCAATACCACTGTGCTGTCGTATGGCCCCACTATTAATTCCCCAAGACTCCCATCATCTTCAGTGGGGTGGAAAGTTACTTTGTATCCCTTCACTCTCCCAGGGGCTGGCTCCCATGTTACTCGGAAACTTGACATAGTTGAATCAGAAGTTCTCAGATTTCGAGGTGGCTTAAAGGGAGAGGCTAAAAGGGTGGGAAACAAAAGGGTTTAGATCAGGTCTGCACAGAAAAAAAATCAATAAGTATGCTTTTATGTAAAAATATATATRCAAATACAGTATTAGTGACAGTCCCAAACTCTTTGCTCCTTTCTTCAGACCCAAAGACAAGTATTAAGAGATTAAAGGTGAGATTCCTGTCACTTAATTTTAGCTGTCTAACCAATAAGTACATGGGCTGTTTATCATTGAGGCTTCCTGTGCAGTCAACAGACTGAGGGATAAATTGCCTGGCAGCTCAAGCAACTTCACCAACCACAGGTGTGGCAGTGTGTCAAAAAACAATTCTTCAGAGGAGTGCCAGCCAAACAGCTTGAGGTTTTTAGGTCAAGAGCAACTTCCTCAGTAGACTAACAGCTGCCCACTGCAGGGCAGTACTCACAGACAGAAAGGTTAACAAGCTGCTGCTAGCTTCTGCGTTTTGTGCAACTTTTGCTTTTGTGCCATTCTAAAGTGCAGTTGTGGAAAATACTGCAATGGTGTAATCGCAATGTTGCAAAAAAAGAGGGAATTAGAGTAAACAGAAACTCACCACCTTAGCTTTGGCATGAAAGGCAGAGGGAAAAAAAGAGTTTGCCTTGTTCCAGTGCCTATGCAATTGTCTAACTATGGCCAAAAGATCACAAATGTCCTCAGGTTGTGAATTCTGCTGAGAAACAGTAGATACACTCTACTCACAAACTTGCATAATGAAATCCGGTACACCCTTGTTGCACACATACCTGTTGTTCCTTCTGCTTTTCTTGATTTYCCTTGTCCAAAATCATAATACGGAACAACAGTTAGGTCGTATRTAGTTTGGGGCTTAAGTCGCTTTAACACAACGCTTGTAGCAGGAGCATTTACTCTTGCAAACATCTGTCTTCCTCCGCTGCGGGGTCGGTAGTACACACGATAAGACAGGACTTTTCCAGGTGAAGGCTGCCACATAACTCTCATTGTCTTTTCGGTCTCTTTGTCTACTGTCACAGTCCTGGCATGTGGTGACACTTTTCAGTGTAAAAATATGGATAATTTTTTACTTTATCATATACAAATATATTCAAATGCATGATTACAAAATTAGTTCTTCTGTATTAAAAAACAAAGTTGTCCTCTTTAAAATTGCAGTATTTGACTGGGGAGAAGACACAGGGGAATCTCACAGGCCATTGTTAATTGTAATTTTTTAATTGTAATGCACTAAACAAACACAAGTGTGCTTTTCACTACTGAGAGAAACAAGAAAGAAGTATAAATCATATAATGACACAGCATAACTGGGAGCTTTATTTAGTCACACTTTTCAGCAATCCATATAATAATAGATTCAGCACTCTCAAATGAAAGTGATAAAGTAATTGTGTTTTCATTAACACAATATTCTATCGAGTTCAGATTTTCTAAGTTTTGACTTTACTGGACTGATAAGATACTAGTGAATACCTAAACTGCTGGCTATTGATCCCCATACAGACTATCCTGCAAATAGAGGTGAGCAACTTTCCAAATGCTTGGAAAATCACTCATCACAACATAGCATATGTGCTGAAATAAGCCCATGAACTAATAAAGCATTTTCTCGACAAATTGCAGCATTCAGCTTCTAAGAGATATTTTCCAGACTGTAMAAATGGTATAAATAATCCCAAGTGAACTGACAGGTATGCAATGCTGGCTGTCAGCCAAAATAAGCCATCAAGGTTTTGGCAAAGCTGAACCTGCTTGGCTGGGTGGAATGGGTCAGTATTTCATCACACAGTAAGTTAGGCTTTGTAGCTCCTAGAAACTGACAATTTTTAACTGTGTTGTACCAGAAAGATACAATATTAGTCTCAGGTCTGGAGCTATTGATAGGCCTGATAGCAAGTGCCCTCAGTCGGCACACAGAGAGTCAGCACAAATGATATGGCTTAGCTGCCTACTCAACCTGGAAAAGCTAGGACAGCTCATGCTGCTGTGCTTGGACAAAGAAGGAAGCCGTGGGACAGCAGTCTGCTTTGACTCTGGGGAGTCAGCTCTTACTAACAGCAGCAATCACTCCTCTTGCAAAACCTTAAGAACAACTGCACTGGGTCAAGGACAAAGGTTAACATAGTTCAGCAGCCTGTCTCCAACAGTAGWCAAAACAGATGCTTAGGACAGAGCACAAGAACATGTAAACACACATGATGCTTTCTCAGAGCTCTCCCTCAGGCTTTGTCTTCACATGGCCCCTTTAGGCAAACAACAGAAATGTCAAGCCTCATCCAAGGCATCTCTTCATTCATTCTGACTCCTTTACTTGCCAATTCTTGCAATAAAGCAACAAGCCATACCTCGTCTGTCTGTTTTTTTCAGTTTGCCTACACTGCAGGAGAGACTTGAGCCTGCTTTGACAAATACAACATAATGTTTGGCCAATAAGAGAAAGAAGGGCCYCAGAAAGGTAAATAACAAAGTCACCCCGTGACCCTCAGTTTGAAGACTGTGAAGATTGGAAGGGCCATATCTTGGAAAGGAAAATCATTGATTCTGTGAGAATTTACCCCACCTTTCCTCCTATCCTCATATTTCCTCTAGCTGATTTTCAGCAGTCATACCAAACCTATGAAAGGCTGACTTCAGAGTAACAYGCAGATGAAATCATATCTTAACTCAGAAGTAATTCTTGCTGAATCCAAACCTATCTTACATAGAAGAGATTTTGGGGGTTTTTTTAATGGTCCAACAAAATGCCAGAATTGACTGGGTTGTGGCAGTATTTTGATTTGGGGAAACTTTTCATTAAATAAGAACAACAGAGAGATGAAGAAAAATAGGTCCATTTTCTGCAAAGAACTATAATTTCATCAAGAACAGAATGTTACAAATGGTAGTAATGTACTACACTTACCATCAGTAAAAGCCTCTCCTTCTACTGGGTCTCCCTCTCCACTGCTGTAGGCTGCATAAACTGAAATCCKGTATTTAGTCTCTGGCTCCAAGCCTTCTATCACAGCATCCACTGTATTTCCAGGGACTCTCTTCTCTCCCACAGTATCATCATAAAGTGATTTCCATAGTATCCTATAATGGTTAACTGTTCCTGGAGCTGGTGTCCATGATAACCCAACTGTAGTGTCAGTTATGTCTGTGGTAACTAAATTACGTGGTGAACCACGTTCTGCAAGAAAGAAAACAGTAAATTGTCTTTAAATACAACTAGAAAAACTTAGCAAAGCACAAATGCAAAAGTCAAATGAACTTCAGAGCTAAACCAATATTTTCCCGTCAGTGTTATTTTCAATAGCACACAATTTAATTCCAAGAGATGGATGTTTCAACATAATGCTTTAGCTGACTTTGGACTATGAATGATCCTATCCTTACCACACAAGATACTCAGCAGTCACGCTTTGGAATATGCAAAATAAAAATGGCAGTATTCAAAGACTTGGAATGAAGCCAGCACTTAAATGTGGTGCAGCTACGGTAAGTTTTAACTCTCAAAAAATTATTTTATTTTATTCATTCATCTTCATTGTTATGTGTCCAACTTTTTTTCTAGGGTTAAATAATGGAGACTTTTCACAGAATCACAGAATCTTCTGAGTTGGAAGGGACCCAAAAAGATCACCATGGCCAGCTCCCRGCCCTGCACAGCACTATCCCCAGGAGTCACACCATGTACCTGAGAGCATTGTCCAAATGTTTCTTGAACTCTGTTCGGCTGTTTCTGTGACCACTGCCCTGGGGAGCCTGTTCCAGTGCCCAACCACCCTCTGGATGAAGAAGCTTTTTTAACATTCAACCTAAACCTCCCCTGGCACAAGTTCAGGCCATTCCCTTGGGTCTGTCCCTGCTCACCATAGAGAAGAGATCAGTGCCTGCCCCTGTCTGCCCTCTCCTATTCAAGTTTCCATGCATTCCAAGACCAGGACTCCAAGGCCCCTTTCTGTGGCACTGCTTTCCAGTATCTCATTCCCCAGTCTGTCCATACACCCAGGATCACCCATCCCAAGTGCAGAATCMAGCACTTTCCCTTCTTGAACTTCTTATGTTTGGGGATTGCCCAGTCATCTAACCAGTCAGAGCCCTTTCTCTGACAACTTTATATTCTTATTTATTAATACTAGTACATTCCAGAATATAATTCCTGCTTACCAAATCAGCTACTTCATTTTAAGATGACAACCAATTTGCTGTGTTTACATCATGCCACACTTACTGTAGAAAACACTCTCCATTTTTTCAACMTAAGACCTGTACCTCTTTCCTTCCTGTAGTTTGTTTCAGCCAGCTTGGAGCAAAGGAAGCAGCTCATTAGTCTGTGAAATCCAATTGTCAGCCAGAYATGTGAGTCTCACCTAATGCACCAGAGTAATTCCACTGCTTAAAACTGAAGCTCATTGGCCTAAAGTGGTGCTGTGAATGGAGTGCCTCTGTTTAACATTTAATATACATTTATAAYATATGTTCAATTTTCCTGCTGCAATGGCTTGCTTTTCATGGCAGGAAAGGAGCACTGACTGGTGGATTTTGTGCAACAGCCTCGCTGCAGCAAAATCTGCAAAAGGGCTCTATGAAACCAGATCTACGTAGACAAAGAAGCACTCAATTCTTTGGTGTGTATTCTCAGTGCCATTTCTTACTGTACAGGACATTCCTGAGAGACTGATGCTCAACAAGAGGACTTAAACACTTGGGGTGACCTCATGGCATCACAGTTAAGTTTTACCCTCACTGATAAAAATATATCCCCATACTAAGCCATAACAGCCACAGGACCAGAATCAAAATTCTTTGAGCACAGAGGAATTCAATACTGATCAAATTTCCACTACTTAGTCTCATTGCAAGAACAGGTCTCACTACACTCAGAAGCCTGAAGCAGTTGCAGATGGAGCAACTAGGTGCTCAAAGCCCTATACTGTGTTTTCACTTCTCATATTCGTCTTCCACCACATTCTTCAACATTTCCAAACACAATCCCACTGAAGCAGACAAGACTGTCTGTAGAAAGGTTCATTTTGGAAACGTCTCATTGCCAGAGCAMCTTCATTAAAAACGAGCCAACAATCCCACTTGGCTTAAAGATAAACAGAAATTCATGTCAACCTATCAAGGATTCATCAKCTATACAGAATGCAGAATCAGAGAGTACCACAGCAATCAGAAAGATGACTCTTAAATATAGCTAGCAGAACATGTGKTTTTGGGGTTTAATTCAGTCTTAGGAACATTCCATCATGTTTTTCTGGAGACAGTTCCTTTTTCCATCCTAACTCTGCATCAGTTCTTACAATTATACTCTTCAAACCAATTTTTAGCCTTACAATAYAAATCACATTTTATGGCATCTTCTCTTAAAAAAAAAAAAAAAAGATTAAAATATGGAGGTTTTGGTCAAGTTCACTTATATTTTCACAGCAGTGATTGCATATAGTGAAAAAATCATAGTGAAAAGGCCTGATTCAGCTCATGCTTTGTGAAGTCTCACCAAATTCAGTGACTGCAATAAATGAAAGCCAGGGCAGAATCTAAACTCCAAATAACAATTTTCCTGGAAGCCTGAAAAAAAGATTTGCCTTCAAAAGTAAATTACACCAATTTTTCTGTCTGCTCTCAAGCTCCTACTCTCAAATCTTGGCTTTTTCATACAATAAAAAAAATATTAAGGCAATCCAAATGGAAAAAAATATGGAAAACCTAACTTGATAGAATGCACAGATGTCTCACAATAAAAACCTTTCTTTCCATATTTTAATGTAATATAAATATACAAGTCACTTTATTTTGGCTACTTTAAAACATGGCTCTGCCACAACATGATTTCAGTATTAAAGTATCTGCTACCACAGCACAATTTTTTGCAAGTCTACTCTTGGATACTACAGCTAATGATATATGTTGGAAATACTGCAAAAATAACTTCTTATTTAAAACCCTTATTGATTAAGTCATTATTGAGGTCATTAAATAACAGAGGAAAATAATTTGCTTGCAATGGACTATAATGAACAGCAGTTACTGTAATATGTTGGTTCTGAAAGAAATATTCTTTGAAACTAAATGTCTTTTTTATAAGGCAAGGGAAAAGAGGGAAAAGGAACTGGGATTCCTACCAAACCACTAGAACTAAATGGAAAATTTTTACTTCAAATAGTTGGAAACTGCTGACAAGACAACTTACCTACTAAGGGAAATTAGACTTTTTATATGTTACACTGCAGCTGAGAACATTTCTTTAACATAACACACTAACTTGATTTGTACTTCACGTGTGGAATGGAAGTTCACCCACAGCTTTTGTCTGCTTCACTAGATCTCCCACAAGTGGAGTTTTTTTAATCTATTATTAGGGCAACAGCTATGTTTAAGATGCAGTCTTAAACTATTMGAAGTCCATGAAATATTACCAAAGTGCTACATTCAGAGTCAAGAAACACATTTATATTCCACAATAACACTGGCGTAACGTGGTCAGTAGCAAACATACAATTAGACTTATGAAATATTCTTCCCTTGGATTAAAACAAAATACCTGGATAACTTGCTTACATTTCATGTACACACAAAAATCTACAGCTGTAACACCTGAACACCTTTTTTTCCTTTGGTCAGTGTGTTCAGAAATGCCTGTTGAGCATCTACTTCTTGCCTCCTTCTTTAAACTGGATGGATAAGGAGCATGGAGAGACAATGCACATCGTGAGAAAGAAAAGTGCTGGTTGGCTGGCTCACAAGTGGCTCTCAAAAGCCTCTTGCTTTTTCTTGACTTGAAATGGAAGCTAATGTATGCTCATCACTCCATAGAGCCCCCAAGGCATCAGCAAACAAGGGAAGAGTGGGTGTTTGAAAATTATTCCCTAACAGGTATGAGATCCTGTGATGCTCTGAAGTACCAAACCAGCTGGAGTAAACACRGCTGTAAGCCGTGGTGAGTACGTACACAGGAAAAAAAAAACTGCTTACAGGTCAAACCCCTGCTTGGGAGAGCAAGGCAGTCACCAGCTTCAGGCTGTCAGATTCACTTGGGCAGTTTTTAGCTCAGAGCATTTTTCACTGCCTACAGTCCCTGTACATCTCTACCACCGCTTAGAGCAGATACACTCTAAAAAATTCACTTAGTAGCTTTCAGGTGCTTTTATACCCTGTTCTGGACTTCTACAATGTCCACTTTCCATATTAACTTTTTCCACTGTAGTGTGCCAGAGACACAATATGATATTAAGGCAGTTTCCCTCTGTCCACTTGGCTTACTTCCCATAGCTCTCCAGCAATCACTGTTGTTATTGAACACAAGACTGAATCAGCTAAAATTAAAAGGTTGACATTCATAAAAATCAAATGTCCTTATTCAAATGGCCTTTCCCCTTGGAGTCATTTATACAACTCCAGCTGATCTCAGTGGGGTTTTTATGTGCAGCTTGGATCCAAAGTTCAAACAGCTTTCTGTATGTGTTTTTTAAGACCAGGTTTCAAAATCAATCTGCAGCAGTAAATTTTGAGCAGAGACATGTTTCATTCAAGTTAAACATAGGATTTCTGTAAGCCACATCCTAAAATGTCAGAATCAGCTAAATAACCCTCCACTTGCAGAGGCAAATACCAAACTGTTCTGGCCCAAGTCCTGCTTTGTTTGCAATGGGCAGAAGCCTGGAGTATCCCATTGTGTCAGTAGGCCAGGTTGTCACAGCCAAGGATCCAATTGCAGGCACCAGATGAGATGACAGCAGGATCACTTCAGCGTTACTCTAATGGTCAAACTCTTCTCAGCACTGCAGGAGGCAGTCACTTGGGTCAGCTATCTCCCTCCCTCCAAGACATCAAGAGGTTAGAGAACCAGCCCTCAGGCAAGTAGAAAGGGGATGTGGGCATGGTGTAGGGGATAGCCAAAGGCTTGCTACACAGAGGGATCCTCATGTGACCCCATTAGAGCAGGTTTCCTCTCTTGTGCCCAAAGGCCTACCAGGAGAGTTCTGACCCAAAACAGAGGAACTTTGGTCAGAGCACTCCTGAGTTTCTGATCTAGGATAATGCCAACAGGTGTTCACATACAGTCTCTTTARTATTCTGTCTTTTCCAAAAGTTATTAAGTTAACACTGCTCTCAGCTGCATAGAAATATCTTCTTAATATTCATTCAACCTTCCYCTGGGTTCTTTTCTGATATATATTTTGTTTTCTAGATAAAAATAAGATAATTTTCCACAGACTATCAAGWCACTTTCAAATGTCACACTCAAAAATCTTGGAATGTGTAATTTTAAAAATGCATGAAACAGCATTAAATCTCCTGAGGACACTGAGTCCTTGTTTCTGTTAGGACGGAAGCAGCACTACGCAGTCTGACCATTACGTAAAGTCCCTGTGATATGCTAAAAACCTCATTGTAAGAAAATGTCACTTGAATTTGTACTATTCTGCCTGTAGGAGGTCATTCATTTCTAAAGCATTCTTATGTTACTACAGAAACAGCAAAAAGAAATCATTTATTTACCAAACAATGACTATCCATTTTCTGACCTAAAAAGAGCCCACCTCCAAAATCCCCAAACCTAAACTATAAGAAASATATACAACAAAAAATCACTTCAAACTGAAAATTACTCAGTCATGACAACTTTTTTTCATATGTTGGCTTTAGTACAGCTTAATTCTCATGACACAAATAGCTACTCCTCAAACAGGATGGAAGGATTGGGCCCTATATCACTGAAACAGAGATTCTCTTTTTAAAGGGGAAGACACTGACATAATTATCTCTGAAATTTATCTCCTGAATACAATACAATATGGCTCTTTTTGTTTATTCTAAAAAGCACAAAGGCAAGAAACAAAACAGTCTGACACCTCTGCTAATGGAGAWCAGCAACCTCATGTATGTCAAAAGAACTTTGTCCATTTTTACCAAGAGTGCGTCTAGCCTAGAACCTTCACTGATATAAGTGGAAATTTCTTAGTGCAAGCAAGATAGAAATCTGATCATGGAATATTTTTTTTTCTGAAAAAAGGTAAATAGAAACCAGCCTTTTTTCTAAATTTCTCTGAAATTTGYATTTAGAACTGTAATGACTTTCCTGCTTAGAGTCAGTTCCTCAAATATTTTTAAAACTTTTCTGAAAAATATATAGCTGCCAGCAAAAGGACACATAAACCAGATCTTCAGCTTTCMATTTTTTCAGACATTTGTTGGGATTAAGTATTTCTGTATAGATTACTTAATTTAGCAATGAAATTATTTCTCTTTCAAACTACTGCAAATTATGAAAGTTAATCTGTTTAGCAGCTAATGTACAGTATGTTCTTTTCATCTGACAGCATGCATTTGGGCAGAAAATCAAATTCTTGCCAGACTTAAAACCACTTCTCTTATTAAAAAACAGATTAGAAAAACAGTAGCTCTCACAAACTGCTCACTGTCTGCTGCATTCAGACTCACCGCCCTCACCATGTTTCTCATTGTATCTTATTTTTGGTGTACGAAGACTTGGGTAAAGATGATATGATCCCAAGAACTATTGAAAGCCAAATGGTTTGTTTGGAGTGTTTGGTGATAAGAGCAAGACTTTTCCCCAAGACATTTCATGGGTGTTTCTTGCTTGTTCTTCAGTCTGTTACATAACATCAAATATAACCATCAGTGTTAATTTGTTTAATTCCTCCAGCTGTCACAAGCCCTGTTCCACCCCAAGGCAAATGACAGTCTGAACTGATTTAATTTACTTTAGCAGTTTCAACAACTTTATGTGAGCTGAGGGGAATCATAGCCAAAAAAGYATGTCTGAGGAAAATTTTTCCATGGCACCTTTAAAGAAGTGCTCCAACCARAGCTGCCCAGTGATGGATCGCCACCTTTGAAAATGAGAGAATAAAAGTGGAGAGGTTTCTGCAGCACATATTTTGCACATGCAGTTATGTTTAAAGCAGTATGAAATATAAAGCTCCAGAATTTTCACCTCTGGATGGTGCTTCATAACTGTAGACAAAATCTGCCAGTGACTGAAAGAGGCCATATAAAAGATGAGAACACTATAAATTTCCTAAAGTCTGGATTACTGAAGAAGGAAAGCATGCTCCTTCAGCAAAGGGACAAATACGCTGTTTCCCTTTTTCTGCTCCAAAACATCCAAAAAAGAGAAATAAATCCATTCTCTCTGAATAACAATTACCTGGTAATGGAACAGCACTCTCAGAAATGAGTCATTTTCTGATTACTCATTTGCTAAACTCTCTACACTGTGTTGTCTGTGAACAGTTCATAAAATGCTGATCCTCTGGCATGTGTTTATCTTTGGGCTAAACCAGAGAGCTATGCAAACAGTTTATAAAAGAGATTATCTACAGTTACTTGGGGGAATATTTGCCCTCTCTGTTTTATGCAGAGAAACAATAAGGGCAAGCATATGCTTAGCAAAAAGAAAAACACAAGGAGAAACTGAGATTACCCAAATGGTAAATGATATCAAGTAAACAGAATGATTTCTGGGTTTCTGTGGATTGATTTTCCTGCGAATCYTGAAACAAACAACCCATTTCAAAACACTCAAAAATTACCATGCAGAGCAAAGCAGAGGAAGAGGGGGCAAATTGTAACTGCTCCAAAATACTTTGGAGATAACAAACATAACTGAAGAGCCTTCAGTGAATGCCTGGGCAGACATGTCCATGCAGATCAGGTTAGAGCAGTCTAAAAATCTCTAATTTTTTTTTCTCTGCTGAAGGATATTCCTGTCTGAGAGTAACTGCCCATGTGAGTTCTCCTACTACATGCAGAATACTACAAAATAAATCATTACTGAAAGCAGGAAGAATGCTTGCCTACATCCTTAATCACAGGAGATMATTTAGTGATTCAGTAAAATTCCATAAACTTCTGAGAGTTTGGATTTTTCATTTCCTGCTTGACTATAAGATAGCTGGAGAAGGTTCTGTATCCAGCTCCTCTTYTATCACTTTTCTATTAGAGCTGAAATGTTCTCTACGCCCAAACTGATTCTTCTTAGGCTACATATCAATTCCATGGACTAGCAACCATCCCAGTTTGAAAGGCAATCTCAAGCCTAGCTCTTGATATCATGAGCAACTATGGCACCACTGAATAGGTTTGGTGCGAATTCATATGGTGAAGACATCAAGTAAGCCCCATAGGGATTCCTGATACAGGAAAACACTTAAGTGCTCAGTCTTTCTGGGTTGTTGGCAATGAAAAACACASTCCACACTATTTTGTTTCTCAGACACCATGGCTCATGGAAAAACTAACTGAAATACTAAACACTTTTTTTATGCTTCCTTTCACAGCTTTTTTGTCATTACTGTTGATAAGTTTATTTCTCCAGAAGTTAAGACCTGTCCTATTTCTAGCCTCAGTCAGACAAGTTATTTCAGCTACTCATTAGTCAAGTATTCACTTCACTGACCTGTGTAACTTTTCATCCTGGTCCAACCATATTTATTTTAGCTTCACAGCCAGTATGACATCTCTTTTCATCTTCTATACTGAGTTTTGAAATTTGACTGTTACCTTTCGGTTCCAAAATTGCAACCCTTTTAATCATAATTRTCTGGGTTTCTTCAAAGGTTTTGTTATTTTATCCTTCAATGAGGTAAGATAGGACTATACAGTGAAATATTGTCTCATATGCTGCAACAAATATTTTTAAAACCTTGCATTCTATTAGTCAGAGAATCTTTTAAAATATCTATGACTATGTTCAAAGAGTCCTTGCCTTATTCAAGTGCTTTTGTGGCCCCATGAAACTGCAGATTTGCTGATTACTGAAATACACAGTAGATGTTCCAAGAGGAAATATCATGAATTAGGCCTTTGCTGTCATGCAAACAGAAATTTGTACTCTGTCCTTTCCCTTTGATCACCAGTAAGGACTGACAATGCTCTTCCTAACATTTTATCTAACCAAGAAAACTTGAGACAGTTATAATATGAAGAGTAAGGTTTTCTGAAGAGATCTTTCAAATCCAGCTGAATCTTCAAAGAATTTACACTTAAACCATAAAGCTACACATGTCAAAATGGTAAATAATTTTTTATTTTGGTTTCTTCCCAGCTGAAGAACTGCACAAAAATGAATTCATTAGAATGATAAGGTGTTCATTTATTCTTATTTATCCCAAGACAAATCTGCCATAGAATTTTTTAAGTAAAGTTTTCATTCAGTTGCTTAGATCAAATTTCTTACAGGAATGCTTCTGTGACAAAACTTTTAAGTCCAACAACAATTTTAAACATTGTTTGTGGCACATAAGCCCATTCTTAAATAGAGGCAATTATTCTTTTAGATTATTTGTCTCTTTAACCAATGTTGAGAATGTTTTTCTTCTTCTTAACAATTTAGCAATGCAGAAAGTCCAAATAAGAATCAAAGCCCTAGAGGGGGACACAGGGCAGGAAGCAGTGAAAGGACAAGGCWGTCTGTTCCTGAAACTGAATTCTGTTTTTCTGATGATTTTGTCTTTTGGATTCTACTGTATTTCAKTCACTGCTCTCTCTGGTATTTGTTTTAACTGAAGCTGTAGGCAGTGCCCTAAAAGACTTTTCTTTTTCTCAAGTTTTATGATAGGATAAAAGGCTAAGCTTACTTTATGAATTTGAAACACACTTGATCTCTTCACATCTCCATGTTAATAAAGGATTTCTTGGAGTTTACTGCAAATATACTCAATGGAAATGTTTCCACCAAATGTAAACAGTTAATTTGGTCAACCCTTTACTAAAATTTGAGGTGTGTCCCTAAGGAAGTGATCAATTCAATTTATTTAATAGTGAGACAGAGGCCTCTCAAGGTTTGCAAAGAYTGAGGCATTCCTCTATTCACTGATACCACAGAGGAAATAGCAGGGCAGTCAGGATCCTATGACTACTTGGGATCCAGTCTGTTTTTGTTCTGAGAGTGAAATTTGCATTCCTGGATGGACAGTGGCTCACGTTCAGTAGAAGAATAAAGCAGACTCTTGTCCAATATTCACTACAGTTTTGTGATCCTGCTTGGATGTGGAGGTGAATTCAAACTCTCACAGACTACAGCCTACATTATCACCCTCCCTCTTGCCTCCAAAAAAGTGTTAAACCTAGGAATTGGCAGCATCACCACCAACAGAGAAGTTCATTAGGTCCTGATCACCTCTGGCTTTYCTGGAGGATATGGGCAGAACATTGATACCTGATCTCACTTATCTGGATGTCAGCAGTGTTCTGGGCAGGAGACAGRTCCTTTTCTCCTGCAAAAGGAGCCTTTTGGACCTTGCAGTGAAAGGCATGGGCATGTGAAAGTGAGTGAATTAGGAAAATTTCAGCTGAATTGCAACGTGCCTGATTCTCTGTTGGCTGTATCCTATCTCAGTGTAAGCAGGTCTTAAGCAGTGGGACAGGCAGACAGTTGGAGTCTAGAGCTCTCACTCCTGGTATAGCCAATGGACAGAGAAATGCTCATTTGAAGGAAAAATGAGATTTCAGATGGACTATCTGCCTACTAGAATWGTTTGCCATTCTTCATCAATCACAGAAGAATCTTACAGAGTCCATTCTGCAAAGAGCAGTGTTCTAACAAGTGCCTACATTTTAGTAGGAAGAATTCAGCACATTGGTGAATCATTGCAACTGAATTTTTAAATTATTTTATTTTACATTTTCCTATCTACAGTAGGTTTTCTSGATTCCCTAACCTATGTCATGAACAAAAAGTTAAACTGATGAAAAAACTGAAAATCAAGTATATTCCTGCTGTAACTCACTTAGCATCAATGGACAAGTCTTAATTCCACATAATTCATGCATATAAGATGTTTTCAAGTGTTGTGCCTACACAGCTGCAGTGCCTGATTTCAGCAGCACGTACCTGGTCAGCACAGGGCAGAGTCACTTCCTTTCAAGGYCTATGAGGCAGCTTTCCCTATCCTCTGACAATCTACAGATGACACTGAGAATGCTCACAGAGCATTAGTCTGGGAAATTCTCTGCTCAAAGTTAKAGAAAGACCAGCCTTCCCTCCTTGTAAGAAAGTTTTTGGCTCTGACTTACACTTTTGTCAGCATTCTGTTTATACTCAGCTCTAGGTTCACAGTTAGAAGCAGGATGTGACTCATTATCTTTATGTCTAAGACTACATGTTGCTTCTCTGATGCAAAAATGGCCCCTGAACAGCTTTCAATCTCAGTGCCTTAGAAATGCTGCAAGTTTTCAAATGGATGAGGTATTTTCATCCCATTAATTAATCTTGTTGCATTAAGAACAGCCTCCCACTAAAACTCCTCAGAAGAGGAGCGATCAAAACACAAAATACATCACGGAGGCTGGTGTGGAAGTACAATGAGTTTTCGTTGGTGCTTCTGGCAATACCTTCTTCAAGAGACACAGAGTCCCCTCCACAATTAGTGATTTAACCCACATTTTTGCTTTGAGGACAGTAGATTTCAAAAGTCTACATAAAGTAGGAAAGCGTCTTTACATCTATTTTTCAGTCACACATTTACTTCTACAGAAAACTTGGGAAGACACATTAAGGCACCATACACATCACTCAGATGACTGTATAGAAACAATAAATAATTACCTTCAAGAGTCTCTCCCTCTCCAGAAAGGGCATCTCCTGCTCCAGAGGCATACAAGGCAGACACAGTCAGTGTATACCTGGTGGCTTGGTCCAAGCCTTTGAGCACCTTAGAGGTAGTGTCACCTTCGACAGTCACTTCCTTAGTTTCCCCTCCTGYGACTGGAGTGTAGGTTATAAAGTACTGCTGCACTTTGCCAGGAGCAGCACTCCAAGACAGCATCATTGTTGATGTTGTAGCATCAGAAACTCTCAAATTTCTTGGATTTCCTCGAACTGCACATGTTAAAAGATGTTGAAAACAAGKTGAAGCAAGCTTAATTTCTTGGTTTATTTTTTAGGTTACCACTACACAGGATTTTATGCTAAAAATAATTCCTGAATAGGCTGAACAAAACACTGCCACAGCATACCTTTACCATACTCTGGATTGTGCAATCTCATCCCCACCCTCCTTAGGCCAAAATGCCCAGTAAAGTCTTTCTACATATTTTTTTTTTTTTGCTGTTAAAGCAGGCTCAATCCTGGAATACTTACACTTACCAGCACCTCAGCATATGCTCAGCTTCAACAAAGATATTTGTTGAGGTCACTATCTGAAGAATCAACTCAAAGACGACCAATGAAATGTGAAATTAACACATTATGGTTTCCTAAAGGGTTCTTTTTGATCATAATTTTTATGGTTCAGTGAAATTTCAACAATGATCAGGATAATCATACTGTCTATACTCTTAGGAATTTGTTTAATAAGGCATGATCCATTCTATAGGATCATGCATTTTCATATTAATTAAATCTACAGTGATTAACTTTAGAAAATTAAATGTTTCATTAATTCCTTGCTAAACATTCAGAATAAAGTGCAAACAGGATCTGAATTTGCTCAAAAGGTGTATAAGGTATATAATTTATATCGCTAACAGTGTGAAGAATCCTGAGGACAATTAATTAAACATACAGGCAGATTCTTCGCCCAAGTTACCTTGCCATAGCAGGTCCAAGAGACTATTTTAAAATTAAGTATTGAAATTCTGATAAATTCTATTGTCTCAAATTACCTCGCAGCTAGGCTTGGGCAATGTTATAATTCTCTGTTTATCTGGGATGATACATATGGACTATATGGTTTATTCTCTTTTCAGAATGAATATGTCATCATGCAGGGAGTTTTTCTCATGCTTACTACATTCACAGCATTGATCATGTACCTTCATCAGTTTTTGCATATCCATTCAACGAATTGCCAGGCCCAGATTGATACTCAGGAACAACAGACACTTCGTATCTTGTATCTTGGATCAAATTCTGGAGAGTAGTTGATCTCTCGTTTGCTGAGACAGTCACTTGTCTCCTTTCTCCCCCAGTAAGTGGTGTATAAACAAGCCTGTACCGTAGAACATTTCCTGGAGCTGGAGTCCAACCAACTACAAAGCTATCAGTAGTTTCATCTGTTATCCTTAAGTTTCGAGGAGCACCTTTGACTACAAAAAATATACACATGTAAGTTGCAAATATTTCCCTTTAGTCAAGCAGCATCTRAAGCAAAACCATGCCAACCATTCTTTTAGCTCATTCAGTTTACCAAAACTGCTTATATTGCCCTCCCATTACTTAGGGTACACACACCTTTAAGCATTTCTAAAAATTTAGGGTCAGAGTTACATTCAGTAGCAGAAAGTCATCCCCAAAAGAACATTCATCCCAGTTTATAAAACTGCTTCTGAAACTTAAAACAGTCTAAYTTGTGTTTAGTGGTAACAGTAGAACTGAACTGTGCAAGGGACATTTGGGCAAAGGGAGGAAACTTCTTAACACAACAAATGGTATAGGTTTCCTTGTTATGGCCATTCCCTTCTGCACCACTTCCATTTACAGGTGGCTGTCAGGTACAGCTGACTACACACAGGCAGCTATTCTATTTGAAAGAACAAACAAGGAAAATACAACAGCAAAAAAAACCCACTAAACCAGTTGTATTTCTTTAAATTTTACAAACAAAAATATATTCATTGCAATAGGACTTGCATCTAATGTWTAAAAAAGGTTTCTGAATTTAGTCTCTAACTCAAATAAATAGTTTGTTATCGTAGAATCTAAAGAAAAACTGGTGAATCCATCAACCTGGCCTGCTCCTTGATGAAAGATATAGCAGCTCAGATGAACTCGGTGGACACACCAAAAAAAACTTGTCTCTTCCAAAAGACAAAAAGATATACTGCACTGCAGGCTGCTTAGCAGTATGCAGCATTTTCACTTAGGGAAAAAATGTTCTGTTTTTTTTGTGGTTTACTATTTATATTCCATTAGTATTGTTCTTCAAAGTTAAGAGTGCAGCAACTAATAATCCTAGTTTTAAAAAGAAGAAACTTGTTTTCTGTTAATCAGAAATGCAATACTCAACTTCAAATTCTTTAAAAGCCTGAAACCAAAGTTAATTGCCAAGCAAGCCAYCTGGCTCAAACTGTTAGCTGAATCTGCATGGAGAGCTGCTGATTTTTACATGGTTRCAGAAGAACTCTGTCATCTCAGACATGTTGAGATATCATCAGATCACAATGCTAGCAATTATCTAAGGTAGTATCAGTCACRACATGGGAAGACCAATTTTTTTTATTGAAGCTTTTCTCCTATTCCTTTTTCTATCAGCCAAGAGTTCATCTGTTTYCCTAAGGGAAAATTATGTGTGGCCAAAATACTCTGACTGGTAGAGTCATGGAAATGTGTGCGCTGACAGTGAAACCTGTATCTTCCAAACTTAACATCCAAACTAAGCTATTTTATAAGTGTTTATTTCTATCAGTCTTAAGAGGAAAGAGCAGTGAACAAATCTTCAAGCTRTTTCTTTTGCTCCCTTGGAACCATTTATGTCACCAAAGGTCACAAATGACAGCATGGAATAACAAAAAAGACTGGGTCAATATTTTATAAAGCATGATTTAGAGCAGACTGACTATTCAACTACTGGAATAGAAAATCAAATTTATTGTCATGCTGCTCCTTTCAATCAGTAGAAATGCATCACAGGAACTCTATCAAGAAAAGGTACAGCTACCACACTTAAATTTACAGTGATTKATCACATAAAACACATACTGACATCCATGGAAACTTTGAATCAGTTATTGGATCAGACCCATTAAGTTCTGATAAAAAAACAGCTGACCAAAAAACTCAAGCCACTKCAAGCCTGTTGTATATAAAACAAAATTTCTACTAGTATTAAATTAGATGTAGACATGGCAAATTGCATAGGCCCACATTTGTCTTCAAATGTATTGAAGTCAACATGCATTCCTGCATCAGTCATAATTATTAACTGTAGAATAGAACAGAATAGTTCAGTTGGAGAAGATCTACAATGCTCACCTAATCCAACATGAATCTATATTAACAATAATTCATGCCACAGAATTTAATATTGAGAACASACAGCTTCATTTGGAAAGAGACCACTGCAAAGAAACACAGCATYCATCCAGTATTCAAGAAAATTAAACTCCAACCTCAGCAACTTAATATTTGCATATTATTGGAATTTTTAAATCTTTACTGAATGCATTGATGTACAATAATATTTATGCTTATCTTGCATAGCAGTACAGCTTCTCAGTCTTAGTTTGCTTTTCCTCATATACCTGTTTTCAAGCTAAGCAAATTCTAATTTGAACACACAACTCCCTTGTTGAGAATAATGGGAATCCTACCTTCTAAGGTGGTTTCCTCTCCATCCAAGGGAGGGCCATCACCATCTTCATATTCAGAAATCACACTGACTGCGTAAGTAGTTTCAGGTAATAAGTTGGTGAGAACTGAGCTAGTAATTGAAGCCGGTACTGAGACAATGAATTCCTCTCCACCGACTGCTACTTTATATTTAATGAGATAGGACAAAACCTCAGATCCAGCTGGAGACCAGCTCACTTTGAAACTCTCAGATGTTATGTCAGAAAAGACCATGTTCTTTGCAGGTATATAAGCTGTATGGAAATAAAAATGTGCATATGAGGCATACTTGCTAGAATATTTTAAACATACAATCTTAAAAAAATAAATAATAAATGTTCCTCCATAATTTGATTTATTCTATTGAGCAATTTTTTCTATTGAGCATGTTCACAGTATTMATTTTCTATACTTGCTTATAGCTATCAAATTTCATGAAGATCATATCTAGGTTGCCTAAAATCATTCAGTAGTGAGTAGAAGCACCAACTCAGTGGTTTCTAGAATAAATAAAACCAGTCCATCTAAGAAAATATGTATTTATGAAAACTTAAATTATAATCTGATAATCAAGTTGGATTTCCTCATTTGTATGTTCCATGAGCAGCAATTATATTATGTCCTCAGTGGAAACCAAAAATTGTTGGGATTTTTTTCAGATCTAGATTAGAAATAGAACAAAATAAAAACCAGCATTTTTTCAGGAATGAAGTCAAAGGGGAAACAAGGAATTTGACATGAGGCACAAACACAAACCTGAMATCCTGGGCTTGTTTTGCTTGGCCTAGTCAGCCTAACTGTGGGGATCTTAAGGCTGCTGGAGCCCTCTAAAACAAAGGCTGCTTTGCTGGTTTGTTCCTCAAAGCTATCTGAAACAAAAGGCTTATTTTTAAAGAGTGGGGCTTTCAACACTGGGGACTCTTCAATGCTAGTGTCCATAGGTAGTGACAGTGAGGATGCAACYAATCACAAGTGTCTTTAGCTGACCAAAAGTTGGCCATTGGTCACAATTTTTCGAAAGTCAAACATTGTTCAAGCTGGCCTAATTTCGATGCTTGTAAAGGCTTTTATGTTCTACTTCATTTCAGTCATTACTGAATTGAGAACCACATCATCTAAGATCTTATGTCCCAAATTGTCTTGTCTAAGCCTATTTAAGAGGGCCATTAATTTTACTGTAAAAATTAATCAAATCGTCCTCTAGAGTTGTTGGTATTGTTTCACTGCCTTTGAATACCTACAAGACAAGCTTAGACTTACTACCTCATTTTGGACAGCTGAAAAAGAATGGCCCTGGMAACTGTTTTACTCAAGGCATTGAGTACAAAATCAGAGCATATCCACTAATGTCATTCCAATGAACACACATTTTGTTAAGCTTTTTAGATACCTAGATACCTAGCAGGAATAGGGGAAAATATTTTCCAATAATTTTTGCATCTTAATTTCTTCATTAATATTACCTGTTGCTTTTAATGTTTAAAAATGAGCAGTAAATYTCCAGTTACTAAAATTATCATTTGTATATAGATAATTTCATCAAGATAAGTTTTTTGGAAAACTATAAGCACAAAACATTGGTTCAGATCCTTTTTTCGTTGCATTTGCTCTATTCTTCTTAGTAACAGTAGTTACTTACATTTTCTCCTTATAGCAGCCAGCTCCTGCTCAATTCGTAGGCAGACAGATTGTGTAAGTTCAAATGATATCCTTTGAAAAGCATCGAAGTCTTCCACTGTGTAAACGTGGGTCTCAGCAGGAGGTGATGCAATTGCTTCCAATTCTGTACGCACTGCATCCTTCACACCAACTGCAAATATTTCTACATCTGCATCCCTCAGCTTTATTGCAGGTTCTTTAAAAGCATCTGATGATTTTCCATCAGTGATAAGAATCATGACTCTCGGCACATTTGGTCTTGATCCTTTGCTGGTAACAAACACTTTCTCCCTCACATATGTCATTGCTTTKCCTGTGTTGGTAGATCCACCTCTGTAGGGGAAGGTGTTAATAGCCTGAATTATGTCTTCCACTCTGTTGTATCTGTTCAAAGAAAACTCCATATGGGGATCTCTGCTGTACTGGACAAGACTTATCTGTACTTTTCGAGGTGATATCTCGAAGCTTTTAACTAACACTTCCAAAAAGGCTCTTACTTTTACAAAATTGGCAATACCAATGCTGTAGGAACCATCCACTAAAAACACAACATCAGCTTTTACATCCACACCACGTGAGCATTCTGAAAAGAAAAAGAATAACCACTGTAAACAGATTTTCAATAGCCACATAGAAATGCAATCACACCTGTAGCTCATGCATCACACATAACTGCTTATAAACAAAGTAAACTACACTAAGCTAGGCTGTTTCTCAAAAATAATATGGGTGTGATATTAAAACAAGCATCAGAGGTTTCATCAATGAAAAGCTACCATTTGAAAATAGTGTAGYGGCTCCAAACTCACCCACTTGAACTTTTACTTGTTGTGTTTTTTCCATTATCGTTATTGGCTCACTGGGGGTCAGTCCTTTCATTGCATAAACATTAATYTGATACTCTGTGTCTGGAGAGAGATCTTTAACATTCAGAGCAGTAGTCTGAGGACCTACACTCAGTACATGTTGTTTTCCCCCAGCTATCATTGGAATGAACTGCAGACGATAGCCAGTTATTTGGCTTGGRGATGGATCCCAAGTGATCCTAACAGACTTTGAGGAGATCTGAGTGGCCACCAGATTTGAAGGAGGCTCCACCACTGAAAGACATGAAAAGCAAACCCAAATTATTAGTTACAATTATAAACTTATTTTSTTCATGGTCTTTATTTACGGAATAAATGCAGTTAGTTTTGCTTAATCTTTATTAAAAACCACTTTTGGGGGGTTTTTTTTAGCATAAATAAATAGAAATGAATTACAGGACAATCCAAATGAGACATCAGTGAGAGGACAAAAATACAAACTATGCATTTGTGGTCCCTCAAGCATAGCAGAATTCCAGGAGAAATGCTGTCCTGCTCTAAAACTGCTTCAAACAGAAGTGAAAGCTACACTCACAGAAAAATAGTAGAAGGTGTGAACAAATGCAGACTTGAGCAGAGTACTATGAAAGCAGTCATCTCTGCTGCCATTTTGTCAAAGCATAACTAGTTACTTAAAACCTTACAGGGACAGAAAGCTGATACAGATTAATGTCTGTGTTTTCTCAGTTAGATGTTAAATTCTCCAGTTTTCACGCTTTGGTTCTTAATCTATTACATATTCTGAGCCTTCACCAAGCAGGATTTTTCCCTTCAATACATTTTCCCATGGAAAAACCACCTGTGTCCAAACTGACTCTGATAACTGCACATCATTGTGCTGCCTTTGAAACTATGGAATAATGGAGCTATTCAAAATCCACTACATCAMATGTTCTGTTATACTACATTTAATCACACAAAACTGAAACCAGTTTTCCACACTTGCTAAATAAGGCAATGGATCAAACTCCAGCAATAAAGGAAGCAGGGATGGACTCTTCAATACAYATTGGAATAAAATGAAGCTACAAATACATTTTTATAAAGTGTCTCACCTTCTTCTCCACTAACCAGTTCCCCTAGTTGTTCATCAACACCAGAGCACACTTGCAAGATAATTTCATTCTGTATATCCACAATTCCATCAAAATTAGCCACATTGAACACATGCTTCAGTGAAGGCTGAGATGCAATTAGCTTGAGTTCCTTTGCATCTGCTGCTTTGATACCTAGAAGTTGCAATAGACAGGACCATGTTAAAAAGCCATAAAATACAAACACCTGTGAGTGTATCAAAACATCCTGGGGTAAAGATGAGTTTAAATTAGTTCTGCTTTCTGTCATTATCAATAATCAAACTACAAAATAATGATTAATGCAATGACATGATAGACTCCATTTTCAGCCTGGGAAAATAATGTGGTATATGTGAAGAATGAGGCCAAGGCTGAAACTATGCTACTCAATCATATTAATGTCCATGTAGGAGCTACATAATCACTATCAAATTAACACAACTGGTATGTTCCKCTCTGGAGGGCACAAATTACCCATTTCAAGGCATACACATGAAACAAGTGGCAYAGTGAAATCCTTCAAACACATGATCTGGAAAACTTATAAATTATTTTTTTATGAAAGTTAATCTCTCAAACATTAGCAAAACCCAACTTACCCAAGGAAAAAACTTCAACTCCTATGTTGCGAAGCTCTCTTGCAGGAATTTCTACATCATCTTGAGCTTTTCCRTCAGTAATGACAATTGCTACTTTGGGAAAGCCTTTTCTTGCTCCAGCAGATTCAGTGAAKGTGTTTTGAACGAGGTAATTGATAGCCTCACCTAAAAACAGCAGCACAAGTTGTATTTTATTAGACTTCCATGAGCTAGGATTTAAAACAAATTTGAACAATGAAATGAAATGCTGAATAAACATGTATGTGGGAAATCTGTACCTGTCATTGTGTTKCCACCTTTGTAAGGTATCCTTTTAATTGCATCAAGAAGATCACTTCTTCTGTAATACTGATTTAAATTGAACTCTGTTCTTGTATCTGAACTGTACTGAACAACTCCAACTCTYGTCTTTTCTTCCCCAATGTCAAAAGCTGATACAAGGGCAACCATGAAGTCCAGAATATATCCAAAGTTATTTCTCCCTACACTCCATGAACCATCTACCAGGAAAACTAAATCTGTCATTGCACTTATGGAGCATCCTGGAAYACAACAGGGAAAAAAGAAAACCAACTCTATTAACAAATGAGCAATTGCTTTCTTACAGATCAGTGAGAAATGTCTAAAGGAAACTTGGTAAGTAAAAGCCAAAACAAAAGRTATTTAAAAGATTCATCTTATCTGGGATATCTTGCTCAGGGAAGAATTATTYACATTAGTGAACACCCATATGAGTTATCTAATTGCCATTATCAAAAGGGAACTCTTTTGAGACGCCTCTCACGTTAACCCACAAGATGTAATATGCCACAACAGATGAAGACACACATACAAAAACACAGGCACTTTTTGCAATGATTTGATGTTACAGAAAAATTATATTTTGTTATCACTTGTGCCTTACATCTTCATCTCCCCATTATAGCTGCACAGGCTCTTCTGCAGAGCCTTTTACCCACAGCACACCTTTTGTTAAGGACCAAGACACCCATGGACTTGCTTAGGTTAGTYGCATGAAATCCCTAGTTTCAGTACCAACTTTGCACCTTTGTCTTTCAACGCAGCTAATAAATTCTTTCTATCCCAGTCCCTTTACAAGCTTGCTTAACTTTGCACAGTTTTACAAGTTAACTTCATTGGTAGGTAACACAGAAACACAGTTTAACTTTGTGAGGTGCTAGACCTCAGATAAATGTCAGATAAGTTGAAAGGCAAAACACCTTACTTTGTAATTGAGCCTCAATCTTCTTTTCGTCTGGTATCCCTGGACCACCTGTCTGAACTACACAAAGCACAACATGGATAGAATTAATGGAGAAAATTAGATAAATTTTTAAACATCAAAGAAAAACACATAAGGGATTAGAGACACATATCTGACAAGCCTCAGAACATGAAAAGATAAATGCAGCTTGTGAATATATAACCTGTACTTACAGATTTGACAACATAGTATTCAAGGCAACACAAAACACAGAAAATGAAAATATCTAAGAACCCTCTGTATTTGTACATCTTGTTTAGTAATTTCCTGAAAGTTAACTGCAACATCTCTGGAAGAAATACCAATATTACCCCGAACACCTAGAGGAATTAATAATAAGTAATTTTTCCATGGTTCTTTGTGAAGTCTGAGACAAAATGTGTCATAGAAGAGAGTCTACTGTGCATTTTTATTTAAATATTTTACTTTATGCTTTCTGATATATAAATTATTGAAGCTTAAATTCAATATTTTAGTATGCATTGAGATATATGGTGTCATATTTTATTATATTTATTATTCATTTTTCATTAATAAAGTTCACTTTCTCACATACACAGGATGCCAGTCCAATTCATTTGTTACTGAGATCAATGATTGTCTTCCCCTTGACTTCAGCAGATGCAATTTATAGGAAGTTGGTTTAGCTCAAAAAACCCAATGGCCTCCTGGGAATTCTATAGAGGTTGGCAGACACTATATCCATGTTAGTATCCTTTGAACTCATAAATTTTCTCTGCTTCAACTAGGATTAATGGAAAAAGACTGCTCAGACAGCTCCATCTGAGTTTAGGCTTGAGGCGATTTTGTTGGAGAACTGGATCAAAGCAAAGCTTTGTGAATGACCAATGACAATGTGATAACTCCATTATCCTAATTGGTTTTCTAATTGTATAGCAGTTACTTACTTGTCAGCTGGCCAAAAACAGGTAGACTCTCCTCCCTGTCGTCATATGAAGCTATTGATACAACATACTCTACATCAGGTGTAAGATCTGATAGGACAGTTTGGGTAGTGCTAGGTGAAAGAGTAAATTCTTTAGTAGGTCCATCTGCAATAAATACATAAAAAACTTAATGCAGCTTTTAAATCAAATAATATTGATAAACTGATCATRAAAAAAATGCAGCAGACAGTAATCTATCTCAAACCCATTCTGTTTTCATGAAGTATAAATGTTGAAACATGAAACTTCAAGCTAATATGCTTTCAATAATGAATAAAATTACTAAAGTGTTTAATAAATTCCAGGAAATTTGATACTCTAAATGTACATACAAAATGTACTATCATCTAACGAATCATGTCCTGTTCTGTTTCAATGCTTTCACAGTGATTATTTCTCAAAGTGAAATACATTAACGGCTGTCTTACACAGCCTAATACAATTCTTGAAGTTCAAGGACACAGAAGAGGAGCAAAGTGATCATTCTACCTTCTTTTTTCTCCTTGCAAGGCAAAGTTATTCCAAATTTACTACTTGTAGTCCCAACATGGTCAACACTATGGCAAGAAAACACTAACTCAGAAGAATCATTGCTTTTTTCTATATGCCTTTTGCCTCCTAACCAGGCTTGATCACAAACTTCCAAAATATTTTAAAAGCTACTCTCATACCTAAGTTAGATATAGGCAAAAATAAACCAAACATTTTAAAACACGTAACCACACAACAAATTTTCACAGGACTCACCATTTGTTGGAACCACAGTTATTCTGTAACCCACTATTGCATCTGGTGGCCTTTTCCATGACATTTGAACATTATGCTCATCTATTATTGTAAAATTCAAGTCTGATGGTGGATTAACTGCAAAAGATTTATACCAGGTAGATGTTAAGAGCTTGAACAAGTTTTGGCAAATGAATAAATAAAACAAAGTTGAGCAAAGCTTACTAAAATTGTCTTTGCATAAATTTGTTTCCAACAAATATAAAGATATGTTGTTGGAAAAAGAGTAAAATAAAAGCTGACAAAATATGACAAAACATCAAAGAGTATGTGCATTACAGAGGACAGCACAGAACATATGTTTCTTGAGTTGCCAAGACATTCAAGAATGGCCAGCAAAATCAAGCACAATAGAAAACACATTTGGATACATGTACAATGAGTTCACAGATAATCACCACATATGCAAACATTTCACATAACAATTAAAAGAAATTTTTTAACATGCTGGGTGCAATTCGTACAAGCATGCCAAATCACAACCTGCTTACAATATCATGAGATTATTTAGGATGTTGAGAACACAGTACTCTTCTTAATTAGACATCAAAGAATTGATCAGCCTTCTAATATAGTCTCTGCATATGATATTTCTTATCAATTTCACTGAATCTAGAAACTTGGCAGAGAAAAGTAATAATTTAAAGAATACAGGAAAATATTGGGCATTTAATGTTCAGTTAAACAATTTCTGTTAGGGTCTAGATATGAATATACATGCAAAATATATATCAATAAAAATGATACACTGATGTATCATTATATTTCAAAATAGGAAGAACTCCACCCCTTTGTTCCTAGAAGCCACTAAAGTGACATACTTTGCATATAGCCGTGAAGGATTCAGGAACTAAGGGGATGCTAAATGGCATTGGTAATGGTTGCAATTTGCCAAAATATTTGAGCTGATGTGAAGTTCACAAAAAAAAAATTCTACCTGTTTACACCAGCACAGTTTCAAAGTTGCAAACTATTATTTTCATGTTCCCTTTGCAGCAGGTGTACCCATACTAATAGTGGCATTTTAACATAAAATGCCAGTATGGTTCCAAACAACACAATGGTTAATTATGAAAAGACAACATCAAAATATATTTAAGGACATTTATTTTACAGAATTTATAGAAACAGCAAAGAGGGCACCAGTGAACTGAACAAATGACTGCAAATAAAACTTGTAGGAGCTGATGACAGAAGTAACTGAACAGTACAGAAAGAAATAGTTTACATACGCTAATTTGCAGCATCATGCATATGTAAATGAAATGTTGATTATTGKTTTTTTAGCTTCCCACGATGGACAAAGCCTCCATGTACAAGGTTTATTACACAAAGATGTTTCATAAATATTTTATAATGATATTCTCTTTGTAAAATTGTCATGCTCATTCATGCAGTATTTTACTGACTCACTGTCAGTGCATGGTAGATGTATTATATATTATTCTTTAAATAGGTCTATAAAGTAAGATTAGATYCAGCCATACTTTCCTTAACTACTGAGAGAGTGAGTTTTGCAGGCATTTTTARAAGATAGATCTTCTGTTTCATGGAAGATCTCCATCATATGTCAGATTTCATGTCAGATTTGAATATCATTTTAAAAGCAGATAAAGAAGTAGTTGMTAGAATTTTTAATTATGAAAAGACATTGTCCAATTACAAATAGTAAAACTGAAAAACTAAAAAAATATGGCATATTTTTCCTTTTAATTTTTGGTAATTTCAAACCATAGGATAATATGGCCTTATAATACTGATACAATAGATAACACTAGTACTGAAGTAAATGTTATTTTTCCTGTTRTCCATACACAGGCAGTGAGATTAGACCATTAACCTGCATGCACAGTTTATTCATCATTCAGTTTAGAAGTATCACAATGCTACAGATGGCAGGGAAGTTACTTAGTATCAAAATCATGCAACACGTGTTAATAGTAAAATACATTTAGATGACAAGAATATCATTATAAAATATTCCTTCAGTAGCAATGGCTCAGGACAAATTTAATGCAAAGGCAGAGACAACTGACCTGAGCATGCTTTTTAAAAAAAATCAGTACATGGAAAAAATAGCACCACCAACCTTGCAAGTAAATTGGCATGTTGCAGCAGAGACTTTAGGCTTTAACTGCTGAAGGACAGCAGCAGCCCAWCTTGTTGATATCCAAGTGACCGGGYTCCAGATAAACTGAAAAAGCTGACTGTGAGGAAAAGTCTTTAGCATTTTAAAGGATTTCATTCCGTTTCATTAAAATTCAGATGTGGATCTTGGCAGGTAACAACAACAGTACATTGACACATCAGAGATGTATCCATTTATCCAGATGATCACAGCCTTTTAGAACAATGGCATTACAAGGGAACTCAAAAGTCCCCTCTTCTATCCCATAGTCAAGACATGATTGGTTACCTTGTGTCATTCCTGACATGTTTTCTCAGATCATTGTTAAAAACCTTCACTACTGGCAAGACYGCCAGCTTCTCACAGAAATTACTCCAAAGCTTCACTGCCTTTATTATCATAATTATTTTGAGACCTAACCCCCATCTTCATTGCTGCACTTKAAATCCATTCATTCTCAGCCTATGGCTGGCTTATCAAACTCAAGCACTGAATATTTCTCCCATTGAAATCCAAAAAGGAATCTTGCTTGAGTGAAAAAAAAAGCAGTTTGGATCCAATGTCATTAAAATGTCTTCCAGATGGTCTGTGAGCTTTTGATACTCAAACAGAATCTCCAAAACATCCATGGACCTTCACAGGGGTCAGATTTCACCCAAGTGAAACCAGCTGTGGGGTGAAGACCAAACCATGGTCATATGACTGAGAGCAGTAAGCTGATCTGAAGTACAGCAAAATGTTTAGATGATAAAAACCTTATTGTGATAGTAAAATAGGGCAACTGTTACTCCACCTCATTAAAATTCTTCTTCCAGAAAGGAATTCACCAGTGGAAAAATGATACATCTGCAATACTGAATCAAACCAGAGCTCTAGGGGAAAAAATGCCCCTTGTTGTAGTAGGAGTTTGCCCCTTTACAGGGACAAACCTTAAAACTTCACTCAACAAAATATATGTGTGAGTGAAGCTTGACTCCAGAAGCATCTTGATATCAGCCATTTGCAGCAATGAAGTCGCACCCATTCTTACAGTGCAGTGACACTGCTGACCCTGTGCCCATCAAAATTCATGCCAAACCTCTCACTGACTTATCAAGGCACAGGATCATGATCATAACATGTCATGGTATTATAGTATTGCCTTCATACAGTGATCCCGCTGTTGATGCACAGAAATGCATGGGTCCCTTACAGGTTTCCCAGAGCAGTAGAAAAATATCCTGCTCATCAACCATCATGTTTCCACAGCATTAATTTTGAGCACTCTTAGAATTATGTTATTATAATTTCCTTAACTAGATCTTCCATACTATGCACAACAAAAGAAAAACAAAAAAACAAAAAAAACAAAAAAAAGGGAAAAAAAAACCAAAGAAACAAACAAACAAAAAAACCCCCACAAAATAAAACAAAAATACCCCAGACATAATATACTTAAATCATTGCCACTTCTTGTGTTATATGCACATGTAATATGGGTATGTTTTCTGAAATTAAAAAAATAGAGAGCAAAGCCTCTCGCTCATGCTATGCAAGACATTAGCTTGTATTACTTCAGAGGTAATACAATCCTAATATACAAAAGTCTACAGCTTTTTGCAGATAGCACAATGTGACTGCTAGAGGATCCCAATGAATATCTTAACAAGACAGAAATAAAGTATAACCAAAAGATTAAGTCATTTATATAAGAACCAGATTTAAAAGTGATATAATTTGAAAGTAGCTGCCATCCACAATCCCTATGTRAAACATATTTCGTGATTCCATCACTGGAAATACTATAACTAGCAATGTAAAATAACAAAACCTACAAAGTAAAATTAGTTCCAGCCACACTTTCCTTAACTACTAGTGAGACAGTTTTGCAGGCATTTTTAAAAGACAGATCTTCTCTGTTTCATGGAAGATCTCCATCATATGTCAAATTTCATGTCAGATTTGAATATAATTTTMAAAGCAGATAAAGAAGTAAATTATAGAATCTTTAAGTATGAAAAGACATTGTCCAACTACAAAAAAATTAAAAGTGAGTTGAAATTGCATAATTATTATAATTAGCATGTAAAATAACATGTTAGTCCAAATTAACGTACAGTCTAGAGAAGCTGAAGAGTAAGCTCAGCCTTCAGGCCCAGCGATAAGCCCTGCTGAGGCTGGAAGGTGTGAAAACTCCTCATTTATTATTTTTTCAGAAATWGCATTAATTTGGCAAAACTAATCAGATCATTACCCCAGTCAAGGTTCCTCTGAAGTCTGCATTGTCAATGTGACTGGAAGAAAGAATGATCTACAGCCTAGAAATGCAGTAAAGAGCAACTTCTCAAAGAGCAGCTTCTCAGACTTGTTAGATATTCATTGCCAATCACAACACAGAAACACTGCCATCTGTATCTTTGTTTTTTTCAAATTGTATACACGTATATTAAATTTCTTCAAAATAGAAGATGCATAGCTCATAAATGTACTTTAAAAARATCATTTAAATCTATATACCTAAGTAAAGACATACATACCTACATATATGTACACACACTGTATGCATGAATATTTACCAAATTTTACATGTRTTTGTGCATATATATGTATGTGAATTAATATATACACTTACACTTGTGTGTGTATTTTTCTTCTACCTAGCAGCAGGAGAAACAAGGATGTATAGTCACCCTCATGAATATAAAAAATTCAGTTTCACGTATCAGTCTATATGGCTTGCTATTTAGGAACTCAGAAATCAACAGCTTCTTTCTCAAAAGATAATAAAATTATGATCCTACCAATCAGTTCCAAAGCCGAATAGGTGTTTAACTTCAAAAATTTCAGCTATCACAGATCACCTCAAAATAATTCATTCAAATGAAAATTCATGTACTTAACATAAGYTTTATTACAAGACAAAAACTCTAACCCTCTGCAACAGCTGTGTTGCAATTATTTGTCACTTACTATACTGCATGTCCTGGTAATAGATTTTTCACCAGACAAACCTTTTTATGCACAACAGAAAGGTCCCATATTTGGGTCAGTGATGCCCTCATTCCCTACCTCCAGCCTAGAAAGCAGACTTTTGTAGGTCTGAATGAGTTCCTGAAAAACTGAAAAGTCAGAACCTTTGGAAGCTCAGTGAGGTCACCCAAAACCAATGATTTTWCTCATTTCTTTCCTGTGTCTTTGAAAATCCCTCTGTATTAAGAAACATGGCATACTACAGAAGCCATGACAACATCACAGCAGTAACTTGAGGTTATAATTRACAGATTCTTCACATGCCAATATACTTGGCTTAACTATGACTAAAATAAGAGCCCTTGGCTCTTTGTGACCACAGATGAAAAAAATACTGCAACAGAAAGAAATTCTTACAGGAGGACAGACATGGAATGCACTACACTGGACTAAAAAGGCACAAAACAGCTTAAAGCATAAAATATAGAATCACACATAAGCAGTTTAAGCTGGGAGAGAGATATCACAAGGATTGCAAAACAAGAAGGATTTCACTGTAAAAAAAAAGAGCAAAAATGCTGAACATGAACACAGATTTGTTTCCTTGACCACAGTAAACAAACAACTTCCCCAGTGAAATGRCATGAATGCATTTAGACTAGATGTGGGTTTTACCCTCTCCACTCCTACAGTGACTGCCCTGTTCTCCTGTACCTCTACAGAAAAGCTCTAACGTCATTACAGCAGCTCACTGCCTTGACAAGAGCAGCAGAGCACATCTCTCACAGAGGACTTCAAAGCAGCTGTGATGCTGATGAAGAATCAGTTTCATACTGGAAGATTCTATGGACAGCAACAATGGATAAACTGCATATCTACTCCCAGGGGAGACTGAAAAATGAAAGCTGAAAGAGGGCAGAAAATAAAAYGAAGCTTTTCCTTTCCTCTGCTCTYACCACATCTTCCCACCTCATATCAAGAATATTCATCACCTCAAATGGCCCTTTCCCTCATTCTCCTCTCACTTTTTCCTCCCACCAAGTCTCTACCCACACCTCTGGGAAAGAAAATTCAGAATACGCATCTTGTGAATGGCACAGGGAGAGCCAAAAAAAACAAGAGAGACACGGGACTGACTGACTGGTGGGGGAGGATAGCTTTGCCACCCCAAAGTGATCTGAAACTTGGAAAAATAAGACTMATGGACAAACCTTCACAGGTGAAAGTCAGTTCAGCAGACAGGATTTAAGTTGCAATGACAGGAGAACCAAAGTAAATAAATAAGTAATTTACTAAAGTATATAAGATGCAATTTACAAAGTTATGTAAACTTGAAACAAAACATTAAAAGAGTRCAGAAGAATGATMTTTTTGCAAACAAAAATCACATTGYAAAAAGCTCTACAAAAGCAGTTCCCAGCACAGCAAGTCCTAGCTTTTGAACTTTCATTTTCAGCACCACCATTTCTCACTCCATTTTCAGCACCACAATTTTTCACCACACACTTCCCTGCTCTCACTTCACARCTCTGGAGCTGGGAGAATTTTCTCMYAGAAACATGATCAYTGTARATTAGATATTGTATTTATCAAACATTTTTAAATGTAAGTCCTGTCTAGGAGCCCTCTACAACTCTCAAGATTAGGCTTTGCCCACTCTTTTCCTTAGCAATAGTGCCTCCTCCAACATGACATCTAATCAARGTTGGCCAGATTGTCTGGCAACGTGTCGAGTTTTGCTGTTATAACTGTGTRCTGCTCCAAATACACTTTTGTAGCTTGCCTTAACAGTATTGAAGCTATGMCTGGTTTAGTTTACACTATAGCTAAATAAAACACCTTCATTTGCATTCCAAAATAACAAACACCATACATGTAATCAGTAGTGCAGGACAACAGCAACATTGCTCCAGYTCCAAGTGAGCTCCTCCTCACATGGGGAAGAAAGCACAAACACATCCACTCCCTGCCTCCATCAAAACTGTACAATTTCTCTGCTTTCTCTGGCATGGCAGTCCTGCATTTCAAATGCAACTCTGAAATGACTTCAAATGACCTTTTTGGGTTCCTTTGCCAACAACAATGCAGCACAAGAGAAAGGCAGTGGACTGATTTTCTTCTAGGGTGACCAGATGTTGCACTACTGGCAAAAATGCCATCTTTTTCCAGAAAGCCAGTGTACTTTACATCTGCATGMCCCAAGCAAGCACTACTTCTTGGGGAGAAAATACTGCAGAGGCTTCTCTGACACCCCATGTTTTTAGTAGCCACCAGCCAAGGTGACCACATCCAGACAAGGGAGTTTGAGGCAGGCCATGATCAGAAAATTTATTCCAGTTCCAAACAGAAAGAGAAGGAAAGTGGAAAAAAATTATTTATCAGATGCTGGCTTCTGTTTTTTTTTTCCAGTAAATCCAGGTGAGTTCACACTTATGATGGAGTCAGGTCCCAGAGGTCAGATCAAGTCATTTCAGTGCAGGACGTTCGGCATTTCTGTTTCCCCTGGCAGAAATGCTGTGACCACAACCAAAAAGCCGAGCAGCTCACACTGAGGGCACAGGACACAGCTGCTGTTAATCCACAGGGCCAGGTCATTTTGAGCCACGCTGGGCAACTGTGRTAGGAAGATGGGTGTCCCCACATCTTCAGCTGGAGGCAGGATGCTGCCAGGAGCCTCATCCTCCAGAGAGACTGGGCTGAGGGCCAAGGAGGAGAAGAAAAGCCATTTTGGAGGTGACAGTACCACATGCATGCCACAGCCTCAGAGCCCCGGCTGCCACAGCAAGGCCTGGCCCAGCCTTCCCTTCAGCAGCACCCAGGACCTGTGTCATGGCACTGGCACGTCTCCCCAGGCGTGCTCCCCAGGTCAGACCCGCCACAGACGCTGAGGTGTCCCGGACGGAGGGTCCGGCCACCCCAAGGCTCAGCCGGGGGTCGCCCCGCCGAGCAGGGGAGGCCGATGGGCCTGCAGGCCCGTGGGGCAGAGGCGAGGGGTCTGGCTGGACAAAACACACAGGCGCAGAGAGCCAGACTCTGTTGGAGCATTTTATTTCAAAGCTGTGGGTGGTTGGGTGGCAGGTTTTCCATTTCCTCTMTCAACATGACTAAACGAGGCCAGAGAACAGCCCTTCTTGGTCCGTCCTGGGGGCAGTGCCACGGCCCCGGTCACACCGGGCTGGCCGCCAGGGGCAATGGGCTCCTCGGGCACCGCGCCCGGGTGGCCACACCAGCTGGCCCATGTCCTGTCTGAGGGTGGTGTGGACAGCACACCAGAGAGACAGAGAAAGGGAGCTACGGTCCGGCTCACTAGCCGGGAGAAACAAAGCACAGAAGGAGCTGGGCAAGGAAGGAGAGGCGTTTCTCTGAAGGAGAGAAGGAGAGAAGGTGAAGTATTCACATTTAAAAACAGAGGGAGAGGGCTGGTAGCTCAGGGTTGATTGGGAGGTTTGCCCCCAGCCGGGGCAAGGGGGCAGGGAGGGGAAGGTTACCTTCAGCCTCGATGGAGGAGAGGAGGGCGGCTGCACACAGAGCAGCGACTGCCGAGCACAGCGCTGTCTTCATTTCTGCCCTTTCAGATCACAACAACATGAATGAATCTGCAATGATGGGGAAGGGGGGAAGAGGGAAAAAGGAGAAGGAAATGATATGTGTGGATTAAAGGCTTGCGTGGGTGTATTCATAAAACATAAAAAAGACAAACCGTGGATTTCACTTTGTTCCCTTATCCCCTGCCCCCACCCGCGGGACCAGGTTGAAACCTCTAGACTTGAAAGCTGTCCAAGACGACGAAAGATCCGTATGACTAACTGGAGAGTCTCGTCTCGCAATAATGTGCCTTTTGTTGCTGAACCCTTTCCAATCACAGTAAGCACATGAAGCTTTGACCTAGTTAGGGTTAATTTGATCAGGGAAGTGCAGTGAAGATCTGTGTCTTTGCACAGGCAAGAGCCAGAAGGGAGCTCCATGACTTCATCGCTGAATGTGATGATAGCTAATTCAGAGGTCATTCCTGCCTTGGATCAACTAAATGTCTCTTTCAGCTGGGGATTTTAATCGGCTCCTTTTTCATAACTGTTGAACCACTTAGTTAGCTTTGTTTTACTGGTCTCAAGATAGTTTGGAAACTGTAATAAAATTTTTTCTGAAGAGTTCTGCCTACAAATGTGCTATTCTTCATTTCTTGAAAGTCTGAAATAGGTTATACAGAAGTGTGTGTAACACACAATCGAAATTTGACACGTCTGTCTAGCCATGATGTTTCAACATCTGATAATTCATTTACATGTCCTGAGAGAAAATAGATTTAAAATATAGTGTGTAAAGCAGACACACGAGTCTCACAATCACTGCAGGCTGTCTAGCAAAATAGGTGGGATTAGGCCAAGTTAGTGGTCCTTAATTGCAAGCAGCCATACCTTCATAACTATACGCTCTTAGTCATGTAAAATTACTATCAATTACTTCAGCAAAACTTCTAAATTATTTCCTTGTCTAAGTAAAGGCTAATATGAACCTACATATGCATGTAGGTATTTCTAAAGTTTGGGACTTTCTCTCTCAGGAAGTAGGGGAGTGGCAATTTGTATGAATAAAATCATAAATGCATCATATATCATAATTAGGCTGGGGGAAAGAGAATTCCAAAAGCAATTAGGCAACAGATTTTATCAGAAAAGTGTCATGAGCAAAACAAAAGAAAAAYACATAAATCATTAGTCTGCAGAAACAACTGAAAGGGGAAATAATATTCTTCTACCACCTAAAGAAGTACCCAGCAAGGCACATTCAKTGGGAAGATGCTATGGAGGTTCAGGAATTTCCAAGTTACCGATACTGAGCTTAACAGGCTTCATTTGAGCAGCATTGTATACCTGCCTTACCCAAAAGCCTTTACTGCACATGAAAATACCAAGAGCTCAAAGAAAATCCAAGCAAAGGTTTCAGTCTAATGGCAGTTCCAGCAGCTAAACAGAAGAGTGGTATTGACCTCCCTCCTATTGTCAGTGACTATAGTCCCCTCCTATTGTCAGTGACTCCCTGATACTAACACAAGAAAGGCCAAAGTTAGTATTAAATTGCTCTGAAAGATCCAAAATCATATCATTGCTCTGTGTGGGAAACAGCTGTCCCTGGGCAGATCTACAGCATCCTGCAGYGAGTTTAAGGATTGCCTAAATTCAACGCAAAAGGACATTTTGTGCTGCATATTTCATGCAGGCTTTGACTGCCATCTTTTGATCCTTTTGAAGAGCAATAGAAACTAACCATCTCACATAGGCATCTAGGAGTTTGCCACTGSTGCAGGTCTACTATTCCTGATACACATTTTTGTTTCATGAAATCTTAGCCAAAGCATTCATTTGCCAACCTAGAAACACTGTTTTCCCTCTCACGAACTTAGGTGCGTGAAAGAAAGCCCAGAGGTGGCAAAGTTCCCCTCACTGGCTCAGAAGAAACACAACAGACTTTGTGTCAGGACTAAAGGTTTTTTCATTGATATTTCGAGACCACATAGAAAGAATGAAACCCACGCTTTTACAGTGACAGTCCTATCTCACACTAATTCAACATATAAAAGTTTACTCAAAGCATTTCTAAACCGCACAGTACATGGCATTTACCAATTTCAAGAAGGAAAAAACTAATGTAAACGGGGAGGAAAAAAAACAAACCAAAACCAGAAAYTAAAACAAACCGCAGGAAAAGCCCACTACCTATCAAAGACGTAAAAAACTGGAAGCAGGAGAAAGCATCACCGGCAGCAACACGCAAGAGAGGGAAGCGAGAGCTCCTGCCAAAGCCGCAGCGGTAGCGTGCCTGCAGGCGCGCTGGGCGCTGACAGCGGGCTCCACCGGGAGCCTCTGGCCGCCGGGAGCCTCCGTCTCCCGGACACCACCGCCCCTGGCCGCATTTCTGCCCAGGCACCCGTCCGCCRGCAGCGCTCGGGGCCGGCATCCCGCCGGGCTCCCCCGTGCCTTTCCCGGGCTGACAGCCAGCACCCCGGGGCGCTCTGCCCTGCACCTCTCCTCCGCCCGCCCGGCCGCACGCCTGCAGCCCGCTCTGACATGCCCAACGCGCGCACACACGCTCCTTCCTAATCCCGTGTCAGCTTCCAGCCCGGCGCTGCTAGCCCAGCCTGAAGTGCATCGGAAGGGGCTGCGTGCGGACACAGCGGGGCACGGGGGGCGGCGCGGCGGGCAGGGGACCCCCGCTCCTGCGGGACACACACAGACCTTCCGGGGCGGCCGCACCGTGCCGGGGTCGGTGACGGGACAGATCCTCCGGCGATGGTTCCGGCAGTGCCCGCAGCGGCAGGAGCCGCAGCCGTCGGACCTGGATAGAGGGAGGAGGATAAAGGATGAAGCTCCGGGGGCACCTTGTGGAGGGAGCAGCAAGTAGCAGCAGCGGCGAAAGAGGAGCAGCAGCAGCGGCAACTGTAGAGCGCAGAGGAGGCGTCTCGATTAYTGTAGCTCCCGATGCGAGGGGTCTGTCTGGGAAGACTTGCCTTCTCCAAGTGGGAAGAGCCTCTTCTCAATCTGCTACTTAATAGAGGGCTGTTCCCAACTCTCAATTTACCCTCGTAAGCGGTTACGAAACTGCAGGGAAGGTGGACTGCTGCCACCGGGTGATATATGCGCTGCTGTGCTCCAGCAAGGAAGGGGATCCACTTCTGGAAACTGGCGCATACCTCCGCGCATTCCTGCGGCATGAGACGGGAGCCGCGGCGGCAGCGCGCCCGGAGGCAGGGGCCCGGCCCGCCGCCCCCTCCCTCCCTCCCCTAGGCTTCCCAAACGAGGAGGACACGGGAGGGCAGTGGAAAAATTGAGTCTCCGGGCAGGCTTCGAGGGACGGCGGCGCGGAGGGTTCCCCGGACGGGGGGTGCACGCAGCCCCCGTGGCCCCCGCGGAAGCTGGGCTGATCCCCGGCACAGCCCTGCAGAGAGGCGCGGGCACTCCCGGTGGTGCGGCCAGGCACCTTGAGGGCCAAGGGGATTTAATCATTGTGGCAGAGTTCAGATGTGTCTGGCCTCGACGCTGTGCAGCCATACATACATTAAACATACATTAAACTCGTACTCCCCCCGACAGCCCTCCGCCACATGGGTGTTTTACTTCGAGCACAAAGCCCCGCGGGTGCCGGAGCAGCCGGCGACGGGGCGGGTACGGCTCCCCGGGCCGAGGGACGGGGCGCACGGCCTCGCTGACCTTCCCTCGGACCCTGCGGGAAAACCCGCGCCCGTAGCCCCTGTCTGAAATTCTGTGCTTTCCACAGGAACACCTTCCAAAATCCGACAGTCCGTTGGGCGACAGGCTCCTCGAGGGTCTCCCGTCTCTCGCTCTCGGGAGCCTGCTCGGGTCACCCAGCGTGTCCCGGCGTCAGCAGAGCGCTGTGCAAACGGCGACACACCCGGGCCCTTTCCCAAGGGTGCAGGTCGTAAAGTGGAGCCCAGWCAGAGAATCCCAGGGACCCCGCGCCAGCAATGGCTCTGCTCCCACACACACGGGGAACGGCTGCCCTGGGAGCGCTCTCCGACGAGACTCCTCCGSAACCCCTTCGAGCTGAAACACGGGATGTCATCGTCCCCTCGGAGCGGGTCCGCAAACTCGGGACGCGGAACAGAGATGGGCGAGGAGCGGGGGTAAACGGGAGGAGGAAAAGCTGCGGGGGTGTCCCCGGCAGGCCCCGCTCGCCCGCAGCCCGAGCGCTCTGGGGCCATCCGCAGTGCCGGAGCGCCCCCCGGTGGCGGCGGCGGGCAGGAGCGGCGGCCGGCAGAGCGACAGTCCGTGTGTCCCCTGCCCAGGCTGCCGCTGGATCCCCGAGACCACCGCCGTGGGGACCAGGCGCAAAACAGGGCCGGGAAGGGCGGGAAGAGGGACAGATGGGGCCATGCCTCAGACCAGAGCTTGGGACTCTCGCTCGGAGCGGCCGGGAGATTCCGGGGCCGCACTGGGTCCCATCAGGCTCCGAGCACGACGTGACTGGCACAGTCACCGCGGGGTTCCAGCCGGGGTGGAAGTGACTGATAACGGAGATTAATACTTTATCAGAGGACCGCTCCTGGGCACTTTCCCGCGGGACTGGGAGATCAAGGACCTGTCGGCAGGAGGACTTGYGTCTCCTGAGCTTTGTTTCTGCAATAGGCCTGTCATATACATGAGAAACGCTGAAAAGAAAGTGATAACCAGAAGACATGCGCTGACATTTCCAGACACTTTGGAAATGAGTCAGCTCCTCTTTGGGACACGGCACAGTTTCAGCTGTCTGGTATTGATAGAATGCACTTTTCAAAAGCTACATCTCCTCCACTGATAAWACTCTTGACCTACCAAACACCCCTGCCCAGCTGTTGGGTTGGATTTTCTCTTTCAGCATCATTTTGGCACGGGGAATTGAATTTCTTCCTATCCATATCTGATATGGAAAAAACAATATTTCTAAGAAATAATACATTTTAAAAATTTTAATTCACTGAATGACCACATCAAGAGCACAACTATAAATGTGGTGTGAACAATAATTTCAGAAGAATGGACATCAGGGATTACAATGAAATATACTTCCACAGGAAGTTAATTAATGCAAATGAGATATTTTTATCACTTGCACACTGCAAATGTATTTTTTTTACAATATACKAATGATTCTCCATCATAGGATAAGCAAGATTTTATGTTAATAGTTAAAATCAATTAATGCACAAAATTAGGCTGGAAGAAAATATGCATTATCCTACATAAAATTTAAATCACTCAGAACAATTATTTTTAAACKTTTAAATAATTTGGTGTAGAGCTACAAGGGGATTTACATGAGGGGAGACTTTGAAAGCAAGAGATCTCTCAGGTCTTCAAGAATCTTACAGACCTAGATGCTGCTGGGGGAAGTATCTCCYCTTCCTCTCAGCTGACCAGCTTCACTTAATTTCTTTTTTAAAATAGACTTTAAGCTGGCGAGAGTAAACAATTAATTGACTCCAAAGGCAGCAGGATTTTGTTCCTATCGTTACCTCTTTATTCTAACTGTTCTGACCATGATTCTGCCCAGATCATTTACATGTAAAATACACCAACAAACTGCATTTAGAGTGTRTGCTTCCATATATCACAGCAATTAAATGGGTTGTTTTTAATCAGCTTTGTTGCTATGTACATTCACAGTCTGAGTGGATAGTATGTGATTCAGAAGGCATTTCTGAAATGCATAAACATTTACCCTGCCTGCTTGTTTCTTAGACAAGTGTTAAACACATTAAGACCAATGCACTCCAGCTCTGCAATTTTCTTTGCTATCTAATCTGAACACACTAAAACAGTGACAGATTTAAATAAAAATATCAACATTTAAAKTCATATTTGTACTTACAATAATATTGTATATTTCTGGTGTATGTATGTGATAGTAAYATTGCAGATAACCAGGAATTTCTTAAAAATTTTGAATTTTCAGGTCTAGAGTAATTCAAGCAACTTTGTCTTTCTGGCACCTCTATTTTTTGTTACCTCAAACTGCATTGCCAGGACAGAATAAAACAGAACATTCTGCATTTCAGCACTGTAAACCTTGAATAYCATTTCCATGTGGATATCACACTAGATTTGGCTTCTGTGTTTTCCTGACAGCTAGTTTCATCTCCTTTACATATGCATATTGCAAATGTATTATTCATATGTATAAATGCATTTGAGTATATATTTTGCATGGAGAAAGAATAAAAAAAAAAATTAGCTCTTTGAACATTAAACAATATAGAGATTAAGCATTAAATGTTGTTAAACAAGCAAAATTGTGCTGCTGCCAGCAACGTGCCTACGTCTGCCCAGGAAGTACTTTGCTGGTCAGTGTATCACTGCATCTATCACTGCAGTGCATCTAAATTAAACACTGTCTTAGTACMGTCATTTAAGAGGCCCATTGGTTCCTTACTGCACAATAGACAGTGTTTCCAGTATGTTTTTAATTCCCTATTAAATCACTCATAAGACTAATATTGCATGGGATTATATCTTCACTCATAAAAAGCAGAAGTACAAAATACATTAAAACACTTTCACCAGGCTCTGTCTTCTCTGAGAGATTTCTAGTCARTGGCAGGAGAAGAACTCGGTCTTGTGTTTGTTTATTTGGAAAGTTCATTTCAGAGCTGGTATTCAGAGAGCAGAACTAGTCTGACCTCTCATAATGAGGATTGGCTTCCTATATTAGCCGTGTTCAGAGAGGACTGGTGCTATCTGAAATCTGCTCGTTCAGTGGAACAACTGTGGAAGCAGCATCMCTGGAGGGTGTGACAGCCATGAMATAATTATCTGCCTAACCAGGTATGTTTTCCTTAGCAACTCTTTATTTCTCTAATTTGTCTGTTTTTTCCCATCATGTAGTGTTCTGAAAGTCAATTAYTGTGGCTCCAGATAAGTAGATCTGGAAAAGTAAATAAATCTTTCAAAAGCAGATATATAAATAGAAAGAAGCTGGTATTTAATGGAGTTTGGAAGTCTGAGAAAATCCAGTTAATTTGTAGGCRGCCATTTTTTTAAAAATATAAATCTTTAATACTAGAATTGGAAAAAAATAGATTCAAGGCTCTAATAGTCCCTTCCATATATATACACAAACACACTTCATTTTAAAAACATTCCTAAATAAAGTGYTTTCTTTCAAAGAAGCTGGTTCATTATTCCACAACAGAGTCCTGATCTATTCAGGWAGCATTTCTCTATGAATTCAGTACAAATCTTGCTTGATTAAAGAGGACAAGAAAATAAATTGACTGAGGGCAGTGACTTTGTAGATTTTTCAGGTATCATTGTACGTGCATAAAACTGTACATAAAACTATGTTTTAATGCGACTGTTCCTGTCACAGCAATGGACTAGCCACAGAGAATTGTGAATGCAGAYCTAAGCATTTCTCTTCACATGGCTGAGGGGTCCCCAGTGAAAGAATGATGATTCACTGAGATAACCCATAGTTTTGAAAATTTTTTTAGAAATCACTAGCCACTAGCTGCTACTTGCAGAACATTATAGTACACAGCKCACTKRGTACCCAATTGGATTCAACATCTTSTGAAAGGTTAATTGCTATGGGTTTCCCTATATTTGGTAGCCCTTCAACTATTGCAAAATAATTACTCCCTATGAAAAAGTTCTCAATATTTATCAGCAACAAAGTCTGATATAGTGCARTGCCAAGCTCTGAATAGGAACATTTTGCTAATTCTTCTAAGTACTTCTATATATTAAAAAAAAAACCCCAGTATCCATTGTAACAGCAGGGTCTTTGTAAATGGTACATAGTCTTATGCATAAGATAAGCTTGTGTCTGCATGGACAAGATATTCAAAACTATTGAAAGTTTCATTAGCTAATGAGTGACCTGATTCTTTTGTTGCAGACAGTGGAATAATTAATGATGGAGGGGAATTTTAAGATTCAATACCTTGTCATTAGGTCAGCTGCTGATGCTGTCCTTCTCTCCCCCACAGACACAGAAGGCATTGAGGATGATTCCCCTGATTGAAGAGCAGGTTGCAGAAAAGCTGTCAAGGGGGAATAATCAGATACTGTTGTGCTCTATCCCAATACTTATCTTTCCTAAGAAGGTTTAGAGTGTGTAAAGGCCAGCCCCAAACTCTCAGTTCAGCAGGACAAACATTCAAAACCTTAAACATTCTGACAAGTGAATCTGATGTGAATGCACAGAACCAGAGTRAATGAGGCTGGAAAAGATCCCGAGAGGCCATTTAGTTCATGACCTGTTGTTTCAAGTAYGCCAGTACTTCAAAGAGAAATTCTCCATACCATACTCAGTACTAACAGCATACTCTGGGGAGCTGTTTTGTAGTGGCTGACAAATAGATAATAACTTGTCTTAGGTGAGTTGCAAGTTGTCCAGAATATAACTATGAGTACAGCCATCAAAAATTAAAATTAAAAAAAAAATACAACTACATCAGAGAAGCCTGTATTTTTGGAACACAGAATCATAAAATGGTATGGGTTGGAAGGATCTTTAAAGACCATCAAGTTCCAACCATACTGATTCCACAAAAATAGCCTTGGTTTACTGTGAAAAATTGCTTTCTTAACTGGCATCTCTTCAAACTCTCAGCCAGACAGTGAAGAAGCCAGWCTGGGAGATTCTGAGATTCCTTCTTGCATGTGACTGTCAGAAGTACAGATCCCACCAGTCTTACAAAAACCCCTTTTGCTGTTACAGTATTGTCTGCGGTTGACAGTCATGTAATTTTTGACCATTTCTAAACTTCTTGGGAGATGGACTCTGTGCTCATCACYATCCTCATTCCCCACTCCCCCCACCTTCCCAATCTCAGTGCCTTGATATCCAAACTGGCAGATCGTAGCATTCCTCACAGCTTTTTCCTCTGCAAAGCAAAGAAAACAAGAAGCAAAATTTGGGCTAGGACACAGGTAGGGAACACACTAGGTCCAAGGACCTGGTTAGCCTAGACTGTATATACTTTCCTGGGACCTGTGGTGCTCTCATCTGCATGTCACCTATCACAGATATTGATGGACAGTTGGATACTTAGAGAGTTTGTGGGAAAAAGAGTCAAGCAAGAGTTTAGCTTGGAGGCATTTAAAACACACCCTAGGTATCACCTGTCGCAGCATTTATGAACTCCACATGAGCCAACTTTGAAAAACAAACCTGTTCCTTTAGCACAAGTCATAATTGGCCAGTGACTAAGGAGGAAAATAAATGGAGCAAAACAATGCAGATCTAAATCAGCATTTCTTAATGCAGCCTTGTGGCTGCTGCTTCCCAATATGTTGAATGTTGACAGTTCCAAATACCAGAACATAAGATTTATTTGGATTATAAATAGATGTTGCCTTGTGCTTCAATATCAGAAGCACGCTGTTGAGTAAACAGAAAACTACTGGCTTTTGTTTCTGCTATTAAAGGTTACTTGAAATACTCCCATGTATTGTTTGCTGACAGCCTTTTTCACCTGTTGGAGTAAAGTCTCTCTCTTGTGTATCAACACCTCTACAGCCTGCTGAGAGGCTTCACTTGAAGCTGTTAAAATGTCTCCTCTCATATGCCCTTTCCTCTRAACTCTTGGATGTTCTCCAGCTGGCCTCGCTACTCTGTTAGCTTTTAGTCACCCCMGTTTAATGAACATGTGCTGGGTTTGGCATTGTCCTGATTTCTGCATGTATTTTTTTATCTGGGGGAATGTGTTTGCTATTAGCTCCAATGTCTCTTATTTGTTTAACAAACATAATAAATAAATAAATTTATCTGATTAGGATTTTTAAACAAATAAGATTTTGGTAAATCTGACCTGTTGCTCCTTTACCCTCTGCCCAGTGCCCTTTGCAAAGCATTTAGGGGATTTCCTGTTTAAGGCACATCACAACATGGGGCTTTACTATGTCATGATCTTTTTTTCCAGTCAAGAACAGCTGCTGTGAGATGAGGTCCCTTTAGGCTAGAAGTGGCTGTTGGGACCTTATTTTCTAATAAAGACTGCAGAGTCTGCTTCTCTAACCTCCCAAGAGCCAGAGGCAAGCCCCAGGGCTGTTTTGGGAGTCACAGGCATCCTGATAGTCCCTGATTGCTATRACACCAGTGTATGAATCTCCTGCAGGCCCTCTGTTATATTTGCCAGCCCCAAGCAAATGTCTCAAATACAAACTGAGATGGTGTTGGGCACCCCAGATTAGRCACTGGATCAAGCCATTTTACTTTTCATCTGTGGCACTTTACCAGACAAGTGTTCTGCTGGTGCAAACGTGAGTCTRCTCACTTAAATACCTATTTACCAGGAACCAGAATAAGATCAGTAAATGGGCCTGATGCTGGTCAAAAGATGTTTGGATGKTAGCGATTTTCAGGTCCTACTCATCTGCTTTTCTGATCTTGGATCTCAGACACAAACAGAGGTACAGATTGTGAAAGAGATTCCTGCCTATCTGTGCATCATATACATCATAGAGTTAATGTCTATCCTGCACCACACACAGATTTTGTGACTTTGTTTCAGACACTGCACTTATACCCCTCAAGTAATTAAGCTGGGGAAACTGAAAGTTGAGGTTCTCCTCTTCTTTTCCCAGAAAACTGGTCATACATTTGAGCACTATTTCAAGAAATAGTGAAATCTTTTCTTGTTGTTCTAAGACATTTTTGCTGGTTTTTTATTTTAATAGAAGAGAATTTCTTGGTAATGCTCTTATGAGAAATCAGGCTATTTATGTAAATGTCAGAATATGGATTTAGCAGTCTAAGTTTAAAGACTTCTTTCTGAAAGTCTCAGCCAAGGGGAGGTGTGCTAATCTCCCGTGTACTGTGCTTCAGCTCTGTGGCACAGTGATCCCAGTGACATGCTCCACRCAGAGCACATATTAGCACACCACACTATATTTAGCAAAATGTGCCCACTGCTCCTAAGAGATAACTGAATAAACCTTGATAACGCTGTTGGCCTGACTCCTCTGGGACTTGTAACTTCCCAATGAGCTATAAAGATCATTATAATGTTTTAATTATATAATTCCCTTTTGCATAGTGCTATGATAGATAAGACTGAGTGTGTGTCAGCCTTTCCATTATAAACTTCAGGTCCCAGAGCATTAGTCATCTAGGGTAAGCGCTCATGTGGACATGAAACAACATAGTACAATTTTTATATTACATAAACATATAYAACTCAAAAATTATTAAGAACACGTTAGTGTAGGAATCACAAGCTCCTCCTTAGAACCCTGCAGGAACAGAAGCAGCTCACAGTTATTGGAAACAAACCGTCTCAACAGCGGCAGCAAAGTCTAACAGCACTGAATCTCCCTCTCTCCCTCTTATTCCCAAAGACATGTCCAAATATCTATGAATCATGTTACAGTCACATTGATGAGGATGATACTATAAGATTTGCATAGAAACTCTCAAAATAATCTTAATCTGTAAGCAGGAACATTTTGGAAAGATCACATAGTTCAAATCCTGCAAAGGATTTCTTGGCTAAAAGGGAAAAAAMTTCTGCGGAAAATTAAAGACATTCATCTAAAAGTATTGAATTTTTTTTTTCTGCTGTTCCAGATATTGTTAAAACTGGACTATGTCTTTGGCCCTGAGAAGGCAAATGTTTAACGTTTAACCCAATTAGCACACTTTAAGTATCTACTCTGAACATCTTACTGTTCTTCCCAAGAAAAACATKCTTCTGCTGCTCTTGGTGAAATCACAGGGAACTATCTCTAGGTGAGGTCCCCAGGCAGCCTCAAGAGAGCTATTCTGCAATGTCTCTCTACGGCCAAGGATACCATTTTATTAGATTGACATATCACAAGACATTCTACTTTTCTCGTATTTTACAACTCTGATAGCAATCAAACACATATTGTTCACAGAGGAGAATGCTTATGTTGAAATACGCTTTTAAAGCAGTACTGCGACATTGTTCATTTCGTATTTGATTTGCAACAATTCTCTTTAGGAAACCTTAGGTAATTTTAAAACTCCTATGATAATTTTAAGCCTCYTTTGATCCTTTTTATTGTAACTCCTTCCATGTTCTGGTATATGTAATGCTTAAATATTACTGGATTTTATCTGATCGTCACTTTCCAATTTATTTCCATGTCCACCAGAGAGCATCTTGCCTTTTCTTGCAGACAGCAGAGACCCAAAGAGGCAAGGGGCAGACATTTTAATGAATGAAAATACTAAAGCAGGTTAACATAATAATAAAAGAATAAAACACTATGGAGACAAAAGGAAGATGATTAGATTGCACTTGATAAACCGGACTGAAGAGACAAAAGATCCTTATGCTTCAGAAAGTTCAGATTGGTGGATTGGGRACCCAAAGAAAGAAACACACAAGCAAAGGACAAATTTGTCTTTCTTTGGCAGTTTTCTCTAGGACACAGCAGGCTGCATGCAATGGGAGTGAATGTTTTGAGAACTTACTGAACTTTGTACAGACATCGGATCTAAACCCAGAACTGCCTGGCTGGGGACTCAGTGGGATAAACCCTTCCCTCAAGTACCTTCCCAGYCCCTGAGAATGAATTTAGCTTTTCACAACAGTTATAAACAGGAATCCCAGCCATTGAGAGAGGATGAATGTTTTTGAGGAAATAGATACAAAGCTTTAGCTTTAGATGTGTTTTGTTAACTGTGATCAGTTAGACTAGTAYAAAATCAGTGAATAATAACAGCAACTCTTCAAAAACATTGAGGCAAGACCAAAATGCATCATAGAATGTATGTGTTGCTCTCTGAGTTTGAAGACTTGAATACTCACATTCAGAAAAACTACAGTCCAGCCAAGAGATTCTCCTCAGATTGTGTTTCTGGACAAGCCATTATTTTTATAGCAGAATTAACTGAGTACTGAGAAAATAAGTGGAAAGGCTCAGGCAAGTTAGATTAGAGAAGGTGGTGTTATTGCTAAAAGGAACTTCTTTAAAAAAATAATCACACAAGCATGCACATGAAAAGATACATTAGTTCTGACTTACTCATCCCCTAAATACCTTATTTAGGGTCAAGTCAGGTTGCTCTGTTTGATTTTGACTCTGAAAGTCTGATTCACCCTAGCAACTGTGAAGGTTAACCTCCAGCTCTGATATTTARAAGAACTGGGAAAGAATGGGAGAGTAAGGAGGGACAGCATAATATGAAAAAAGCCAAAAAMAATTCATCATGTTTCTCATAGTTCAAAGCAGTGATAGCCAAGGTCAGCAATATTAGAAAAGTCACATTTTTACACTGGGATCTGTAAAAAGAATGTACAATGAAGATCATACACTTAGATATCTCTCTGTTATTTTCTTTTTACTTCTGAGAGTTTCTGATCTTTTTCACGATGTCTTTTAGGTACTCAATGCTGTGTTATTGTGTATTATTAGTACTCWGACTTTTATTGGGGAAATTTTGTTGTGTGTCAACCTAATTGGATCTACACGTATATTCAGCAGCCAAGACAATGTAGCCCAGGGCACCATTTTAAGAGTTGATATTCTGAGCTACTTTCCAAGTGGAGAAAGTAAAACATGGTCTGTGCGTCTGAAGTCTCAGAAAGGATTGTGGAATCTGGAACTGCAGTACCGAGAATTTAATTTTCTTCTGTTTCATCTGATTCTTATTTGAATAGTGATTTCTCTTACAGTACCATAAACAACTTTGTTTTCTAATTTTGACAAAGCTGGGACACTACTAAGCTTTCTTTGTTAACCTTAAATCTGTATAAGTTTAAAAGCTAGATAAGTTTTAAATCTTAAATAATGCAAAGTAGAGTAGCAAGGAAAGTTGAAGAGATTAAGTAGTCACTGCCTATCTAACAGAAATTGGCCCCCAAATTTTTGGGGTGATAATTAGAACAATTCAGCTCAGTGGAAGTTAAGAAGAACATTCCCATGTCCTCAGCTACAGGATCCTTTCCCATCCTTCAAAGCAAAATATAAAAAAGTGATAATTTCCATTTCAAATAACAGTAACTGAAAAATAAATTTACATTAAGCTGAAATAGCAAATGCAGTTTACATTAAATATTTTGGGTGGAGAGATACTATGTATCGCCTAAACACAAATCAAAAGTAGGACTGCAGTAAGGTATAGCAACTAACCCCAGAAAAACGCTGATTTAAAGATGATAATTCAGCRCGACAGTACTAGGATCAGACAAGGAAAGCTCGCAGTTTGTGTTAACTGCTAGAAGCCCATTACTTCATATTAGTGACCATTTTATTATTTTAAAGCTATAACTTTTTTCACATTAGCAAGGAGTAATGGATGCTGCTTATTTTAGTTTCTGCTGCTTGTAATACCCATAGTGAGATCTTCAGATATTTGAGCAATGAAGAAGATACACAGCTCTCTTTTTGTATCATCCTAGAGAGGGACAGCATAGGCAATACAGGCACCCCGTTTGCATCTGGCAATTTGTGATGTGGATGTGCCCRCAACAAAACACATGTACAGACTGCAGAGTAGATCGGCGTTTCCCTGCTAGCGTTGTGATGAAATGTGCTGCGCAGCTGAGCGTGGGTTTTGTTTGGTTCCCTCCCCCTGCTCCTGCCGCAGCCGAGCTCCGGAGCGCTGGCAGCCCCATGGATCGCGGGCGCCTCCCTGCGAGCGCCGGCAGCGGCACAGCGCATCCCCGGGAATGCCGCCCGCTCTCCGCCCGCTCCAGCGGCACACTCCAGGGACTATTTCGGGGTTATTAGACCCAACTCTAACACAACAAGTTTTTGCCGTTTGATATTAATTTAAATAACATTTCAAGGCTCTGTCTATAAATAGTAATTGCTTTGTAGCATGAAGCTTTCTCCTAACTTCATTTACTCCACGTGCTCTCCCGCCGGAGCTGCTGCCGGCAGCGAAACTCACGGGTTGTGGATGCCGGACAGTGGACACTGAGATGCCGGACACTGGTGCAAGAACAAGAACAGCTGCACATTCTGTTTTGGTTGCACACACAAACATGCATTTACTGCCTAGCTCACCMCAGGATTTTTGTAATTTGGACTATTTGAACAATTACTCCTTTCAAAATTCTTCGTAATTCCTGTGGGCAGGAAAAGATGTGGGCTTTTTAAAGATGTTGATCTTTTCTTATGCTGCCTTCCAGATGCCCATCATTTGGTCCACATCTTGAGAGTAACTCTRGGCACATCACAGGCAAAAGCCTTGCAAGCATTGCACAGAGCAGACAGCTTCAAATTCTGTGATTTATAGTTCACTGAGTTGCAAAGTTTTTCTTCCTTGTAGGCATCAATGTTCATCTCAAGATAGGCTGCACCCCACTTCCCAACCCTTTTKCCAACAAATCCATCCAGGCATTTCTTATTCCATTAGTCATGYAGTTGGTCAAAGCCATCTGTGCAGAGAAGCTGTCGGATCTGGTTTAAACACAGAGGAGCAGAAGATACTAAGTCTCTGTTAATAAAGCAGATCAACCCCAGAAAGGTTTGAAATATACCAAAAAATGTGTTTAAAACCATGAGGTTATATAACGGTGCAAAAAAAACCATCCTGGATTTATTTTATTTAATAGTAAAAGAGGCAAATAAAAATAAAAATAAATAGAAAAGGGGGGGAGGGGGCTGGGGGGAGAGGGGTGGGAGCTGAGGGTGCTCTGGCATGAGTTTTTTCCCCAAGAACTCTCAAAAGAGCAACAGGAGTTAGACAGAAACATATCACCTTTCTGGGGGTCTCAACAATGTCTCGTTGCTCCTGTCCATCCGGTCATCTGGGTGGTGACAGTCCACCACCATGGCTGTCACGCTGCTGCACCACCGCACCAAAGAGTACAGAATCCAGTGCATTAATGTTTTGGGCCAGGTGGTAACGCCCACGTGTCTCCCCTGCAGGGGGCTAGGTTTGGTGCTGTCCCTTGCAACACTGGATCTGTTGCATCATCCCTGGTGCAGGGTCTGGGGACCCCCSTGGGAAGGCCTTTGATGGGCCATGWCACCCCCTCAGCTGTCCCTTCATGTGGATAAGCTTGTCCCAGGGTGCCGGGCTCCACAGCTGAGCTGGTATGCACAGCAGAGCCTGGGCTCTCACTGCCTCTGACCAGACGCTTTCTCACCACACACCCAAAGCTTCTCCCCTTTGGTGTCAGGGTCTGTGCTGGCCTAGCAGCTGATAGCCCTGGGGATGTATCTCCACCCTGAAGGTGCTAAGCATGATCCTTCCGTGAATGTATTCTTCTTCTCTCCCAGCTCTGAGTTACTTAGCTTCACCAGTGGGCAGCCCAGCACCTGTCAGGAGGCCTATTCCTTCTGTGCAGCTTTTGTAATACAGTTCTGCWRTAACAGGCAAAAGTCCTKCAGGAAARTGTTTAAGWCATAAACTATARTATTTCAGTCTCYGACAGAAACTACCATTGAGAGGTATTCCTCCACGGACCTTTTAAGAGTTTTGGTTCTACTAGAGAGTACACTCRCCCTTCTCTTTCAGTTTGCCTCAAGTTTAAAAAGCCTACTCTGATTCTCCAGGATAGCAACAAAAAATTGGAAACAAACTTAATCCACGAGAGGCTTAAAATAGCACTGTAGTGGGAGGCTACATTTTTGAGTTCATTTTCACATTTTGATAATTCCAGTTTCCTTGAGAAGAGAAACAAAAGAATTMTTTTGATGAAATTGYTTGGGTTTTTTTTAGAAGCTCTGTYTGTTACAGAGTYARTAACAGACTTAGGKCATAATAAGCCACAAGYAGCAACAYGACAGGAAGGTGAAAAAGTCACAAACTCTGTTAGGAACATAAAAGTGAACTGGGGATGCACAACTAAAATGGGTTTCCATGATTTTCCCCAATAATCCAAATAATCAAGCCAGGAAGAGCCATCAGGGTGCCTCAAAAGTGATGCTTATGGTCTGTTGGGTTGTCCTCCGGAGTGAAGTCCCCCATGAGCCCAGGGCTGGTGAATGTGAGGCTGCCCCTATCTGTCTGTAGATATATGTCTGTGTCTGTCTACAGACTCACCCACTCAGTCATCCTGGTGGGGTGACCAGAAACAGACCCTCACAACAATGTCACCTGTCCCTGCTCTCCCTTTAATCCTGACCCATAAGCTCTCCATCAGCTCCTCATCCATCCCCAGGCAGAGTTCCATGTTTCTGGCTGGTTATTGATATAGAAGGTGATACCATCTCATCTACACAGCCTGTCCTTTCAACCCAGCACTCCAGCTGCAGGACCCACCCCACCACTTCTCTGTGAAGCCACTGAGATCACAACCCTGCAGGTAGGAGCATGTCTCTAACTCCTCCTGTTCATTCCCCATGCTGCATGCATTCACAGAGGCACTGAAGTTGTGTCCCTGATGAGACCCCTGACCAGAGTGTATGCGAGTCCTTTGTGCTGCTCTGCAGGGCTCCTGCTGACCTGTGATCTCCTTCCTGGCGATGGGCGTCTATGGTTGGCACTRGCATCAAACTGAGATGAGGAGGGGCATGGACTGAGGCTCTCCTCTGCCAGCAACCATAGTTTAAAGCCCTCTTCACCAGCTGGGCCCAYGCACATAAACACAAGATACATGTAGACACCACACCACGTAAAAACTGCTTTATTGATTGCAGTTTACACGTTACAATTAACTTATGATTCCAATCATTAAGCCAGCTTATAGTAAGTATAAGCTGCCACCATGGTCACACGGAACTGGACAAAGAGATGTTAGTTGCTGAGGCATCTTCAAATGGAATCAGTTCGGCTTCTTGGGCATTGAAGAGACAAGCAGATAATAAACACTATAGAGTGTTCCTGAATTAAGAGACAGAAAAAATATTTTCAGATTAGCAAACAGAATTCCTTTCAAGTCAGTTTTCCAGTTTGTTCCAGAAAAAGTACTGAGAGTAAGCAGCTGCAATTCAGACAAAACACGTTTCCACCCACATCTCAACGATTTTTTTTCTGGTGATTCATATTCTAGAAAAAAAAAAAAACCTTGAAATACCTCTCCACAGGCTGCACAAAAATAAATAAACAGGAAAAAAATAGTGGAGAGAGGCACTACACAATCATAAAGTAAGGTTACTCATTCTTAAAGTAGCTGAACTGAAAATTCATTTGATCAACATATTTAAGGTAGAGACCATTGAAAAATTATGTAACAAGACATAAAGGTTAAATATTCTATATTGAATAGAATTCTTCTAGTTTTCACAGCATAAAAACTCAGTACACTGAATATTACCTAGCACTAAGAAGAGTCAGGTTAGTGTGAAACTGGTTCATGTATGTGCTATAAATACATTTCACTCCTTGCAGAATATGCTAATTAGTTCTAGTTTTCTGTAACATCATACATGAAACCTGAAGGAGTATTCAGCCCACAATACTCAGTCTGGGAAAAAGCCATYTGAAAATCTAAACTTGAAAAAAGCACAAATGAATATACAGTATGTCCAAACATGGTTTTTGTTTCTCTACATGCACTTTGGATGTTCTCAAGAACAGATTGAAGGAATTACATAATTATTTTACAGAGAAAATATCAGCCATGCTGGAGATTGTACAAAGCATAAATATTTCAGTGTTAGCCTTACCAAACGTCGTAAGAACCATGGTGGTTCTATACAACAGATGATCCTTTGCCCCACCTTTAAGATGCACTGGGACGCCATTATCCTCCTAATGGAAACAAGTGACAAAAATAAACTATTTATATACAGTTCCTGCAATATTGTGTTTACATAACAACAATTACTCAGAGGAAGAATTACTACCCTACATTATCTTTCCAACTCCCAAAAGACACTGAACCTTATTTAGATCCCACTTTGTCTTCAAAGCTTTCACTCTGGTATCAGGTGATGACTCACTAGGGGAGTACAATAAATCACATGCACAATTCATATCTAAAGCAGTGACTGACAGATGCCTAAACACTTCTGACACCAGTTGCCAGACCCCTCGAGTGCAACAGGATGTGTTCCCCATTCCTAGAAACTTTCCATCCATCTCCAGCACAATCCCTGCTATAGGGAGCAACAGGGGGAGGAGTCTGAACTGTCACTTGGTGGCGTTTTACCAGGAAATTGTTTTGCTCCACCCCAAGTAAAACACCTAAGCACCAGATCAACATGATCTTTACCCCTGTCAGCAAGATCATGCTGCTCGGGACTTCAAGCCAGCCTCCAGTGCTGGTGACCTGCAACCCAGTCCACCTTAAGTTGCTGTTCCTCAAGAAAGRAATGAAAGGAGGAAGAGCTATGCCTAGAGATCTCTGCCAGCAGAAACAGAACCTCTGACCCCTCCCATCACCAACATCCTGCTTCCCCTGGGCTCACAATGAACACCGTGCTTCTTAGTGTCTCAGCAAGACTGGCTTTCTCTTTCAGGGGAAAGGAAAGTGATAAGATAAAAAAACTGTTTAAGTGGGGCTTCTAATATACTTGGTCCCTTTCACTTTGCTGAAGCCCTCTTTATCCTCASTATGAAGCTACAGCTCCGGGTTGTGGCTCACAGCTGGGATTATGCTCGAGTGTTCTCTGCTTTCACTAGTTCACTCGGTGTCTCTATCAATCAGGAACAGAGTAATTCAGATATTACTTSTAAAGATTCAATAATTTTCTAGGARTTAATCCAATCACTTAAGACATTTACGGTTTTCATAACKGAAAAATACAATAATACCACATCCTCATTAAAAATTATGGGGCTCATCTATGAGCTATAAAAAGAGCTGTAAGATTTCAGGCTTACTTTTTCACTGTATTTCTGTCCTCTCACTGTTTTTCTATATTTGTTCTTTGGACGTACTCCCCCATATCAACCCATTCTGGAGTACTTTATCTTTGTACAGTGCCTAATACTTACAATAAACTTCAGTACAAGTCATTTCACAGGGTAAAAAAAAAAAAAGCCTAAAGAATTAGCAAGTCAAGTTCATATGTACAAATACTCCTAATCTCTGCAGAAAACAACTGTAAATTGCGAACACTCTAATCATTCAACTGATTTCGAGAGCTTTCTTCTGATGTAATGAGGAGTTAGACCAGCTCTTTAGAAAAACATCTCATTATGATCTACTAAAACCCTGTTAATCTACTAACGTTATTCAACTCACTCAGTACCTGAAAAAGCTTCTGCTGCTCAGAAACTCTATTTGCAAACTGCCTGCGTGAAGCAGTGCTTATGGTTCTCTGGGAAATCTGGCGAAGAGCCTGAAATAAAAGGTAAACAGTGTTTTAAAAAGAGTGACATTTTTCAGCTCTGTCCACACGGGGTAGCAATTGTTTCTTTTAAAAGCAAGTTAGAAATGGAAGGGATAGCAAAAAAAAAAAA
>NW_026623236.1:3468718-3470447 GCF_030028575.1 Malurus melanocephalus
AGGAAGGCTTTTAGAAACAAGCAAACACACCAAAACTTCATCAAAACGCCAGTTTTGAACTCAGTAAATGTTTCAGCAGACCATGTAAATGGCTGCTTAACTAGCTACCTGACAAGGAAAAACTCAGGAAAATGACTTTCAGTAAGATACAGCATATTTTTGGATCTGCAGCATAACCTTCAGTTAGAATCCTTCTGGGGGAAATCTCAGCCTCTGCCCCTTAGCCATCAGTTTCAGGCACCACCTTCTGTGTCTGACTAACGAAAGGGACAATAATATTTACAACAAACATGCTCATGAGGACAAGGAACTCCTGTCACTGCTGCAGTTCACCTGCGAGCCACCAACATGGGCGATAACCTTCACAGCGCTAAGGAGGCACCTCCAGCCCTGTTTTAAGCATTTAAGCCATCCATGCAGCTTAAATCACCCTGCAGTGTCCTGAGCTGGAATATGATCACAGACTGATCATACAGGGTARCCTACCAAAATCAATGACGTACAGACAGTTCTTTAGAATGCCTTCGCCAGAAAGTCAAGGCTCAGGGCTCCGTAGCTCTAAGCTGCCAGCGGCCTCGGCCTCCTTCAAGCRACATTGAAAACAACATCGTTCCCACAAAATTACCACCGCTAAAACCACTGCACGGGGCGGGCAAACATCCAGGTGATGCTCACTGCAAGTAACGGGACAAGGCGTTTCCTCTCCTTACCCAAATAAACGCGCTATAAAATCTATCTCCTTAAAGCCGAGCTAAGCGTAACCCAACCCCCGGACTGAAGCCCATCTTCTCAAGTCCCTAAAGCTCAGCACTCCGGGGAGCGAGTGGGCCGCTAAGACCTTCCCCCGACCCCGCAGGTCSCTCCGCAGCGCCCGGCAAGGGACGGCGGCCACCAGAGCTGAGTCCCGCAGCCGGGCGGGCACCCCGAGCGACCCCACACAGCCCCGGCGGCAGCGGGCCGYTCTCCCCGGGCCTCACCAGCACGTTCCGCCACATCGCGGCTCTTGGTCCTGTCACCTCCCGCCGGCAACAAGGGCAGCGGAACAGGAAGCGGCTCCCCCGCCCACGGCGGCGGCACCACAGAGGAGCGGCCCGAGCGCCGCCGCGCAGCCCACAGCGCCCCCCGCCAGTCCGCCCGGCTCGGCTCGGCTCGGCTCGGCTCGGGCACCGCGGCGGGAGGGGCCGCTGTTTGCCCGGGTTCGGGGCCCGGGAGCCGGGGCTGAGCCCTCATCAGCGGGAGGGAGGAGCGGTGGCCTCTCAGMACACGCAAKGCCGGCAGCGGCTGAGGGGAACCGGGAGCGCGTTTCCTCACGCCATMCAGCCCCGGCGGGGAGCCTGCTGCCACGGGACTCTGGGGGTGCCGGCCGCCTCCCTGCGCCTTCAGAGGGCGTTTCGGAAAATCCATGAAACGCTTCCCGGAGCTCCTGCATTCAGAATTTTAAATCTCCTTTCACCGAGAAGTTTAATATCCGCAGAGGGCGGGATGAGTGTCCTGGTAGAGCAGCACCCTAGGCTGCGTCCCTTCGTTCGGACTCCACTGCCAGAGCCTGGGGCCGACCCAGGTCAGGGGTTCTTGCACCCCTAGGTGGATAGGGCATTCTTTGTTGAATGATTTGTTGAGTGAACTACACTCACAAAACCCCAAACTACCCCATGCCCACTACCTCAGGCTCCGTTAGTAGCAGAGACACCGAGTACTCTGCACGTTGAAAAAAAAAAAAAAAAAAAAA
>NW_026623236.1:3470577-3520207 GCF_030028575.1 Malurus melanocephalus
AAAAAAACCACCACACCTCCAGTTTCCTGTTTCATGATACATAATTACATAGAGTGAAGTAATGCCAGAATTGTATGAAATACAAACCTGTTTGATTCTCAATGACGAATCTATTTGCCCTTCAAGAAACTACTCTGAGAAGTCTTTTTTCTGCATTGCAGAGCTAGCCCTGTAATTGCATCTTCGCATGCTTCAACCTTATGCTGAAATACAAAGCTGTCGGGAACACTTTCCTGGCTTTGCTGCAGTTGAAGTGCACTTAGTTTTTGGCATTCCACACTTTCGCACTAGTGCCAAACCTCATGATGAATAACCTGTGTCAAACATGGCAGATTAGTGCTCAGTCCGGTATGGAAATAACAAGGACCGTATCTCAAATCACAGCACTTCTCAATCTSATGAGCCATCCCGGAAAGAAACAAAAAATGCAAGGATGAGGAATTATTAATAGGAATAGCCTTAGCTGAGCAGATATTTAAAATAACATTTAGAAAGCAGTCATGGAGAAATAGGTGTTGTAACAAAAGAAAACTGGATGCATTATTTAACCAATAGTTTTCAAACATTCAAGCATTCACAGAATAACACTTAAAAATACATTACTATCACTGCAAGAAGATTTTCATTCACTCCTCTTGCAAGCCTTCATCTTATGAGTGTATACAATATTTCATTCTGATTTTCATACAATCAGTTATATTGAAATACTGATAAAAGGGCCATAATTCACAGAGAATCTATTATTCCTTAATTTCTGCTGTATGAGCCACTTTCTGATATGCCCGGATCTAAGCTTCAGGGATACTTTCTGTAAAAATACACTTCACAATAGCAAGGCCATACTTTAAGCTTGGCCTCTGGGTTACCTACGAATCAAAGCTACATGATGAGTGCTCAGAGCAAGCACAGCTGGTCTCTTCAGTGTTGACTAATTTGTGGAAAAATGAAAACGTGAGGAAATGAGAAATGGCAGCTTGCTGCTTCAGGATTATGTTTTGTCAGAAACAGACTGCTTCTTCCTAACTGAACAGAGCAACTTTTGCATGTACTGCATTGAATAAAATTGTTTATCAAAGCTCACTGTTGAACAATTTTGTTTAAGCCACAAAGAAAATAGGGCTGTAAATCTAGCTGTTAAATAGCATTCATCACAAAACAAYGTTCTACCTCTTAAACTAGTAATACAAGAGCACATAAACCCTGCTAAAGAGGTCACACAATTGAAATGCATTCAGCCCAACTGTGGAAGCAGATCCCCCTCATGGAACTCAAAGTGGCAATCTTTTCAGCCTCCTTCTGGTATTCTTGCATGTTAGTTTTAATTTTTTTCCCACCAAACAAAATAATTGACTAACCTAGTTAAAAGCTGTAGAGTGTACAAAGAGAGAAAATTATTCTACCTTAATACAGCCATTTTTCTACTTTTGGTTGCACAATACCCTAAAGCTGCATTTGAAAAAAGTTGCTGACAGAACAAAGATTTGTTCCAATTTTACAAGTGTCTTTTGTGATTGCATACCCTTACTTCAACCACGTAGTATGAGGCCTCATTAGGCGACCCTAGAGTCAATCATATTTTCATTTCTTCCAAGAATATCATAGTCCAGTCCTTCCCATTTTTATAATAGAATCAATGAGGTAATTAATTACATTCTTGAATCTCTAACAATATTTTAATTATCTCACCATTTTATTTTGCAAAATTTGAGCACAATCCTCAGGTAAAAATTCAGTTAAATTTGCACATAACTCTGGTATTCCATTTTCTTGAATTGTTTATGTGATCTTTATCTGAAATCAGGGTCCAGTGAGAAAGATCTCCATCTACTTTCTTTCAATTTATACTCCTTTTAGACTTCTTGAGCTTCCTTACTGATTGACTTACACTTTTGGTTTTTTATTTCATCCCCAACAGGAAAAGAGAGAGATAATCTTCCAACTTCAGACTTTGTAGAAGCCGTTAATATAACTCAAATGGACAGTATCATTTTACTTTCAAACTGAGGCTGAGGATGTTCAGAATGAGAGGCTTATGGGGAGGTAGTTTCTTATTTGAGACTCAGGTCATGTAAGGACCTGCTAATTCTTATCAGGCCATTTCCTAATGGTCTTCAGTCTTAAGTGAAACTGTCATGTAAGATTAAACTTCATATGTAGGCACGGAAAGCAATACAATTCTGTGAGCTAGAAGGWAGGGAATACTTACATGAAAACACTTCTGCTGCTCTGAGAATTTAATACTATTACTAAACAAARCCCCAAAATTTTCACAACTGGGTTTTCTGAAAATAGACCTCAGAGCTACTTTCACACTGCCAGAAGCAGTCTCTTTCATAATCTGACCACACTGCTAAGAAGAAAGCAGAAATAAGATTGACTTAGATTTTCAGTTTTTTCTTCTACTTTGAAAGACAGCATTTTCTTGTTGTTAAATACAGACAAGCATTTTATATGTGGAACATTCTGAGGTATTGGAGGGCTTTTATGTTGGGTTATTGAACTTTTATTAAAAAGAAACAAACCTTTTGTATTACCAAGCGTAGATTACATTTTCAGGAAAGATCAGAAACCATTGTTGTGTCACAGGAACTTTGAAGATACGATTACTCTGTGTTTATGTAATATTTTTTGTCCTCAGCAGTTGCATTTCAGTAGTTTCTTTTTTTACGTTACTATAGGTACTAATAACTTAGACTTAAGTTACATGAGACCACCAGGCACTCTCAATTCTGCCCCTAATCTTCCCACTGCAAGAAAGCTGAGGGAAGGGCACAGTCAATAACACATCCTGTGAATCCAAACCAACCAGCCATGTTCATTGCTCTGATGGATTCAAGCAGATGACATGTATTTGTATTTGAAGATGTAAATTGATCTAGACTGTTATGGCCTTTCCTCCCTCAGAGATTTCTATTAAAAAGATAAGACTTGCATCCTTCAAGGTTTAATATTCACAATTAATCCTTGAAGGATTCCAAGGATTCTCCAAGGATTTCCATATTTATCAACATGAAATCCAGACAAATGAGCATGAGTGAAAGAAGAGTTTATAAATTTGATCAATRTTGTAAACTCTTATAAGCATTTTAAGCTCCATGGGCATGCTATCCCATATATTTACTTCTACAGACGCTCAAAGAATCCGCTTAATTGCAACAAAAACCAAAAAGATGAAATTCTCACCCTGGTGMACTTCATTGAGATCGAAGATGCACAGGTAGCTATAGTCAGTAAAAAAAAGGTAAAGCATTGAAAATTATTCCAAGGTGAAGATAGAAGAATACTTAAAATACTTCTGTTTTAATTTTAAGCACAGCCAAAAAAGCAGCCTTTCCCACTTGGAAAAAAAATAGGAATTTTGAATGAAGCAGAATGTATTTGTATTTCAAGTGACAACCACAAAATTTAAAAATAAAAATATTTTAATAGGCAGTAATTGTGAGACATCCCCTTGCTCATTTACTCTTTTTAGGCCTAGCAGCCACTCTACAGTTGAAAGCCAGTTTAATATGTCCTGTGAGTTTTCAAGGATACATTACCATTATTCTGTAACTCCAACAACATGAATGCAGCATTGTAAATTAAGTCTTAAAAACTACTATTTGAAATCCCTGTTCTGCCAGGCTGCACTATGCACATATATTACTATATGGAGTTACAGAGAGCTAGCACACTGGAAATGGTGCCTCATTCCACAGTTTATCCTGCATTACACATTTAAATTCTTAGGCTACACAAGTAATTATGTAAAACCAGTCAAGTAATTACATGATAAATTAATAGTTTTGTTTAAAGCTGCCTTTAGATTAAGCTATTGGACCATGCATTTTTGTAATAAATATGCAATCCCAGAAATACAACTCATTTAAAACTGCATTTACACTTAATGTATTTCCATGGAGATAAAAATAAATGTATGTTCAAGAACAAAACCAAATCTCTTATTAAATGGTTTGCAGAATTTATTAGGTCTCTTTTAATATACTCCATACTTCATCAAGCTAGTTGCATATAAAGTGATCTCCACCATATACATTACAGTTTCTGTGCATCATCTAAAAAAAAAAGTCACCAAAAATAATTTGTTACAGGTTGCAGTTAACTTTTAATTAACCTAAAGGTGAATCCTTCTGTAATTTAAGACACTAACCTGCACATTGCATCTAACTGCAATATTTAAGTTATGTTTCACAGCAAGCTAAACCTGTATTTCATGGAAAAAAGGTCACTGCCATCTCAACTTCTGAACTTCTATAGTTTACTTCCTTAACACYGCAAAAAATAATGTGGTGTTCACTCCAAATAAGGAAGAAGTATACAATTCCCATAAAACAAAGCCTGCTCAGAATACATATGCTTTAAGAACTTAGGAGACTCCTCCAGTAAAAGGAATTCACCCCAATTTGTGAATGGAAGAAAAACCTTTTTGGTTCTTCTTGATTAATGCCTGGAGCTGCTCATAGAAAGCAAAAGCAGCAAAAAGTGAACKAGTATTGGATATGACTTAAAACAAAAAAAAATTAGAAAAAAAAATACCTGCAACAAGCATGTCCAAATTTAGAACAATCTTTTAAAAGTACTCACATGGATAATGAATAAGTTTTCCAGTAGCTTTATAGGATGGTCGTTTACTGGCCAGGCACATATTTTGTAAATATACAAAGAATCCAGAGTGCTGAAGTTTATGGAGCACTTAAAGGATTTAACATAACAGAGGTGGGTAGGACACAGGAAAAATATTTAACAACTTATATAAATATATTAAAATCTCAGCAAGAAATGTAGGAGCCCATGCACACAAGACAGTAAATCGAAAAAAACATTTAAGACTTGACTTTTTTCAACAGCACTGACACCTGAATTCTGGAAAGTCAACAATTTACAGTATCTCATAACCGTCTTTCKCCACACAATCTAAATGTACTGAATCATATCGACATTACACAGCACGTGAACAAGCAGCAGATGCATCAAGGGAACAGGAGCTATATGCATCATGTGGCCTGCCCAGTTAGAGGCAAACATCAGAAAATTGTTTCTGACATAGGCAGAGATACAATCAATAGAGCTAATTGTATACCCGTCATTTTCAAGAGTTAATCCACAGTATGGGAAGGGGGAGCTTTAGGTAAAAATTATGCACCCAGTCTCAGAAGAGACAGAAGCAGAGATTTATCTTTCAAAAACTGGGTCCGTTCTGGACTGGCCTTGATGCACATGCAGTACATTTGTTTTCAGAATGCAAGATTAATTGGGAATGTCTGCACTAGTGTTTCGATTGCCATATTTGTGATGAATGATCAGCAATACCACTCCTAAGAAGAAGCATATGGACCCAACAGTGATGTAAGCAATTCCCAGGAAGGGATTTTTGCCTCCCATCCATGAGATGGTGCTTAGGATCATCCTTTTTCGTCCATCAAAACTGTGTACAGGATAATCTGAAAAACATTTAGGAAAATAAGAAGCAAGTTTCCAAACCTAGCTTGAAGTGGGCAGATGAAAATTTTGGGTCATTTTGCTCAGGTTATAAAATATTAACTGCTGCCTTTGTAATTGGAAGTGCAAATATGAAACATTCAGCTGTTCTTTTTAGGCTGAAACTAATCTGGGCATTATGAGCTACTTCAAGACAAAGGCCACATTAGCAGATATTAATCCTGAAGTAAAATGCATTTTGTGGGTCTATGAAAGCAGCTTCAATAAAATGAGGGAAATACRAATTTTAGTCCTTGTGTATATTATAGTACAAATTTTTTATGTTAATTCAGTTTTATATGCACTCCATACTGTTTTACAGCAAAGGAAAATACTGCAGTAGCTATACAAAAAGTATCATTAAGTACTTTTGAATTTTAAGAATTCAGTTACTATGACAACCCTCCTTCTCTAGTCCCTCCATTTCTACCTAATAYTTAGTCTGCCCAAAAGAGAATGACAGACTTTCACCTGATTCACAGCTCTGTCATTTTTCTGGCCTCCAGAGTCTGCCCTTCATTACATACTGTCATTTCTTGAACAGTCCATAAATTTCTAGGTTACCAACTATCTCTGTTCTTTCCTTATTTCCCACGCTTTTCTCAATTCCTTCACAGCACCCAAGTAATCTGATTTCTCAGTCTCTGTGAAGCCACTAATGTTATAGAACTAGCACAGAAGATGGAAGCAGTCTATCTAGATTTCAGTGCCASTTTTCAACTACAGCTCAATACCATATTTTTTTCAGAGATGGTACGAAGAAAGGCTAGCTCAATCTGAACTTGCAAATATATGTTTGTGCAATCCAGCTAAAGCCCGCTTTCAAAGGCTTTTCAAAGGATACTGTATGCAATATCCAAAGAATATTTTCCAGCCTGTAAGGTAGGCTGTAAGTTATTCTTCCTTTCAATGAGACGATACAGCTTGCGAAATGTTGGCAGAGCAGCCGTGCGCATCCACACAATRAAGTCCTCATTGATAAAGCCATTGTTGTCAGGCTCTGAGTCCAGCATATACACTGGCTTGGGCCAGTTCACAGGTTTTGTTGTGCCTAGGATTAAACAAAAATAATAACAAAGTATTTTGAATACAGGACTGAGTAATGCACTGGCTCATCAAAATCCATTCAAATATCACAAAAAACCCACATTAACTTCTAAACAGTATGAAGAAACGGGCTGACTCACTACTATTGCAACATACTAGGATGTTTAAGAATTTATTATTTTGCAGTTTAAAGAGTTTAAATTCTATAAATAAACAACATAACTCATGACAGCACTGTCCATTTGTTTAAACAATTCATACAGGTAGAAAGTCTTGTCTCAAAGCACTGCTTGGTGAGGGTTCTCCATTATGAAAGTCCTTTGCTCACTTTTTGGAGTTTGAGAACCATTTCCTGAACCACAAGCAAGTAATATTGTAAACACCATTTCAGATTACATACAAATGCTTTTACTAATGCTATTGGAAATACAATTCCACATTGGATTAAGGTATCTGCTTTTCCAAGGGTAGCCATCATACTGACAACATGTAATTTGGCTATGACTAAGCAAGATACCTAAATCAGGTTAAACCAGTAGTTATTATATACCTTGCATAAACATACATGCTCTTAGAGCCCTAAGAAGACTTTTCAGCTACAGTAGCCACAGGAAACTTCTATTTGCCACATTTTATATAACCTAACCAGTGAGTGACACCAGTCACTTCTAATAACCAAGAAATAATTTGTTTTTTAGAGAACAGCACAATCGAGCTGTAGAAACATTTAAATGAAAAGTCCATGCGGAGGGTTTCATTTAACAACTTCAGGATTTTTTTACAAGTTAAATCCAAGCATGACAGAAGTTGTACTGATCTTGAATGGAATAAAATTAAATTTCTTCACAGTAGCTGATGTGGGTCAATGTTTTGGATTTGTGCTGGACAGAGTGTCGATAAACAGTGATGTTTTTGTTATTGCTAAGCAGTATTTGCCAGCATCAAACTCTCTTCTACTTCTCACCTTATCCTAGGAGGAAGGAGACTGGAGGTCCACAAGAGATCAGGAGGGGACACAGGTGGCATAGCTGATCCCAGCTGATCAAAGGGATATCCCATAACATACCACATCAGACTCAGCAAAACAAATGGGCAGGTAGAAGTAAGCAGGGCCTGCTTTTGCTTGGGGAYTCAGACAGTGGTGAGCAATTATTTTCTTTTACATTACTTGTTTGTCTTGGGTTTTATTTTCCTCTCTCTTTTTTGTGTTTTTCGTCTGGTTAACTGCTAAGCTGTCTTTACCTCAACCTATGCGCCTTCTCACTTTTGCCCTTCCAACTCTTCCCTTCTCCCACCCAGCAAGGGCATGGGTAGTGACACACTGTGCAATGCTTAGTTCCTAACTGGGGTTAAACCCCAGCAGTGCACATTATACATTTTTTAGCATTCAGGGTAAAAAAAAATCAGTAATTAAAAAAACCCCGAATTAATGATTACAGTGAAGGTAAAAACAAAACACTTTCATTAGAAACTTGCACCTTTCATTACTGAAAGACAACTTTTAAGATAGCAGAGTAGTACTTAGCTTCAATTTCTTCAGAGAACATTTATTTAGCACATTCAGTAAAATGTCAGTGAGGCAAAACTCTGAAATCACAATGTTTTTGAAATCAAAACTGCAATCAACGGGTGTCTGAAGCATAAGAGCATGCCACTCTTAAAATTTCACTTTTTTTTTTACCTTGGAAAAGAGCAGTTAAGTTGTTTCCATCTCCTGTAGGATTCCTGAACTTTACATTTTTATCTGTCCACCATGCAATGCCTTTTTTAATCAAAGTAATTGGAGTCCTTGTGTCATTATCAATGCGGTATAACTCCAGTGTATCTAAAGACAAAATCAAATTAGAAAACCAGCTGCAGAAACTTTCATTAGACAGACGATCTTGATAAGCAGTGAAACAATTAGCTCCAGGAGAAAACAAAACAAAAACAACAGGGCAAGGCATTTACTATCTACTTGACACAATCACAAGCTGTTCTATAAGTATCAGTGGATATGAGATAGCAGCTTATTATCCATATATGATATCTATGTTTCTACATCACAGCAGAAGCACCTTGTCACAACAGCTATTTCCATTCTTTACGTACTATGAGATTCTATGAATTCTAGCAATTTTGAAACAAGTAACAGCTGTACAAGACATTTATTTTATTCTGAACAATGAAAATGTGTTAATTCGAAACAATAAAACCCTTARTATCTTAACTCAGAATGATGTGCAATACAACAGAAAACATACACTAGATCACAGAGCCATCTAAATGATAACTTAAAAGTGTTACCATACCATTAAACATACTGTTGGCAATAGCTCCACAAGGAGCAATGGGTTTGTCCTCATTTGTGCGGTAAGGCTCACATTCCTTACTTGGATTCTGACAGTTAGAAAGAAAAAAGGCAAATGAGTCTGTGCTAGTTTATACAACTAACCTGGTTTTTATTACATGATCAACATGTAATGTTATAATACTTTACAGTTATTTTCAATAAACAAAATATCAATTCCTTATGGTTGCCTTCTGTTATGCAAAAATTCTAGTACTTCATTCTCATTCAACTAAATACTCTATGTGGTGATTTATGCAATAGTCAGAAATCAATTGCTCATTCACATCCAAGCATGAATACCTACAAGTAGTGAACTGTTGTCTCCATTTAGCTGGCTGTCATCTCGAGATTTCACGTAACGACGGTGGTTTTGATAGAAGTTGGAAAGTCCATAGTACATGAATACATTGCTCTACAAGAAGCAAGATGGGGAAAGAGGAATTTTCATTCACACAAACCTTCAATTTTAAGATCTTAAACTCTATGTTTAAAGCAACATCCATCAAGTAAGAAGCTCAATCCTTTCTTCATACCGAGTCATAAGAGTACTATCCGAACACAAGCTGGCAGGCTTAAGTCAAACAATATAAACATGCCACAAACTATCAGAATAATATTTTCCAGCACTAATCTCAATGCCTGTCTAGCCTGATGTAGAACCTATAAGCCTCATTTGCTTTCAATTTGCCAGAAAGCACTTATCTGGTATTTCCAATTCTTGTTTTATTGAGTTTTTGTAAATCATRCAGGAATAGCTGATCTACTCTCCAGATATGTGATACATAGCATAACTTTGAATGCATAAAACACAAGCATTCCACTTAATGTTGTACATGTACGTGTACTTCCAGATAAAGAGGCATTAATAAACATCTCATCCCTGCTAATGAAAAAGGGGAAACTAAAATCAGATCCAAGTTCATAGGAAAGCTAGAAATAATCCTTTAAAGCAGAAAAAGAGGAAAAAAATACTTAAGTGATAAAACTTTCATTTTCAATATGAAATAGATCATAYAAACTGTTCTGATTTCATTCTGCACACAGGGCAGCATACCTCAAATGAATGTTCCAGTGTAAAATTGATGGTGCATGTACAAGGGGGCGTGCTGTCCCAGGACACATTYAAGCATTTGTTGCAGGGACTAGAAGGCTCTGTTCCTGTATAGTCAATCTGCAACAGGAAAAATAGTCATTAATKTACAAAGAGAATAAAGAAAAATTATTAATAAGACAGAGAGTTGTTGTGCCATTCATTTTGCAATCACAGTAGACCTCACCTTTGCAATAATATTATACCAAAAGTCCATTCAGCCCTATCTGACAATCTCAAGAAGCCTCTTCCAACCTTAACCATTCTGTGATTCCATAAACCAGTTTCTGACTCTGACTATATGCTTGATTTCAGACGCAAACAAATTTAACACTGAGGCGAGAATACTGCTGGGACAAAGCCAAACGAAACCAACATAGAAACCCCACAAACGAACCATCCAAAAATCCACACCAAAACACAACCAGCAGATACTCCAGACAACATGCTGTTTCTAAACAGACCCACTATGAYAAGCAGATCTTAGCTTTTACACGCTTTCCAGAGAGATCAGGCATTTAAAAGTCTAGGTCTTAGATACCTATTAATACTTAATAAGGAAACATGTTTTGTTGACCATTTTTAGCCACCTAATTAGAAGACTAAAAAAATAAATGTAAAAGATCACTTAATGCCGAGAAATTGTCCTAAAACAGCAAAGATTAATATACCAATATTGTTTTGTCAGGAACGGTAAAATAACCAGTATATGGACAAGAAAGATGATCAGTATTAATCTGTCTGATACAATATTATCTGTCTGGAATAGTGTAGCCCAAAAAAACCCAGTTTTTTTAATCTGTACATTCAGTATTAACAAAATACCCTTAGCAGAGTATTGAGCTCACCCTACAGTCTAAGCCAACTCAAATGACTTGACCGCATTAGCCCTCTATCACATGTAGCTCCAGAAAGTATGCCAAGAGAAAGCTTCTATCTGCCTGTAAAAGATGTATTTCTACACCATGAATTTCCCATTTTAGAATTTAGACTCAGACTGATGAAATATATACCTTACACTTACTGCAAAAAAAACTGTTTAGCAGCAGTAGCATTTAAACTACAACATCTATACAGTTATATTACAATAACTGCTGCTACAAACTACTGTTCTAATTTATGTTTCYAGTAAAAAGCATAACCAAGAATTAGTGATTTATGATCTGTCCTAAGACCTGTATTAAGGTTACCTAAAACAAWCACACATGGTGTATTCAGGAAGCAAGTGAATCCAATTTTCCTCTGCAGGGTCCCTTTTCCTGTGATTTCTCCAATATCTATTAARCTGCAACTGCAAGTTCCATCAGCAAGACATTTTATTGATTGGCATCTGCTCTGCTGCCAGATTTCTGAAATACAAATCCTACAGCCTAATGAGCCTAGCTRAAGCAAGAGGCTTCAGAAGCTCTTAGCTGGCAGAGAGAGAGATTGAGAGAGGACCACAATCTTTGTCCCTTGGCTRAATAAGACATTGAGTTTATGCTGATCTAGAAATAGCACTACTGCAGCAGCCTTGAACAGCTCTGTTTAGCTAGAGCAGACAAACCCGACTGCTACTCTCAATGAACAATGCATCTCATCTGTTGAAGGCTAACTCGGGGGTGGGTGTGKTCTGCTAAAATAAGCTGAAGCAAGCATTTAGTTTGGAAAGAACTTGCCAGTGTGAGATGTTTTAGATCAAAAACGAACATTAAAGACTAAGGTTGCTAAAGACCTAAAGACTTCACTTGTAAAAATGTAATTGACTAAACTCTGTGGAATATGAAACTGATGTACATTGAAGCAGGACCATGCTTTTGATGACTGCTATCAGCTTGCATGCTATCAAAGAGCTTTCCTKTATAGTAACTGCCAACACAAGTGTTTTTTTCTGCATTCACATTTACCGGATCACGTTCAACAGAGAGCTCGTTTAAAGGAAAAAAGATATCAATCCTCAACTCTTGATAAAGTAACAAAACCACTTTGAGAGCCAAGGACTGACTTTGGAGTCCAGGGCAAAAACTTGCCTGACCCCACTGCTCCATCCCCTGGGACTGGCCAGCAGCTGAGTACGACAACCCAGCACAGTGAGCCCTTCCCAACAACTCCAGATTTAAGGACATCGGGGATATCCAAGTTATCCCACACTGTTCAGGCTGTTGATGTCAGCTGATATACACCTATAGAAATAACAAAACTATTGTATATGCATATTGTCAAAACTATTTGTGATTTTATAGACTTCATACTTTGTCACATATTTATCCTACTCTGCTTGACCATTTCTAGTATAAAAGGCAACTCATAAATCTGGTCCTCTTTGCTGTTCCTCTCTGTAGGTTTTATTAAGTTTTGTTTAATTTTTGACATGGGGCTACAGGATCTGAACACAAGGCCGAAGATGTAAGCAACAGTAATGTACTTTCAGTTCTCCTAGCCATGCCTTAAGTCAATCCGGCTTTTTATCTACCATTATACATTTCACAGCAGCAATTACAGCACCAACATCTCTTTCCTACATTTAATACTTTGTATATTTCTCACATTTTATTATTTATTAATATGCTCTGTCAATACTTCTTATTCACTCTATATATTTAAAAAAAAAACCAAAAAACAAAACACCCCACCCCCCAGGAAATACGTAAGTCTGTCACCTTCAGTAACAGGCAAAAAGACATTTACATAGCTGATTAACTTCCCACCCAAATGAACTATTTTCATGACAGACCCAAGATAAAGGGCTGATCATACCCTTTTAAAACAGTTAAAAAATGCAAAAGAAAATGCAACAAAAAAGGTAATTCTAGTACACTCAAGCTGCTGGAAATCTTCCACATTTCAGTTCAAGAGAGCTCATAAAGGAAATCAATGGAAGAGGTACATTTTGCTGCTCAGTCCTTGCACCTGTRGAACAGTACAGTCCACAAAGATACTAATGGCTACAGTATCTTGTTTCAGGAAAGACTGACTTGAACTTAAATATGTATTTCAGGGGCATAAATTATACAACCTATTCAATTCCAATACACTAAGTTTACAGGCACATACACACACACTTAAGAGGTGTGCTATTGCCTAGGAGGTAGGTGTAAATAACTACCTCTGCTTCCTCCCCCGATTACATTTCTTAAAGAGCTTAGTCACTGTACTTAGCTTCTAGATGTCTTGTCTCCCACAGCCAAACTTACAGGTATTTGTGAATAACATCTGGAGATTATAACAAAAGTCAGCATTTTAAGCAGGGACATACATCAGCTAAGCATATATGTGATAGCAGTGTCTTAAACTGCACCCCTCACTGGTGTTTATAGCCCAAATGTTGGTCCTAATCGGTAAAAAAAATCTGTGTTTTGTTGCTGCAACTATAAGGCCTTTACAGATTTAAACTTATTTTTCTTGAAATTCAGCTGCCTTTAGGATGATAATCTCACTTTCAGAATGCCACTGGATAAACACTTCATAAAACATGTATGAGGATCAGGGAACAGAACACAAGTTTCCCCATTCTGACTTACCATACACTCCAAAGTCAAGAACTCTTGCCCCTCCTGTCCTCACAAAAGCATAACAATCAGATTTCTGAGAATTTCACAAGGTGAAAGAGTAAACCCACACAGCAAAACAAACAAATTAATGAAACCTTTTCCAGTCCTGAATATCTTGAAATTACAGAGGACTGAAGGGCAGTGCCTGCCAATTGGCCCCCAATACAAATAGGTACGGTGGGCATATATATATGCAACCTGATTGTGTAGAGAAGCATGATCATGCTCCCAGTTCACCTATGACTTTTTGTGCCAATGTTAGGCGGGGACATCTAGTTTTTGTCTTCTACTGGAACTTACCAGGAGTACATGACTGAGCTGCTTAAGCAACTACAATATACAAAAATTCTGTATATGCATATAGCAGCAATATAGGCRCAAGAAGATGCTTACGTTTTTGGACTCATGAAACTGATACATTTCTTGTTCCTATAGATCAATGCAGATTCAGTCACAATAGAAAAAGGATACATTTGTCCAATTATATATGATCTATATATAGACATATATATAGACATATAATGACATAGCTATAAGTCCATATATATAATGATCTATAACTTTGTACTGTTTTACTATAGAAATGACTATTTTAAATGCAGTTGTCAAAAAAAAATCAGAGTTAGCAAGGGTATTTTTAACTTCTCTCCACTGAGTGCCACACTGAAAACATGCAATTGTATTTACCTTAAATATAACATGACAATTTAAAAGTCTATGTGCCCATGACAACTTGACTATGTTCTCTGAAGCACTTGTGCCAATTTTCAGATGGTCAGCACACCTCCAATACTTGACATAAGAAGCAACTGCTTTCCAAAAAACATGCTTATACACAAATTTGGATGCTGTAAAATACACTTCAACTTTGGGGTTTTCCCCTTCTTTTCTCCTTAACTGGAACTGTAGATCTGAACATAAAAGGGGGGCAAAATCGGTTTTATTATAACACTTTTGCATTTTAACAGAAACATGAAAATACCATTTATTCCTTACCTCATATTACTTTAGCTAATTTGGCTTCACTGCCAGATTACTGCCACCAGCCAATCTACAGTCTTAAACACTACTCATTTGAAAGTGACAGCTTAGTCCAGTAACTAGACTGATTTGATCCAAAAAGGTTAATATTCTCCAAAAAAACAATACAACAAACAACTACACACTTTCTTCCCCACAATCAATCTCAATCACATTAGCTGACAGACATTAAAACTAGAAGTCAATTTGCTTCTCAAGGTTGTCCCAAAGCCCTGCAGGTTACCTCTGCACAACACAAACTGGTTCTGGTATCAGATGGACCCATCTGTGATACACAGTTCAGTTTTTAGCTAACGCTCAGCAACTTTTCACAGCAGTAGCAGGGCTAATAATCAGATGYAAATGACTCAGATTTTTTACGTGTTAATTAGAAAAAGCCATACTCTTCGATCCTTGTTTCAAAGTTTACTCCGGACACCCTAGTCTCCCTAAGGTGCTCCATAGAGCACCTGCAACATTAAACCATCGGTGAAAGTAGGAATTACAGCCATATATTCACCACAGAGCTTTGTCTTAAAAATACAATTACTTTGGAACATTTGAAGATATATAACGAACTGCCACACGCTATCCGAAGGATGATGCACATCCGTACTGCTGAGGAAAAAACGTGCACTGGGCTGTGTCGATTAAATGCTGGCAGTAACCTCCCTCGGGAGCCCTGGCAAGACTGACAGAAGGGCGACAGCCTAAGCGGAGGTGACTGTCAGCTCGGTGCCKTCTCAGGGTAATTAATGGACGCTTTGCTGACGAGCACGGACGTTACGGCGGATCGGAGCCGCCCGGGCTCCGCGTCCGCTCCGCACCGACCCCTCCCGGGACTCGGCCGCGTCCCGGCAGGACGGGAGAACCGCATTTCCCGGAGTGGCAGGCGGCCTGCGGGCAGGCGATCCCCGCTCGCCCTGCCCGACCCGACCCGAGCCGAGCCGGCCTCCCCGAGGGCTCCCAAAGCCCCGGCCGGGCAGCCCCGCCCCGCGCACCTCGTATTCGCGGATGTTGTTGGAGGTGACGAAGATGCCGATGCCGATGGGGATGAAGATGAGGCCGATGATGAAGAAGGCCGGCAGCACCGTGCCCGCCGTCAGGATGGGCTGCCAGGCCGGCAGCCGCTGCTGTTTAAACGCGGTGTTGTCGGGCTTGCGGGTCTTCACGGCGCCCCCGCCGCCGCCGCCCACCGCGCCGCCGCCCGGCACCCCGACGCCGCCCGAGGGGTGCCCGTCCGCCTCTTCCTTGGCGCTGTAGTTCACCGCCATGACGCCGCCGCCGCCGCCGCGGGCACGTGACCGGGGGCACCGCGCCTGCGCACTCGGTGCGGCWGCGGCGGGAGGGGACGCGGCGGGCGCGCGGGGGGTGACGCGTCACGGGCGCGCGCGTCCCCAAACCATGGAGTSGTGGGGTTGGAGATGGGGAGATTGGAAGAGACCGACAAGATCCTCCACTGACCATCCACCCGGCACAGCCACTGTCACCCTAAACCACTGAACCGYGTCACCCTGTGTGTGCCACATCCAGACACCTTGAATACCTCCAGGGATGGTGACTCCACCGCCCTGGGCAACCTATTCCGGTGCCTGACCATCCTAACAGTGTATTTTTTTTTTCCTATATCTAATCTGACTTAGATTAAATTAATAAATTAAATTCATAAATTGAATCTCACTTTAAGGCCATTTTCTCTTGTCTTCTCACTTCAGGCACGGCAAAACAGAGCACTCCCCACCTCACCCCAGCCTTTTCTCAGGGAGTTTTAGAGCGCAAAGATGTCTGCCCAGAGCCGCCTTCAGGCCGAACACCTCCAGCTCCCTCAGCCGCTCCTCMGAAGACGTGTTCTGTGTRCTGRCCAGGCAGAACATTTAGGGCAGRGCTCCCSCAMCTYGTGCCCAGGGTTGGGGTAAGGCCTGGGCCCGCAGCCTTGTATCCCTGGAGCCTTGTCACCCCTGCTCAGGGCTCCAGAAGAGTCCCCCACCCCTCGGGAGGAGCAGTGAGGGTAAAAGGCAGCATCCATTGGGTCAAAAATGGAGAAGTGAGCTTCTGCTTCCTACCYTCACAAAGAGGATCAGTGGCACTGTAGAGATGCAATAATGAGGGAGAGTTGTAAGAGCTTCTCTTAATGAAGCCCTGTGTGCTGTCTGCTGCTTTTGGGAACTGTTGTGCGCTGTACGCCTGCTCTGCTGTCAGGAGGCGTGTGAATGAATCAGCTCAGTGAATRCAGAATCTCAGAATGGGTAAGTTTGGAAAAGATCACAGTGGGTCATCTGGTCCAACCTCCCTGCTCAGGGYCATCCCAGAGCACATGGCACAGGATTGAATCCAGACAGTTCTTTTGTATCTCCAGTGAGGGAGACTCTACAAATCTCTCTGAACAATCTGTCCCAGTGCTCAGTCACCCACACAGGAAAGAAGTTCTTCTCCATATTCAAGTGGAACTTCCTGCGCATCAGTTTCTGCTTGTTGCCTCTTGTTCTGTTGGTTGGCACCACTGAGAAGAGTCTGGCTCCCTCACCTTGACACCTACCCTTTAGATATTTACACATAKGGATGTTTTTGTTACATTTCACTCAGGAACTAATCTGACTGCACTAAATAGAATCACAGAAATAATTAGGCTGGAAAAGACTTCTGTCAATTACATCATGGCACTGAGTACCATTTSCAGTCTTTTCTTRAACACCTCCAGGGACAGYGACTCCATCACCCCCACCGGGGCGGCCTGTTCCAGTGCCTAAAACCCTTTCCACGAAGAAACAGTCACTTCACAGTGCAATTCAGTGTGGGAGGATGTACTTGTATCCCGTAATATCTGCTTTAGCAGGCATTGCTCAAGCTAATGCAAYATTGAATGTTTCTCACTTTACTGCCACTTCTGCATTAAAGTCTGTTTTGTGAGGACTCTGTAGTCCTTCCTGTGCATCACTCTAGAGWGTTGCCAAAATCCACATTCACCAAGTATTTATGTATTTACTTGATTTTAAGGAAAAAATAATTATAAYTATTTAAWTAAATAACTTWATAARCATGTAGTCCAATCTTAAGACTTTSCAGCTGGCTGTGRAACAGTTTCCCTAAAACAAATACCTTTTAGTTCTCCAGAGCACAGAGAGCATCAGCCAAGACCACTGGGGGGAGCACATGACTTGTGCAAATGTATTTTGCTCTGGAGGCTCAAAAAGCCTCTTTGTCATAGGAAAAATGCAATAGGAAATTGACTGCATAGGAAATTTGGAYATATAGGCATCTAAAATTTAAGAATTCATTCTGTGGCATCTAAAAATTAAGAACTAATTCTGTGCMTAAATAATTATATGGGCTACAAAAGTTAATCATATTTCTTGTGCTAAAACTATATCTCATTCCTAATTTATCTTCCCCACTGTCTTGTGGGCCCCAACTTTTGCTGCCATTCCCCACAGATAAGCCCTTGTCACTAGTGCCACCCTTTCCTTTATTATCGTCTGTTTGCAACTATCACATTCAGCTGTAGTAACTGTTATTCCCACAGCCTCACAGAGAATCCAGGGAGATGCAAACTGGGATCCCAAGGGAATAAAACTGCTTGTAAACCTGTGCTGAGATATGGCAAGAAATTTCTCTGCCAACAGGATAACCAAGGGGCAATATTGGGAAGCTGGGACCTGATRCTGCCAGGTGTGAGAGGACTGGCAAGAAAGGACATGTTAAATTTGTCCAGTTATGTTTCACAAGAAAAATGGAAAACTCATGGGCTGTAGAGTTTGTCTCTAGAAATCTAAGCATTTGAGATTTTTTCATAGATTGAAACTTTGTATTTTATTATTACAATTATACTAACACAGGTCTTTCAATCCTCTTTAGACAGTAAGATATCTCAAAAAGAAAACTAGATCTTTCRCAAATTTGCTATTGCTTAAAAGCTACTGATATCTATAGCCCAAGGTAGCTTCTACATTGTCTTAGTGTGAAAGCACTTCCCAATTACCGTTTTTAAAATTACAATATTTGTAGAGATTAATCATCTCTTTAGTCTATATTAATAGATTTCTTCTTGAGTGCCCCCAAAATACAGGCTAGTTATGTGGCTAATGCACTTTTTAAATATGTATTTGTCTTAGATTAACATCTAAAAATGTTAATTTACAAAAATTTACTAAGAACGCAAATGCAAGATGAAATCACCAGTCTTCTACTCCAAAGTGCTGCAGTTCRTCAAAAGTATTTTAAAATCTAAATTATTTCAATGCATCATTTATRTTTTAAACAAAGCTTTATTTTGGGAAGCTTAAAAACTTAGTGTAATTGCAAAACTGTAAATGTTTATGTATTTGTTTATGAATCATAAACTTACACTCACCTGAATTGGCTTTATATTAAAACCTAGACAAGGTAAAATATTTTCTACTTTGGTTGGGACCTTTTAAATCTAGACTCAATGTCAGAGTAAGATTTTATCCATGTCTTACTCATATTTTAAAGCTGAAGTTTATTTCAGGCGTGTCACCATCCCTTTCAAATAGGAATTTCATTCCAGCTGGGTTCAATGTAGATCTATCAAATGGGATAGGTTTGGATTCCCAAGTGATGTTTTGGAAATAGATCTGGGTCACTACAGTGTTCATTCTGCTGTGCAATAAACTGAAATGTGGCACACACTAAACTTCATTCACCTCAGTTGTACTGCTCTCTAAAAGCTGGAATTATTCTCAGCTTGCTCTAAAATATGATCTATTGACACAGCATGTATGTTATTGGCATACATTGTCTGCTGTACAAAAAAACCCCACTCCTGGAAAAATATAGTGTATCAGTAAGTGTATCAACAACGTGACTCTTCTGCCAGGATAAGCAGCACTTATTTTGATTTCTCAGTRTAGCTGTATTAGTAAACTCTTTACYATGGAGATCAGCTCCAAGAATGTTCATACAGGTCCCAGAATATCCTGCTTCACTACAGTGTCAGCATCTGCTGCAGAACTCATGTGTAGAAGGAAAAACAGCTCTCATGGCTCTTGTGAAGACCAAAATGACTATGCAATAGTGTGGTACTCCAGCTTCAAAGATGGACCAGCCTAGTCATCCCAGTGGGATGCTGCATTAATGCACTCTTTCTGGCACCTCACAGGACATCTCCTGCAAGCAAGACTGTTTTCCCTTCTAAAAAAWGGAGTTTCTTCCAGTAGCTTCTGCAGTTTAAAGAATCTGCAGTATTGTAAGTATGTGCCAATTGACTTAGATTAAAAATCACTGATTATGAAATGTATAAGAAAAAAAAAAGGCTGTGCCTGGATTGTATGCAGCTTTATATATGATTCATTCAAAAATCATCTCAAGTATAGGCGCCACAGAACTCTCTGGATGCTCTTTGAGAAGCTACAGGCASCAGTGTGAAAAAGGGGCCCCTCAGCATGTGGTAGAGTGCCTGGGGTCAAGTCCAGGTGTTGGCTCAGGACTAAAGATTCTGCCAGTACCAGTCGAACATCAGTGCCAGTGAAAGGACAAGGTTAGAAACAATTAAGTCACCAGGGCCTTGGTGATTGATTCCCCTCTGTATCTTAACTTCTGAGCCTACAAAAAAACATGGAAAGATACTGTCTGCAAGGACATGTAGTGGCAGGACAAGGAGGAATGGTTCCAAACTGAAAGGCAGTAGGTTTAGGTTAGGTATTAGGGAGGAAATCTTTACAAGGGAGGGTGGCGAGGCACTGAAAAAAAGATGCTCGGAGAAGCTGTCAAACAGCTTTCCTCGAAGTGTTCAAGGCCAGGTTGGATGGGGGCTTTGAGAAACCTGATCTAGTGGAAGGCATCCCTGCCCATGGCAGGGGGATTGGAACTACACAATCTTTAAGGACCTTCCAACCCAAACCATCCTATGATCCTATAAATCAGTTTTACCCTTACACCACCATGATAGTGCATGAGACACCAGTCAGAAGAAGGAACTTCCAAACCCATACATTCTGTCCCCATAAACAAATCATAGGTGAGCACTGCCAACCCTAAGAAATTGGAGTTAAAATGCAAACACCTGATTACATTTGCATAGTTGTGAAAATTTATTAGTTACAGTGTAATGAAAATCAACTTTTTTGGTACAGGCAGAAGTAAAAACGTATTTTATATAGAAAAAAAAAATCACAGCTTTAAAAACCAACATTGTTTAAAATTACTAAATCTGGTTGTATTTCAAGGCATTGGACATTAATACTTAATTTTATGCCAAACCATCACACAGTGCAAGAAATAYTCTGCAACAAATTCCATACAGCAGTCTTCAAAGTATTTAGTCTCACAGAATCTAATGTGGCAAAAAAATGTACTGAATACTTTTCCATTTAAACAGAAAACATTGCTGAAGTTACATTTTTTCTTTCTTCACTTACTCTCTATTASAAAAATATCAAATTGCTAATTTGACAGTGTATTCTATAAATAAATGCACCATAGGCAACAGGAATTGCAACTTTGGGACAGCTACTTTACAAAGTGTATTATAAAAATAAATTATATGGCAAATATCAACCAAAATCAAGCACGTGCCTTAGGCTTTGCAAATAAAAGTGAAATTCAGCTGGCAGAAAGACTGCTGCTCTCTGATTAGATACTTTTAAAATACCAGCAAGGCCATTCGTTTTTAAAGCTCTACCAAGAAAAAAAATATAGAAAATCTAATGGAAGCAGTAAWACTTCCACAAATAATCAGTAGCAAAGTGACCCTGGTGTTGACGGCAGAGAGCTTCTACAGTGATCCATCCACGGGCATGGAGGGTAGTGCACACAGGGAGCTCTAGAGGGCGGTAACTCATCTAGAGTTCACGCGTAACTGGTGAATGATGACACTCTCTAAAAGAAAAGAGAGCAAAATATTTGGGTTTATGAAACTACAAACGCATTGCAATTTACTTTAAAGAACCATGACAATGGCAGTGCAAGRCATTTTTCTAAAAATGTCTTGCAGACTTACTCTCACACCACTGCTTGATAAAACTGTCCTAGCTAATGCTACAAAGGGAAACTAAATTAGTACCGTGGAGGGCTCAGAGGCCCTCGGCTTCCACTTTAATGTCAAGACATCATTTGGTTGTCCATACGAAAAAARGAGTAATACAGTTGAATAGATTAAAGCACAGAGACACCAAAGTTCCAGTTCCATACCCAAACTAGGTAGAGGAWGACTTGGAGTTGGGTGCCTAGTATCTTGTCTAAGCAAATTCRTCATAAATGTGGTGGCAATTCATAAAAGGGAAGGAGGAAGAGGCAGGGGGTCACTTCCCTTTTTTATTTAAACTTGGCTTAGAAACCTATGCTGGGTTTGAGTGAGTCTTCTTGAATTTTGCTACTGACTTTAATGGGGATAAATTTCAGTCACAGCATGCAAAACGAAGCGTTAGCATTTTCTTTGAAAGGCTGGATTTAATTTTGCCCTGTGTGTAGTATCAGAGGTCCCTGATCCTGATTAATCCCTGRGCTTTGCTGAAGTACTAATGGCCTGGTCTTTTGTTCTTCTACCTATATAAAAGGATCTTAAGAGGCAGCTTTTTAAATGTAAGAATTCAACTATCGATGACATTTTTCTCTGAAAAATGCATTTAAAATAGTGTAATTGTACCAATACCAATTAAAGCATRCAGTAATACATTTTCAGCAATATCCATCTTAATTGAAATTACTTTTAAGATTCCTTCCTTTCTTAATAGCCTGAAAACTTTTAAAAATTTACATGACCCAAGAAATGACACTAATTATATCACTTTTGCCTTTTACGTTTTTTAGTGACTTCTGCCTTTGTCTGCTTCCTAACTAATATTTGCAAGGTGTTTCCTCAAGAAAGAAGAAAGAAAAGTGAAAATATTTTCCATGTACTCTTAGTGCCAGAACTTTGCCACTAGATGGCAGATCCCAGTGCTGCTTTTCATAGGTGGTGAAGCAAGAGCARGGCTGAGGAAATGTCCAATAAAATACGTTAAGGCAAATGAAATAACAGAATTTCCCACAATGAAAGTRTTTATTTTCCATAAAATGTATCAATAACAAATGATTCTCAACAATACACGTACACCAGTTCTACCACGTTTTGAGCAGTAAATGTGAAAGAATCACAAACTACTGTACAATTTTACCTTACAACCAGTGCTGTTCTAACTTGAAGTTCTTGTGGAATATGTTGTTAAAAGCTGCATTTACAAAATATCCGACTGTAACGTCAGGCAAACTTGCCCCTGAACTTCAATCAGAGTCATATGAACTCTATATGAAACAATTACTTTCTTAATATTCCCTGTATACATTTAATAAGTAGTTTAGACACAAAATTCTAAAAAAATGGGTAGCAGAAAAATACTATGCCCTTTTTTAAGGTTCAGTCCCTGAATGAACAGTAAACTACAGTGGGTTTCAGAATCAGCCTTTCTCCTACAGACCCAAATAGCAATTGTGCAGAAAAGAGTAGGAGAAATAATAATAAAAAATTAAATAATTTCCACTGGTATTCATCTTTCATTCATTTTTCAYACACCTAGAGAGCACACATTCTAAGTTTGTCTGGGTTGTGTGTATTTGAAATGCAAATATATATATATGTAATACATACACACACACACAAGCACACACACATGGTGTAGTTACTGGGACAGGTGTCTGAACAGTWATTAAGCTAAAATTAGAGTAGGGTAGATTTTGTCAGAGTTCTTCTGGGCCACACTGTGTAGAACTATGATTATATTTGAAGGATATGATTAAATAAATTTTTCTTGGGTTCTAGATGGGAGTATTTCAAGGAACTACATATTCACTTAAAACAATTTATTTTAATGACAGAAAAAGAAAATTACATTAATGTAAAACAGCTAGTTCTGCTTTCAGTCCTACGGATGTAAAGCAGAACTTCTCCAGGAAACACACCAGGATACCAGTTCATACAATGAAGCACATCAACTGACATTTTAACATACAAAGTTTGATTTTTCCTTACAATATATACAAACATATAACACCAGATAATACAAAARTGAATGTACCACAGACAACACACACCCAAGCAACACAAGAGAACCATACATCAGTATTTCTATTTTTAAAATCCCAAGGAGAGTTTTTTTTTTTTTGTTTGGAGAACAATTCACACCTGAGTGTTTCATACCTGACTCTCAGAGCTAATAGCTCTGCACCTGACAGTAGTTAACCCTGGCTGCATTTTAACAAAAAACAAACAAACAAAAAAAAGCCACGGTAAGAGCAATATGTAAGGAGGAAGATTCRAAGTGAAGTTAATATCTATAATGAGAAAAATTGCATATAGTTTTGCCTGAGAGAGCTCAGGAAAAACTAAGGGAAAGAGGATAACTCACACTGACGCAGGGGAGAAAACCATTCCCCTAGATGAAAACAAGTTCAAAAGATGATCTCACAGAAACTCCTGCCAGCAAACTACGTGTTTCAAAGCAACTCAATGAAATTRGCCACTGATGTGTGATGGGAACACATAATTGGTCTGAAAATTGTYCTGACTGTTGCAGCTTATGCCAAGTACCTGAATCCCAGCAGGACAGTAGCTTACKCTATTTAAAGACAAGCTCTTCCATATCTGATCAGAATTACTAAATATTCATGTAAATATTGAGCATATTTTAGAATGTGCAGTGTATTTCAGGCAGTGACATATGACTTGGCATCCTGTTGGCACAAATCAATGTATTAATATGGCCTTAGAGATTACTCACATGGTGGTAATTACTGTGTGCTGTAAGTGGTTTGGGGTTTAAATACAGTAACATGCGTACTCTGTGGGCATAAAGAACAGTCACAAAGTGATTTTTCAAAAATCACAGTAACGGATGTCACAAAAGGAAAAAAGGTGGGCAAATTACATCAGAATCTCTTATTTTTCATCTACCATTTGCTTAGCACAATTACTAATCAGAGAGAAATCCCCCCCAGGCATTATGGTTAAAGCTCTGTGTTCCTTCTTTTTCAAATGTAYTGATCTACTAGTGACTACATTAGCGATACCCATATGTAGCAATGATTCTGGTGATGGGATCTAACTTAGGGAAGACASTAGGAAACTTATTAGGGACTAGATTTAAAATCAGAGAGATCACCTGGAGAAATGAGGGGGCACCTTCTCAGTCCTTGTGTGCTGCTCAGGAATGGGCTGGAATTTCCCTTATCTTCCCCCTCTGCATCTTACTGCTGGTCCTAAGCCATATGCTCCCAATRCTGGGCTTGAGTTATCACAAGTGCTTATATGGCCTTCTCTCAAGYTGACACTGAATATAACTACAAAGATTGGTTCTCAGTCACTACTTCCTGACAAAGCATTCTAACTATCATGATCCTGAGTGAATTATGTTGCTACTGAAACTGTTCCATTTTATTACAAAAAAAACCAAAAACAAAAAACTCCAACAAAATGACTGAGAAAAAAGGTAAGAGAAAGTAAGCATGAAGATGAGTGATTCCAGATGATCACTTAGGAAGACTTGGTTTCTGCTTTATAATCCAATAATGCAGAGTACACAAAAGCCCTATAAATAAATCTCTGCTATTTTCCTATGGATTGGTGTGTCAAGAGTTTGATTCTTTGGTGCCTAGTAAAAATCTGAGGTCTTAACAAAGCTTTTCCTTGTGCTATTTCTGACATCACTCTCTTCTGTTCATTCTTTGATGCTGTATGAAGGTGAGCTCATGCTCTACTCTTCCACAGACTGAGGCACTGCTAAGGTCTTACTCCCCTTCTCTGCCATCCTTTTCATTGAACTAGAAAAACTTCATATTCTGGAYATCCCTATTGCTTTGTCAGGTTTGGCAGAAATTGGTTGGTATGTTCARTGTTACCCATTAGGGAAGGAAAGATGGAGGGATGGATGAACACAGACACTTCATCTTACAAGCCTTCTTTTCAAAAAGGCCAGGCTCAAAGGCAGCCTTTGGAACCTGGACACAAATCTGCAGAGGGGGGSCTCCCTTCTAATTCAATATCCTGACCCCTCAACCATGCTCTTGTTCCTGCTCAGTGAATACTGAAGCATTCCATGCAGAACGGCAGAGCCTTTCCAGGAGGGAATGAGAATGCCACCTTCTTCCCATTGGCTGTCTGTCAGTGCCACTGGTGAACTTGCCTGCAGCTGATGTGGGTTTGAGTCTCCTCAGATACTGTTGAGAAGAGGAACCTGTCTCCTACCTTTGAAAAAAGTTTTCAGTCAAAAGCTTTTGAAAATAAGCAGCACTACCCCTCCATTTGTGTGGTATTTGATCTACTAGGAGGCATTCATGATCGTACAGTCACTTTAAAACACCAACTGGTTTCTTATGCCTGCCTTCTTTCTTTTTCTGGCCTGCAAGTCTGGCACTAAGTTATGCTAAAGCCAACCTTTATGCTTTTTGCCAGATTCCTTTTAGTTCAGAGCAGTTCCCCCGTTAAGTTCAAACAGTGGTGCCAGCTCAAAGGACAACCACACAGTCAGTGAGTCCCTTCTTAGCTTTGAGGTGACAAAGACAGGACTACAGCTTTTCAGTCCAAGGTGGAGTTACATCCTGACTTCAAGTGACCATGAAATTGTACCTTGACTTAAAAGCCTTGGAGCAAATACAAGAATACCTGCATTATGGATCTCACTGAGGTTAGAGGCTGTAGCACTACAGTTAAGTCATAACAGACACACTGACTAGAAAAGGGYTGTGGAAGAACATCAAGATCTTCAGGGCTAAGCTCTGGGCTAAGCAACTGTCTTTAGATTTGGTTGTTTAAATTGCCTTCTGGAGCTRACCTACTGAATGGAGAATCTTACTGTAGTCACTAAACATAATTGTCTTCAGATTCAGAGGAAATTTTAATGTAAAACAGATAGTTATGCTTGAACTTTTAAGGCTTCTGAACTATAAGCTTTCTTTTTTCTTCATCTTACCCTTCTACTTTTAGGAAACAAGAACATTAGGTCAATTAAAACAGATGTCAAAATTTATGAGTGTAACTAAATACTAACAATAAACAATTTTTAGCWAACAGTTTAACCAGCTGCCTGATTCCAACTCCTCAGGCTTCTGCTGCTAAGCAGAAGTCCCTTTCTGTTGTGTAGCCCCTGCAGAAAAATAACAGGACCCTACATCTGACCTGGAATTTCTCAAGTCTGTCCTATCAARTCCTACTGACTCTACATGAGCAAATCCCAGCCTGTGCCAGCAGTTCTGACCCCAGTTGTGCCAGTTTGTATGCCTTAGATTTCAGCTACTCTGAGGCTAGCTTGTTTTTTCAGGTGAATTACCTTCTCAAAYAAAACCAAAATTTTCAACCAGAGGCACACATAGAACATTTGAGTATGGCAACATTTAACTAAGGAACTAAGTTTCTTTGACAGGAAAACTAAGCAATATCACCTTGGGGATCAAGCCACATAAGATTGGGCATCATGTTTGCAATATTATTTAAACAACCATTTTTACCTTGCAACTTCCTTCAATAATAGTATTTAGAGTGAATAGCCAGATATAAACCCTTTCTTTTTATTTAAATATCTGTTTAAAAGTCTTTGTTACAGTAAGAACAGTAAGATCTCAGCAACAATTTATCGACATATTGAGGCTTGTAAGTGGTAAGTTACTTGAGAGGATCTGATGTATTTCTGACATAGTAACTCACACTGCTTGCTAACTCAATTTTCCAAGTCTCATCTGAAGTACTGGTAATAGGACCTATGAAATATGCTGCTAATACTAATCAGATTTTGGATGTCATAGAAATCAGAATCTTGAAATTAACAGGTATTTTAGGTGCTACACATGTGAAAAAACAAAACCTACTTCTTTTTTTGATGTGGCAAAGAAAAAAATGCCTTTCATGGGAATAATAAAATRCCAGCTTTACAATGGGATAATTGTCACATCTGGATCTGAAATTGGAAAGCAATGCAAAGCAGACTGAACATTAAATATTGCTCGGACTGAACATAATTTTGTTGACCTTCTGTGACAGATTCTTCCATCAAATATCTTCTTCCAGGCCAAATTTCATATTTCAATCACGGATGCATTTTTCTTTCAGTGTATTTTATTTGTAATTTATTTGTGGTCTTCCCACCTTGCTTTCTGAATGCTATTTTAACCACTGGGCCCTTCACAGCTTGCTGAGGTGGTTGAACCATTACACAACCTTAAACCCATCATTTATTGGTCTGCTCAGCTTCATTCCTTTTGGTTGTGACTTTCTTCTGTGGAAATTGATCGCTTAATGGAAATGTAATTTAATAACTTACTGTTATTAAACAAACAATCATAACAATCATCAGTATCCACACTATTTCCATGCTGGAACAATTCCTGCAAACATGCTTAAAAATGCAAACATACAAACAAGGAAATCGCAAAGAGAGAAGTAAAAACAAAAAATCATCATGGTATTGCAAGGTGGTTTGCATTCATGGCAAAGTATTTTAAACAACTGAAAACTGGAAGTAACTTCCTTACCAAACCCTCTCTCTGTCACTGTCTGAACCGGAGGTGTGCCTTTAGATAGCAATTCCCACTACCAGCAGTCTGTRCTGACTTCCCCTCTAAGACATAAGGATGCTTGGCAACTAAAGTTTAAATATAAGACCCCAACCAGGGAAACTGAATACCTAGTCAGGTCAATGGAATGAGTTGCTTCATAGCTTCCAGTGGTCTTTGGAGCAGGCACAAATGGACTGTGTTGATTCTTGCCAGATAGTGTTTCTCAAGCTTTTGCTGAAGACTAAACACCTTCTGGCTCATGAGCCTTTATCTGAGCCCTGAGCTGGCAGTGTCCCAATGTGTGTGTGTAAGTCGGGGACCTGGCTCTAAGTACTGTCTACAGGGGTTAACCCTCCCTGGAACAATTAAGCTGTGCAACATTCCTATACCCCTGAATTTAGTAACTATCTTGAAAAAGCAGCTCACCCCTGAGAAATGKGATTTTGAAGGGARGCTCCTAGAGAGGGCTGGTCACACRGTGCCCATCCTCTCTCTCTTTGCCTCCCACACCTGAGGTACTTCCTTTCATTAAAATAGGACCTCAAGTGTGCTGTCTTCTGGCATTGCTTCCCTAGGCCATGTGGCATTTCAGTGTGATCAAGGCAGGAAGGAAAGTAGCCCATGCAGCAGCAAAGGTGGAAAGTGATCCGTTAAAGGTGGCAGACAATCTAGTAAAAGTGACCAAACTTTCTTTGATCTACTAAAAAGTGATCAAATCTATCATTACRAATTCCTAGTGCAGTTGCCCCATTCTCACTTGCTAGACTGAAAATCTTCCTGGCATAAAACTGCCTTTTTGACTGTTGTTTKGTTTGGTTTTTTTTAAACTTGAGTAGGAAAACAACAGGATTTTGTTATTTAAGTAGTCAGTGCACACACATTAATTTGTTAAGTGACAGCTGCAGGACTTCGTTAGTACAGGCAAACGTGAGCAACTACACAGGCAGGGGAGCTGACTTCCATGGTAGCAGCAAAACCTGCAGAACGTACCCCCTGAGCCACCGCCATCAGCCCTGACCCCCGCCCAGGGAGGCAGAGCTGCTGGCTGAAGACTTCTTCAGTTCTATTTTCATAGACTGAGTCTCGGCACGAGGCTCGAATTTTGTCACATTTCCTGCTCCTGGGGCTGCCACTACTGGCTTTCCTGCTTTCATACCTTTTGACACAGGAATGCGGGTGGGTGTAGGTCTCGGGGATGACCCATCCTGTCCTGTCTGCAAAACAAAGAGACAAAGAAAAATGCAGTGAATTAAAGACTTCTTCTCATACATACTCCTCTTATACTTTGGTTCTTAATTCACCTCTCAAACACCAATATCCCAAATCATACCTATTAGGAAATTAACATTCACTTTKGGAATCCGGCCACAGCACATACTGCTAGAGCAGGGCCAAAGGTACAGTCAGATTAAAYGAGATTCCCAGTGCTGAGGGCCAGTCTTTTGAATCAAGATGTTGTCAGGATGGGAATTTGTACAAAACACCCATTCTACAGGACAACACAGGGCAATACTGGCTGGGCTGTCAGGCAGGTACAGTATTTACATCTTGTACAGACACTAGCACAGATCAWCAGAACAGCACAGTCACATGAGGCTAACGCTGAACCCAGGATAACTGCCACATTTTAGGAGCTTGAGCATGATTGCTCAGCATTATAAATAAAATTGAATTTTACTTCTCAAAGTATGCTGAGGTCATGGCTTGGCCCACTTATTTCTGCCCTGGGAAGAGCAGGGGGCTGGGAGAGAAAGACACGGAGAAAAGATCTGGATTTCCTTTTCCTGTGGCTGTGGCAGGAGGGATATGGGAAAGGGCTCTCCCCCTCCAAGCYCTAACAACTTGAGAAGCTGGTGAGGGTGAAGCCGCTAACCCAGATTTCCAGGGATACCTCAAAGCAGTGTGGACATGGTCATTTTACCATCTCTGCCAGTCTTCTGCCCTGGACAACAGCCTAGCGAGCACACTTATCCTAACTTTGAGTACTTCAGAATTAAAAAAAAAAAAAAAACAACAGCCTAAGTGGTTGGCTTGGGGCTGGCAGACCCAACACAGCTCCTGAGCCCTTCTGGAGCCCCACCTGGAGGCCAGGCCAAAGTTATCCCATAGGTTTGAAACTGCAATCAGCACATACGCTTAAGCAACTGCATCTCCTTGTGTAAATGCACAAGGACTACTCAGAGAGGATAAAAAGACTCAAGAGGGCCCACTGCTACTTTCTGTCTGTTGGCCAGATGATATATGTACACTTCAAGGTCAAAACTGGAGCTATCCCACCCATATGAACCATGACTTAAAGAAAATACTTATAAACATGACAATTCTGAAAGAATGGGCTTTATCTCCTGCAGCGTGCAATGCAGACACAAGTCATAATGGTGACAACATCAGTGTCTCGGCTGAATTTCATATGTGACTGACATTTCTGTTCAGRKTATGGATGAAGACTTTTATCTCTCMAAAGAGAACAATTTTCTTAAGATTCTGGAATCCTAGCTAGGGGTACCTACTAAATTACTAAACTCTGCATCTTATGACATGTAAGTAAAGTAAAACTAAACTGCTGAAATAGACTAAAAGTAAACTAAAAGTATGAATAAAGAATGAACTGGGGGATCATGTCACAGCTGCAACATGCATTTGTACATTTACTTAGAAATGCTTGACAAAGGAGCATTTTTCTCTCTCAAATGTTTTTCAGCCAGTGGCATCAGAGCTTTCTGTCTGCATCCTGAGCATGCAAAGGAAAACCATTCCTTAATCTTCTGAGAACAGTTCAAAACCCCATGTGTACACTCAAAAAAAATCACAATTGGAAAACTTGAATGCTGTCTGCCTGACAGGAAGGAAGCCATTTTCAATACCTAAAAGCAACATTTACAATAGCAGTCTAAAGGCTAATATGGAACTCACATGTAGATGTCAAAACAAGTTAGGCCCATACAATTCTGTAGGGCAAAACATGCAAATGCATTCCATCAGCCTTGCAAAATATGTCAACATCCCAGGGAACCCAAATGACAAACATCTTTTACTCCCTGAAAGAGTTCCACAGTGTGTAAACATGAGGCAATCTAATGGAGTAGCTGGAATCTCAGGCATTTCTTCAGCTTTATTCACATGTAAATTATTAACTAAGGATTTGGGCGCTTTCAAGTTACTCATTTCAAGCCTAAATCACTCAAAAGCACTTTGAAAAGAACTCTAACTTGCTTTAAATTTCTTAGTTGCCTTCATCCCAGCATACTAACTSTGTTGATCACATGGAAGCTAATGCCTGCTTCCCAGGCAGCTGCAAAAGCATTTTGTGTTTGTCAAGTGAGATGGCACAAAGGTGCCTCCCCAGCCGGCTGTCCCCTTGGGCATGGCAAGGGGTGGCAAGCAGAGAACACACCCAGTCCGCGCTGTAGCATCTGTGGCAGAGAACCCACACTATGGCCGTCTCTCTGTCATTTCCTCCAAGAACTCAGGCCATTCCTTCCAGCCCTGTTTGGCTGTAGGCTGACATTTTCTGGTTGATCCAGGAATGTGGCTCCAACCAAAAACCAACCCAAACACAGAGGGCACGGAGTGCCTGAGATGTGGCTCCATGGGATGTGGGGTGACACAAGCTGGATCTGGTGCTGGAACAGCACAAGGAGCCGGGTGAGGTTATTCAAGACATTACTGAGAGTGAGATGGACACATGCAGCTGCTGTGGTGTGGTCATAATCAGCTCTCACTGCAGTCACAGGTTTATTAACAGGTTTATTAGCTGCAGTAAGSTTGGACAGTCCCATTAAAGGAAGGAAAGCAAACTGAACGTAYAGAACATGTAGCACGTTTGAGTAGTTTATAACAGATCCTGCTTCATGCATTTTACTGACACACAGAGAATGCTTTCATGCATACACTGACTTCTGGAATATTTTCATTACGAAGATGCTTTTTAGAGCATTTGTTCTCAATCAGATCAGGCCCCAGCTTGCCCTGGGGAGAAATGGTTCAGTTCAATGACCAACAGACACCTTGTGCAATTTGAGATGCCCTGGGCTACTCAAGCAATGTGCACAGGGCTGGTACACAGAAGAGTGGACCCAACGAGACCTAAAACTTCTGATAAAGCAGCTGGTAGGTACATAGACTACTCGACAGCACTGAAAATGACACTAAAAAAAAGTGTGATAACTGAATCCTGAGAAGGTGGGACCTGAGATCTTGTCAATATAGTCAGTGGAGCCGGGGGCAATTCAGCTCCCACAGAAGCTAGCCACGTCTCAGCTGGATCACCCGCAAGCAAAACAGAGCCAGACACAGACCTCAGTGCTCACATGGGGACAGATGACGTCAAACTGACTCAGTTGCCCACACTGAGGCATCTCGTGCCATCTGCTGTCCCGTCAGCAGAAAGGTCCAGGGTCTGTTACCCCTCCCAGCCTCAGGCACATCTCAGCTGCCACAGGCACACAGCCAGCACCACACAGCTCTGCCTGGCCAAGGAGCTGCCCCCTGCACCTCTGGGAGCTCTGGCAGCACGCAGAGCATGCATGGGACACCTACAGAGAGCTACATTTAGAAGTTCATCTCAAACCAAGTGACTTAAAGCTGCATAAACACTCATCAGCCRGGCCCTCCTGCCTGGGTCACGGGATGCTCTGCATGGTTGGTGCTGTGCCACTGTGCTGGCTCTGCTGCAGCCGGGATTCCCTCTGCTCCCTGCAGATTTGCATGGCACTGGAGTAACTGTGTACCCTGGCAGCATAAACAGCTGGCACTCAATGCCAGGCTTGTAGGAGGTGGGGAGAACAGGGATTAAGTGACTGACACCCATCCTGGTAGCCAAAGAAGGAATGCTACACTCACCACCAATCCTACAAATAAATATAAATTATGTAAGGCCTAAATCAAAAAATACAATATAGGTAGCACTGTTTTGGGTTTTTTCACAAAGAATACTTGGGTTAATTTTGTGGGATTTTTCCTGAAAACTATATGAACTGTCCTGGGAACAGAAATTTGGGCCCATGTGCTAAGGCAAGACTAATAACCAGGCTCGTTTTGATCTCCATATCCTCTGGTCTCTTTGGTCCATCTGCAAAAAAATCATATCCTTGGTCTGCTAGGATAGTCCAAGTATTTTCCTGGGAGTGAGTTTGACTCTAATCAAGTTGAGGACTAAACACCATTTTTTCTGTTTCCATGGGAACTAGCCAAATCCATAGGCTGCCATGGAAAAGGCATTAATACATTGCACAAAGCATCTTGTGTGAGGAGAGTTAAGACAAAAATTAAAACCAGTGAGCTAAGAAAGCAGCTGTGTATCAGTTCATCTTGTTCRATTTTGTTAACTCAAACCCTCAAAATTTTATCTGTTGGTTTTGTCTAGGGTTGCTGAGCAAATGATCACAGCTTGGTTTTTCTGACTGGGGCAATGAAGTGCTTTTGTAAAGCTGTCATTTGCAAAACAGATGGTGAATACACTTTTTATTTTTCCAGGAGGCTGAGGAGGAAAAGGCACATTTGAGCTTGTTCGAAGTTGCCTGCTCAGCTAGGGACATTAATAAACAAAGGGAAGCATAAGATAAAGTAAATCTTATGGTTGAACTATTTTCCTTACATTCTAAATCAGGGAGGATAAAGTGAAGAAAGAAGCCAGTTTTTAGCCAGAAAAAAAAAAACAAAACAAAAAAGTTTTGTCTGCCACGGGTCAGTGCATCATCACAGTAGAGACAGACATCTAGTTAAAAAGAAAAGTTTAAAAAAACACTTTTCCAAGCTTCTGAGAGACAAAGGAGTTTGTAAATTAATTAATTCAAGACTTTAAAAAATGAACAGTTGTCCCTAATATGTAGGGAAATACTGTAAAGTACCTACAATACATTATATACACAGGGGGAGAGAGTGAGCTCATGTGCAGTCCCAAACAAACCTGTATGATGAATGCAGGTTTTCTTAATTCAGCCTTAAAGGGAATGGCTGCTTTTCTCCAAAAGGGTGAAAGTGTATTTTAAATACATTTGGACATTTCAGCTTGGAAAGAGATGGCACAAGAGGCGTGTTGTAGGGGTCTGCAGATGCTGGAGCCACACAGACAACTGAACAGGGGATGAGTATTCAGTATTTGTCACGATACAAGAAAAAGGCTGCAACCAATGAAGGTATTGCATAAAAGGTATCAAACAAAAGAGCTTTTCCCAAAGTCCACAACTGAATTCACTGCCCCCKGATGTTGTGGAAACAACAGAGTAAATGAGTTCAAAAGGAATTAAAAGAATAAATAGAAAAAAACTCTGCCATGGTCTATTAAAGACAAAGATGTGGCTACAGAGAGAAACAYCCACCTATTGCCAAAAACTGGGAACAGACGCTGAGGGAAACATTACTGTGTGTTTTCCACTCAAAATAATCTTCCCCTAAGCATCTGTTGCAGACTCTTGTCTAGCTAAGTTTTTGGACTAGTACAATACTGCTGGTTTTCTGTTTCAGTTAAATTATTTTCTAAAGTAATAAAAACATATGTCCAATAATAAATTGGGGGAGGACTTTCAATAAATACTGCCCACAATGGTTAAACACAGAAGTGAGAAGTCTTTCAGTAAGAAAAAGAAGCTGAGGTACCATCATAGAAGCTCAGACAGAAACAAAAAAAATATTTTACAGAAAGCACAACTGTAATACAATACTTAAAAGAAGTTCAGAGGAACAGAAAGAGCTCTACTATTCACTGGCTGAAGAGGCTTGGAGCTGTAAGCAATGATAACATGTCTGCTTATTTATTCCTTTGGAGTTCAGTGATACAGCATATAATAACTGAATTATTTTGGGATCACGGAATTGTATCAAAGAAACACCAGCCTACATGAGTAGAGTCTAAAGACCTGGGCCAAAAAAACAGAGGGGCATTTTCAAAAGTCACAAATTGCAATCATCAAAAATAAAAATAGCTTCCTGCTCTGTCATCCCCATCATTCTTTGTCCTGTCTCTCACTTGCAATTATACCAGGTTGCCATTATGAAAATAACTTTGAAGGGACTTCCTCTGGAAGGGAACTGCTTTGGGATGTAGTACCAAAAGTACACCAGCTTCCAATACAGGTACAAAAATACAAGAATTGAGCAAATTCTGATTTTATAATTAAGGTCGTGTCTTGAACAAATGTGGAAGACCAGAGTTTTTCCTCACCCCACCCATTTTTCCTACGGATGCATCAAACCTGACCTACAGTTTGTCCTTCTCCTTGCCATGAAGACCACACCATGAACCTAYGCTGCTTACCACTGATTGTGTTCCTCGGGTGGAAGATGTTGTAACAGGTGTGATGGTGATGGTACTTGTCACCTTGCTGGCTGCRGGTCGCGGGGACAGGTTGTTGCGAGGCGATCGAAGGACGGTGCCGGTGACAACCTCCTTCTCTGCCGCGATGTTCACCGGCCGGACCGTTATCACGGGGCTCGCTCCGTCAGGCGCGGCGCTGGGAGAACGTTTGAACTGGGAACCCAAGTGGATGTGGATTTTATTGTCTTCTGTTGTGATAATGTTGGCGTTGGCATTGTACTTGCGGATCGGAGTCGGGACGGTTTGCTTTTCTGGCGTGACTTTGAAGACGGCCCTTCCCATGGTCATGTCCTGTGACTGCGGAGAGACGGAGATTTCTGCTGGTGCTGCAGATGTCGATACCGTCATGATCTGAATTGGCGATGCGGGTCTGTCGGCAAAGGGTGCTCTCCCTCCCTCTGGGGACTTTTCCCTGGAGAAYGTTGTTATAGTGACAGGAGACATGGAACGATCTGGGCCCATGGGACTTTCACTGCCTTTTCCTTTTTGTGGCATAACATTTGGAGAGGGAATGATGGTTATTCGCGGCTTCTGATTTCCCAGAGTCGGAATGACGGTGGTACTTGAAAAGAATTCCTCYGCGGATGGACTTGTTATCTCCAAAGTTGCTGTACTGTTCTCATGGTCTGGTGTCACSCGAATATGAAGCGGTTGACCCTGCTTTGGTGACAGGACAACCTCCCCAGGATGTGCTGGACTACTGTGGGTTCGGGCTCCTTTATCAGGAGTTGCCTGAGCCCCAGCTTCCCTCTTTTTCATCCATGGTATCCAAGATTTCCTCATAGCAAGCTCATTTGCAGCTGGAGGATATCTCTCAAGCACCGAAGAACGCTCAATGGGCTTTTTCAGACCTACTTGTCGCAGATTGCTCATGATATGATTCTCCTCCTGGAAGGATTTCCTTATAAACACTGCTGGAGTTTCTTCTTCTGCTGCTTCATTGCTTAGAGCATCTGTCTGGACACCAGTGGATGTCACAGGAACATCGACCATTCTCCGCCCGTTCATGCTGGGCCTCAGAGCGCGGCTGTAACGCTTTGACAGCTCCAGCTCTCTCGTCAGGTTCAAAACTTCCTGCCCCATGCTCTTGTTTTTGTTTTCCTCTTCCATAAACCTTTGCTGCAGAACTGAGTAATCCACCTGGAGCTGAGAAAGCTGGTCTTCTTTGTTCATGAGCTCATGGATTTTTTCCTTAAGTGCTTGAACTTCTGCTTTCAAATCTCTGCTTTTGGCCTCTTCCAGACGAAACCTGTGCCTCAGCTCTGCCTCCTGGCTCACCACTTCACCTTTTTCTATTGCTTTGGTTTTGGCAATTTGGAGTTTCATCTCTTCCAGCTGTTGAGAAAGAAAATTAGCTTTATCCTGCTCGGTCCTAAATTTCTGCTCTAGCTGATCATACTCATCTTCAGTCTTCATCAAATCTCCTTCAACCACTTCCAATTGTTTGAGACGTTTTTTCAGTCTTTCAATTTCAATGGTAAGTTCCTTAATCTTGTTGTCCTCATGACAACCATGCTCTGCTCCTTTCCTGGTTCGACCTCTTGTAATTTCTCTTTCTACTTCCTCCATACCATCAATTCTTTTCTTTAACAGGTCAACTCTACAGCTTAATTCAGAGGATTTTTCTTCTTCACTTCTCAGTTTGCCAATTAATTCATCCCTTTCCTTTGTCAAACTAGACACCTTTTCCTCCATTTCAGATTTCAGTTTCAAAAATTTCTTACTTTCATCTATCAGTTTCTCTGTTACATCCATAACTTTCCCTTGTTCAACTTTAAAATTCTTGTTTAGTCCCTCAACCTTTTTTTCCTCCTGTTTTATTTTCTCCATCATATTTTTTCGCTCATCAACCAACATTACAGTGAACGACTTCAGCTTTGTAAGGTCATCTTTTAAGCTTATTTCAGCCTTTTCCAACTTGCTTTCTGATGTCTCAAGGTCTTTCACTCGAGTCTTCACCGCTTCTAACTCATTTATCAAATCTTTAGTCAAATTTTTTTCTTTCTCCAAGTTTAAGTGTAGCTGAGTACATTCCGACTTACTTTTACTGAAAGCCTCTTCCAGCTTCTCTAATTCTGACATTCTTTTCTGCAGTTTTTCCACTTCAAGTTTCAGCTCTTTGCTATGGTGCTCTTCCTCTTGCAGTTTATTTTTCAGCTCTTTGCACTGGGATTCAGTTTTTGTGATCTCTTCATCCTTCCCCTCCATTTCAAGCACACGCTTGCGGAGGTTTTCCACTTCTGCCATTAAGCTAGAGTTCCCACATTCCCCTTTTGCTATTTTATCTCTTAGTTCTTGAAGTTCCTCCTCAGCTTTTTGAAGATTTTTGTTAGTTTCTTCTAGCTCCTCTATTCTGCGAGTCAACCCCACTAGCTTGAGCCTTAGCTGTCTATTATGTGACTCTTGATTAGCCAGTTTAGCAGTCATCTCCTCATGCTCTTGAGAAAATGATGATGTTTTGTGCTCAAGTTCTGCCTCTAACTTCATCAGTTTTTGTCCATCTTCTTTTGTTTTTGCACTAATAATTTTAAGCTTTTCTTCTTCTTCCTTTAGTTTTTGGGTTAAGTCCTGTATTTTCTGGCTTTGTTGACCAAGTTGTTCAATATGCATTTGTCTTTCATCCACCAGCATGAGTGCAAATGATTTGAGCTTGACTAGTTCTTCTCTTAGTTTATTGATTCTCTTTGTRTGTTCCTTCTCCTTCCGAGCTTGATAGATTTTCTCCTGCTCAAGAAGTTTCTTCAACCTGAAACAAGATAGAAGAGTTGTGTTAGACTAACATATATATATATATATATTTGCCTATGTGTGCATTTATCTATTTTTAAGATCACCTTTGGTTTAGCTTCTTTTTCTCACTAATGGCAGTCTTCAAGAAATAACTACCTACTGTAGTTATATTCCCAAACAAAGTATTTTGAATTACAAAAATTAAATGAAAAATACATAAAATCATCTAGAAATCTGAAACACGGTGAAATTTTATGCAGGTATAGACAACAAATACATCAGGTTTTCATTTCCTTGCTTTTATTTCTCTGTTAGGATGATATTGATTAAAACATGTAATATCCCGACAGGACAGATATTATCTACTTATTAATCCATTAATGCCAAACTTGTTTTACAAGGTGGATTCCTCTTTATGTCTTGCATGCAGAAAAATGTGTAAAATAAGATTAAATATTTAAACTAATTACCATATGCAGCCACACATAAATGGACCAATCCTGGCTACAAATAAACCAACAGGACAGAAGATTACATTAGCACACAACTGATAACCATCTGGGCATCACAGGCACATGAAATTAGCTGGAAGATAAATTTGCCAGCACAGTGACTATTATGTTAAAAGGTTTCTTCTTCCAGACACATTTCCATTTAGTAGATGTTGTGAACCACAAGGATCTGCCTAACCAAACCTTTGGCTACAGCAAACCACATCTAGAAAATGCTCTTCTCTGTATGGTCTCTAAAGCTGTATTTTCAGACAAGATTAAAGCTCACAAAATACAAATTAAGTGTATCCTCAGAAAGATAATAAAGACATACATTACCCAGTCTTACCCATGCAATGTGGAATACTGTAACTATTTTATACCTGTGATTTATGTTCAGGATATATTGACATCAACACAGGAAGTTTCTGCACATGTTCTAAGCACGGATTTATGAGGATGGTGATCCTCAACTGACAGAGAGGTACAGATAACACAGGGATGTATCCCTGACCAATCTAAAAATCTTTATTGTAAAAGCAGCAGTCTGACTTAGAAAGAAACAGGTGTGCACGCTGAAATTACTGTGAAATAATCTTTTTTCCCAAACCACTCTCACAGCACCTACAATTCCCATATCCTCTATAAAGACAGATGATTATTCAAATCCACTTGCTTTGCCTACCCTAAGTCCAAAGCTTTTCAGCTTCCTTTTAATAACTGAGCCGCACATCCAAGTGGTAATAGCAGAATAATTAATACCTGGTAATTAACTTRCAATAACTGGAACATGCATGTCTTAGCAAAGATCAATTTTTGTCAGTACTTTCATCTTAAACGCTGGACTTTAGCGTGGATGTTAGCTGATGGAGCACAGATTTACATTCCTCTCTGCTACCCCAGCAATGAAGTGGTGCCAAGGGCCCCGGGGCACAATGTCCATACACAAAGGATGTCACTGGGAGCCCTCACCTGAACTCTACACTCCTAACAACAGCCAGATTAACTCGGCACTCAGCAACTGTTAATGTTTCACTCCTTGCTCCCTGGGGACCAGAACCAAAAGGAACTGGAAAGAAAAGCTATAGGAAAAGCAAAGGAAGTCAGAAAGCAGAACACAGGATGCAGTAGGTAGGGGAAGGAGAAGGCTGAAGAATGCTTTTGAAAACAAGAGTCTGATAGGATGTGGGAGTAAGAGAATAGTAGGAACCAGGGGGAGAGAGAAAAACAAACAAACCTTGCAGCCAAACTTGCTGGGTCACAGATTATTCTCAAAAAAAATCTCTTTAGTTGTGGCAGCTCTTTGGAAAGGACTGAAAAGGCATGCTGGTGGATGCCTCATTATGGGTCAAGTTAGAAYGTCAAAAGGTAAGAAAAGACCCACTGTCACTCACAAAGCATGCACTTTTCACACTGAAGAAGGAACTTTATTAGCATGCAATATATTCCCTGGCTGCTCTATCACACTGCCTCATACAAATGTTTCAGCCAAGAACTCTTCCTCATCTCCCCCAGGCTACATTTGAAAAGGAATAGTTCGTACCCTTCCACAAAATATTATTTGCCACAACAGAACAGTGTAGCCTAACCTGATGGTGCTYTGAATGACCCATCTTCCAAAGTCACAAATACAGGAGAATGCTTCCAACCTCCCTTGTCCCACAAGAAAATTTTAAATTTTAATTTAATTTAGTAATTTATAAATTACTAAACCCCAAAAGACAGCATTTTTTTTTTTAATCTTGACATGCAAAAGCCTAGAGACGCTTAGGAAACTGCCCATGATTTGTAATTCCTAGGCGTGCACATGTGGTTTTCACCCAGCAGTTGCTCCAGGCAGTACACGCCAGCCAGGCTGCTCAGCAGARCGCAAAACACTGCACCGGCCACACGTGGCTCCACCTGAGAGTCTATTGGGAAATACTGCTGAGAAAGACACTGAGAAAACCACAAATATCGGTCAAACTAAGACAAAAAAAATCCAGACATGAGGCTGAACAAGAGAAGAAAGCATGTTAGCCCTGTCACCGCCTCGCAGGAGCGCTAGCAGTGGGGAATAACTGGCTTGGCCCCTCTGGGAAAATAAAGCAACATGCAGCACTTGATTCTGCCTCAGTTTTAACACAGGCAAACTGTGTGTCTTAGACATGACAGGACAACTTTCAGAGACTGACGATAACTACCTGACGATATTTCTGTTTCCTCACGTCTAGGGGAACTGCTTCTAAAATCTAGTTCTGTGGGAGAGGGATGGGTGGGAAAGCAGCACACAAATCTGTGTGATAGTTGCCGAAGTAATTTAAAAATCTACACCTTTTCATTGTTCGTGCTAAACACCAAAAAATAAAACTGAGTTTAAGCTCGCTTTTTCATCTCTGTAAAACCTTCATACCTCAGTGGTTAAACTGGAATTTCAGTAGGATTGTAAGGTGAGGTTCTCCCCTCTTGACCCTCACAGCCGATTTGCTATCAGGSTTCTCATCTGACTGCTGCTGCTAATGTTTGCTAAGTAAAACGAGCTCCTATACAACACTAAAAAAAACCCTCAGATTCCGAGCACCTGTATGCTCAATGTGTTAGCCAGAGCAACTGCTGACCCTGGATTGTCAAGAGGCTGAAAGCACCTGCGTTCAGGGTCAAAACCGAAACAAAACACAACCTTTCATAACRAAACATTAGATACAGCCAAAGCACTGACAATCCAACAGTTTGATACCTCCAGCCTATGGAATTAGTTTTAACACCTTTCATGAATGSTGTGTTGGAAGCAGCCAGCAAGGAGGAATCTAGGAGTGGATGGGCAGTAACCAGGCCCTCCCTCTCATCCTTCCTTTAGGTTTGGTGCTGAAGTGTTTCACTGCACAAAGTCTTTCTACTTTCCCTTCCTTCCTCCAACAGAAGTGCAATGGGACTGCTGATAGCTACAAGTCTATCCCCTCCAGAGATGTGGCTTCATTTCTTATATCACGGCTCCCCTCACTTCAGTGTTTAAAATAGAGCATGCAAAAGTGACTAGCACCTCAAACGTTTATTTAAAACTATACCGGCGCGTGTATCTCCCTTTCTGTTTGTATTTCCATTAAGAGGAAAAAACATCACAAGTACTCACACAGCCTTTCCTACCTGTAGCACAGAAATGGGCGCTCACCTACGCAAGGAAACCCTGGGAAGGCAAGGCAAGCCAGAGACTACCCTAAAGGGCCACAGCCTGCTCCCATGGTTTGCATACACTCAGTATTTCAGCACCACATTTCAGCTGTGTCGGCCTCTTTTAGCCCCCTGCTCTGCAAACAAAGCAAGCCAAGCTTCCCAAGGTGTTTCCCACTGTTAAATGAAGCACTCACAGGAGGAGCTAATGTGGAGAGCAATCTGGAGAGGTGGAGAGCTATTTCTCCTGCTATCAAAACTGGCAGCAGGAGGAACAGCATTTACAAGAAAGGATAAAAAGGAGGGAAGCAGGTAAGGTCTCTAAGAGGATCTTATTAATTGAGTTCATACACAGCCTGGAGATCTGCAGAGTTCCTTGCTGCTGCTCCAGCACAAAGCCATGTGACTTACCCGCTCCTGCAGCACCTTATTTTGCTATTTACATTCCAAAAAAGCCTGTTTCTGTGGGATGTAATGACTTCTGTCCTATTTCGTGGATGGCCAGTAAGTGGGGGTTAAGGCAAGTACATTAATGAGGACTCTGAGGATGCGCTGACTGACGGCTGATGAAGGCTGCTTCCTCCTGAGGGGCCAACAGCATTCCTGTGCCACTCACAGAGCAATCCCAAGGGAATTTCCACTGGAAAGCAAATGCTTTTGCAAACTCATCTTTCCACTTTAAACCTAAAGTTTTCGACTGTATGTGGAGAGTTAGAAAGACTGGACAATTTCCTAGTGGTAGCCAGAAAGCTGCTGCCCATTAAGGGATTGGGAGTCTGGAATCCCAGGACAATGCAAACCAGCAAGAAGTGCTTTAACTTAATAAAGGAATTTCTTTTTTTTTTTTTTTCTGTTTAATGTACAACAGCTGATTTTGAAGATTATTTCTACAGCCACTGGGAAATTCTCCACATGTCAGGATTATTTCTCAGTGCTTCTGTGTTTGGGGCCAGGCTGAGATCCCCAAAGGYTGAATTTTGCTAGTTCTGCGTACTTACAACTTCAGCTAAAGAGAGCCAAAACATGGCCAGGTTCTCTAGGAAACAAAACCATTTGGTCTAAGACTTAAATTAGGCAATTAGGTCAGACTTTCAAATCACCAGCTTCATGACTTCCCATATATTCATCTCAACTGGGAGAAGAAATASATAAACGAGATCAGATCCCGTGGCAAGAAAAAGAATAAAACACTTCTGTGTTACCTTCTCCTTTCTATCCATTACATTTTGAAGGTAAGGAATAGAAAAATGTTTGAATGTCCTTACTACAGAATTTTCCAAATTGTTTAGTTTATCACAGGGTCAGCTTGAAAACAAATACAAACTTGTTTAAAAGAAAGTTACTGGTTCTAGTAAACCTAATTTTTTTTGTGGCTACGTACTATACAAACCTAAAGTGTAAAAAAGTGCATGTTATTCACTGCTGAATGAACTTTTGAAAAGTGGTTGTATCTAACTATATAACAAGCAAATTATTATTCTTGCTACTGCTAAACTACATTATAGTTTCCAAAATATACTGAAAGTAAAGAAAATGTTTTCTTCCTTAGGAGGACACATTGCTTGCAATCTATAACAGTTTATCTTCTGTTTCTAACAYTGATTTTGCAAAAATTAAAATCCAGTTGGCTGAAATAGTTCATTTGTGTTGAATGTGTCTTACTTACTCCAACTGAACAGTGACTAAAGGTAGTATTTTGGATTAAGAGCRCTTATTAGATTCAGTGACACCCCACCTTTCCAGCACACTGTTCACGTAAGAAAAACAACAAAGATCTTAAMGAACAAAACCCGACCGACATCCTTTCAGACTACAAAACAGTCTCACAACGGACAGAGCGCCCCAGTAAAGGTACCCACAATAATTCAAAGGAGGGGAAGGGGGATGCACAGGAAGCAGGCACACAGCATCGGAGAGTGAAGGCGAAGCAGCACTCGGCTGAGAGATGAGAACTGCCAAACCGAACCTGTCTCTGGGYTGCGGTTATCCTTCCGTGACCCCTCGGGAAGGACGGGAATCCGCACAGCGCAGCCCCACCAGGTGCACCTTCCAAGGCTCCAGCCCAACGCTGCCCCAGCCCGGAGCCGGCCCGGTCCCTCAGCGCTGTCCTGCCCCGTCCAGTCCCGGATCCGGGGCCGCCGAGCATCCCCCGCACTCCGCTCCAGCCCCGCTCCCTCCGCCCGCGCTCAACAAACAGCCAATTGCGCATGTACCCAGCAATTAGCGCCGCTCAAATTAAAACTGCATTTAAAGAAAAAAAATCATTATCTTACCTTRAAACTAGACCTTTCTCTGTATTTTTAAGCAACCACAACAGCAATGCAGGCGGGCGATGCCGGGGCCCGGCTCGGCGCTGCCAGGTGAGGCTGCGCCCCGCGCTCGGCGCTCCCCGGGCGGGCGGGCGGGGGTGGAGCCGGGGCAGCCCCGCCGAGGGTCCGGCTGAGCCTCTGCTCGCTGCTGCCAGCGCTTCCCTCTGCCCCGGTTCTGCAGGGATGTGTTACTGACAGCCCCGCCGAGGGTCCGGCTGAGCCTCTGCTCGCTGCTGCCAGCGCTTCCCTSTGCCCCGGCCCTGCAGGGATGTGTTACTGACAGCCCCGCCGAGGGTCCGGCTGAGCCTCTGCTCGCTGCTGCCAGCGTTTCCCTCTGCCACAGCCCTCCGGGGATCTGTTACTGACAGCCCCGCCGGGCACTTTATCGGTACCGTTCATAGGTGAAAGATTAACAAATAATCATTTGATCGCAGAGAACCCCTGAGAGTTGCTTTTGCTTAAGTGGACTGGGATGCACGAAGCGGYGATTCCCAGTCCCAGCTGCCGATTCATTCCTCTGGCTCAACTAAAGTTCCTGTTGCTTTCGTCTTGTCTTCCCGGTGTTTGAAGTGGCACACTACTGTTGGTGCGCGCTGGCTGATCTTAAGATCGGCTGATAAAGGCATGAATACMTGAAGAAAATCCCCTGGGGATTTAGTATACGGGCGTGTTTGTTTTTGAAAATCCATGCATAGTAGCAAGCCTAACTGAGTCTGGTGAGGTCTGAAAAGCACCATTCTGCTAGCTCCCTGCTTTAAAGAAGTCCTAAACCACRTCTTTTGTTCGCAAAACAACAAAAGAATTTTGGGATTCCTTCTATTTCCTTAATGGTTCCCTGAAGTGGTCACAGTCACTGTTTCCGTCTTTACAAGGGGAGCTAGGAAAAATTCTTCCCTTTCTCTTTTGCTTTTGTTTTCCTCTTTCCCTTCCCATTCCCCTTCCGCTTTTCCTAAGATGCTTTAAATTGACAAAAACTGAAAGAGTATCATGTCAAATATTATTATCCACTGAAAACGGACCAATGTGGGTTTACATTCTTGAGAAACAGTCTAATTTCATGTTCTTTCATTATTTTTCCTTAGRACCCTCATTCAGCACACAGGCTGGACAGAGCTCATTTGAAAAGCAGGTGCTTAGAGTGATTTTACGCTCTTTATTCAAGGCTTTATTTACCTCACCCTCTTCAGGCTGCTGAGAACAGAATTATTAATTTCTGGGTGGGAGGTAGAAGCACAGAGGAACCAAGGTTTTGCTTGGGATGCCTGCTCTGGGGTGCATAGGATGTGGGTTTCAGAGTGCTGCGGGATGGGTGGTGGATCACAATCCCATCTCTCTCTGCAAAGGAATTGATGCTCCAGACTCCTGTACATCTGAGACCAGATCCAACATGCTCCCCAAAATGAGAACCATTCTTAGAGTGAAAAACATTCACAATCATGTAAATTATCTTCACATAATACYACCATGTGGGAAATCCGTCACACAAACACAGCAGTAGAGTCACATTTTCCAGGGAAATCTATACTAGCCTTAATCGGTCCCTCCCGTTTCATATTCCTCTATCTCATTTACTAAATACATTCCAAAATAYGAAGTTGGGGTCCTACAGAGAGATTGTTGCTTCCTGTGGGCAAAATTGACGCATCTTGCTATTTTTTCTATTTTTCAGTGTCAGAGGAAAGGTTTCTGTACAAAATGTGTTTGATTATGCAGTTAGAAATGATCACATGCATTGAGCAGGCAAATGTTCTGCTTACTTTACTTACTGTGTTCTTTGCAATCCCAACAATTGTTCAGTCGAGCTAAATATTGTTTAAAAAGAGGAAATTGCATACGAAGTGGCAAACACTWAGATATTGACCACTGAAATTTAATGATGTGGCTCTATATGGGCACTTTAGGAGATCGCCAGAAAAGTTTAGGTCCTTTATATTGTCTGCATAAAAGTCTGCATTCTAAGTTAACAAAATAATTTATAGCAATAGCAGGGTGTCAGCCTCGAGGCAGATTGATACTAGAAAGGCACAGAGCACTTTGCAAGCAAGTTTCAAAACTATCTGCTGACAGATGGGTTTGGCTGTGATCAGCAGCCGAAAGCAAGGCTCTGCTCCATGGGCGCTGCTGGCTCGGCAGGAGGGGATCTGCTCACACAYCCCATCCCAGCTGCCTCTGGCCTTTGAGCTCATTGCACAGCTCAGTCTCAGGTTCTCTTCACTGTGCACTCCATTTCTGACCTCAACARCCCTCCTAGGTGTCCTCTCGTATCAGCTCTGGCAGTTCTTTTGTCCATGTTGCCATGCTTGGGCCAGGCTGGATCTGCAAATGGCACATCTTCCCTYATCTGTGTTTTCATGGTCTCAGCTCTGAGATGAAAGCTCAGGGATGTCAAGAGGATGTTGGAGAAAGGGCAGTGTGGTAGGGGTGAGCCTGCACACCTGCACRAGTTGAGGTATGTCTGTACCACCATGAGACTTCACAATTAAGGTATCTCCATCACCATTTCAACTACTGCAGTGGCTGTCACTGGGCCAGCACCAGAGCTGTAGGGGATATCAGGTAGGATGTCACAGCTGAGGTCAAATGGGCCTTTAATATTTGCAACTTCTCTTTTACTTCTCAAAAAAATCACATTGTGTATCTCTATAAAAACATAAAGGTATTCCATGTGTTGTTATTTCTCAAGAGTACTTCAAGTCACATCAAAGGCTGGGAAAATCTAACTTGCTCATGAATTCTTTTGTTCACGCTTTCATTGGGAAGAAATAGTCCCAGAAACACATTCCTGAGTAAAGCAGCTCTTGCAACATTGTGAGACCAGATAAGAAAAACAGCAAGAAATAAAAGCAGGAGAGGAAATAGATAGGAATCCCAAATTTCAGCTCATCTCTGAAAGTCAGAAACAATATTTTGCATCTGGCACAATTGTCTGCTATAGAGGAGAGTAACTGGGAAGCAAAAGATGGAATTGGTTTAAAAATTTAATGATGTGCTAATGGACTACACATTTTTTTGATAAGCTGCTCTCTTTAAAAATTCCCCAAACTATGCACAGCATTAGATTCCTCTTGTGGATCTTAGAGACTTGTAACAAATTATTGCCYGATTATAAAATTCTCTGTAAACAGAGCTTTGTAACCTTTCCAACAGACTGCCCTACTCTCAGTTGCCTCTTTACCTTCAGTGCAGAAACACATGTAACATTTATAGTGTAGGCAGAGAGCTTGCAATGCTCTCCAAGTTCTCAAAYATGTTAGAAAAAGCCTAAATTTTTCTGCTTGTGCAAAGGAAAACTTTTCCTAAATTTGTGTTTACTTACATACATGAAAAGGTACACTGKGTGCTTGCCAGAATTTTTTATTTTTTGTTCATAAAAGCTTCAAAGSAGTGAAAATCTTCCATCATTATTTTGTTTTTCTTTTCTTGGTTAAGTCAAACTCATTTGGTAAGTCAAGCCTGATCTCCACTTTCTACTTAGCCAGTTGTCTGCTCTGAGTGCAACAAATTGATTCAGTGGCATCTTGATAGAACAAGAAAATTTTGAATATTGAGAGATGGAAGAGGCTGATTTTAATTTGCTGTTGAAGATATAGTGAACAAKCTGATCCATTGGGCCTTTTGGAGARAAATAAATAATGAAGATAAATGCAGTAAATTCTTGAAACATGACTTTGTAGGAAAAGCCTGAGAAAAACACTTGAAGTTGGACTCTGTGCTGTTACATCTCAGGCAATACATTTTATATGGCATACGTCATGCACATTAAAAAACTTCATTTGGTGAGCTGCACTGACAACTGGCTTTGTTCACCTTTGTTCTTATTTAAAACAGGTTGTTCCATGCAGCTGTTAAAGAAACCGTGTGCACACACACGCACGCACATTTGCTCACAGGCTTTTTTATTACTCCTCAGATCTTTCTAAATAAGTCAGGCTGCCTAGGTTTTAAATTATTTTTTTTCTTTACAGCGTGAAAATCACCCTACGTTAGGATCTGCTGCCTTTTATGGAARCACGATTCAAAAGTTTCACAAAAGCATTTCTGGCTCTTTTTTTTCCTGTTGCACTCTATCCCCTTCCTTTTGGTTTTCTGCTTTCTTAGCACTTGTGTATATCTCTTTGAAAGCTGGAAAGCTCAACATCTCCAATCCTGCTGGGATTCTTTTAAGAAAAAGTGATTAAAGCTGAAGCAGGACCTGTCTATGTCCAGGTTATTGTTCCATAGTATGATTTGGTGATATTTTGTGAATAAGCACCAGGAGTCTCTTAGAAGGCTGTTGTGGCCCTTCAACCAGAGCATCCTGGGAGCCAGGGAAAAGGTGTCCAGGACCTCAGACAAGCACTTGGCAGGATGCCACTCACTGCCCTTGTGGACCTGCCATTGYTGGTGTTGGCTGTTTCACCCACCCGTGCTCTGTCAGAGCACCCCCCTAATGCTGTCTGCCTGCTCTGGCCTCACCCGTGTTTTGCTAAATTACTCACTTTTGATGTGCTCATGAGGAAGAATTAAGTGGAAGAGTGAGCTCAAGCCTTTAAAGCAGGGAGGATCACGCCTGTTCTCACTTTACCCAGAGAGAATTAGTCTTTTAGGAGTGCCCTCTTTTGCTCCAGCTGGGGCTAGGACATGAAATTAGGCCTGAGTGCTTTTCTTCTTTTGGTTGCTTTTGTTCTGTTGGCCAGAACCTGTCTCTGTGCTATTCCCCATCCTTTACATTCCAGGTCCATCAGTTCAGTTCTYGCCCCATTGCTCTCACTCCTGCTGACCTTTGCTGGCCTTCCTTTTCTTTTGTGCTTCTTCTCAATGACCCTTCCTCCAAGCAAGGTGATCCAGTGACTGACTGGGATTTGATAGAGTGAGTAAAACTAGGGGCAGAAAAAACGAATCCAAAGAATTCCTGCTTCATTTTAGCATCCAACAATGCAAGTGATGGTGTCTGGTGTCATCATGAGAGGTTCACATATATCAGAAAGTGTACCAGAAAAAGTGACAAAATTTGAAATCTGGATTTGGGAAATAGCATCACTAATATACTTGCACACACTGGGCTAGTCAAGCATGGAGAAGCTCACACAGATGTAAAACAGAGAGCAAGTAACTGTTCAAGTGAAGTCAATATAAAAACTCATCTCTGTCAATGCAGCATCTCAGACTCTTTTAGAAATACAGCCTTTGTATGCACTTGTTCATATATTTGGCCACCTTTGTCACAATGACATAAGAAAAATACAATACACACCTATAAAAGCAGAGAAAAATAAATAATCTTAYGAAAATTCCTTCTTAATTGTTAAACATGAATTCCTGTGAGTGACATATTCAGTGATTTAGCAAACAATGAATCCTCAGAAAAATTTTCAAATGCTATAAAAGAGCAGTCAGCTGCTGCTTTTATGATCTAAAGAGGGACTGATAGATTTTAACAACATCAGCATTGAGTAATCCTGGCTGTCACACCACATCCTAATATGCCATGTCCTGACTCTCAGTCTGAAGGCTGTGACGTTATTTCCATTAATTTTCATGCCAAGACCCTCAGCTCTTTCCCTGAAACAAAGAAGCACTCGCCTGCCCACCACATCCATCTCACAGCCCCACCTTTGCTTGTGCTTTTGCCTGTGTTCTGGAGGTGCAGCATAAATGGGCACCTCTCCCCTCACCAAAAAAAAAA
>NW_026623236.1:3520657-3524872 GCF_030028575.1 Malurus melanocephalus
AAAAAAACCCCTGAAACCCAAACCAGAAAAGCCCAACCAATGCACATATAAATTTGAATGTTCATGGGCATCTGCTTTTTGAGCAGACCTGTATTTTGGTTGCCCAAATTTGCTGTTGCACATCCTTAGTAGTCCCATCATCTTGCCTGAARTAAACATCATTCTTCACCTGGTTATTTGAACTTATTTGGGCCTTATGAAATACTTGTCTTTAAAAGCAAGGGCCTTGTTCTGAGGACAAGAGAGATATGGACTGACCACAGCCATTGCACAAGGACAGGAGCTATTGGTGCTTCCAGTCAAAGAAAGACTTGCACCAGCCCCTGTGTATCACTTGACACAAAAATGGCATGTTGGGTTTTATTCCTCTTCTCAGTCTGAAATAATTCTAGGTTGCACTACCCCTTTCCAAGATCATGTCCTGACTGTAGCCTGTTGAGTATTTGAATGGCAAAAAAAAAGGACAGGGAAGATTCATGTTTCGAGATGAAGAGCAAGCAAGGAGAAACTGGGCCGGTTTCATACAGTGAGTGTGAATTAGACGGTGCTATGCTTGTCTTTGCCTTAAAATTTCTTTCTTCTATGTCTGAACTGCCCTCTGAATAACTGCATGGCTTGTGCAATCTGGCCCTGTTCCCTAAGCAGGTATTCAGTTGTTAGCTGTTGACTTTCACTGAGTGTCCTCACCTAGGATCATTATTTTTTCAAATCTTGTAATGATGTAAGCACAAATGATGCCTCACACAGAAGGAGGCAAAAGCTTACATCCCCCTTTGGAKAATCAGTAGGCAGCACTGACCAAAAATAATTCAAAACACAAAGGTGTGATTTGGCCGTAGAGATTATGCAAAAAATATCGCCATTAAAAATACTATTATTGTTGTTGCTGTTGTTATTATTATTGTTGTTGCTATTACTATTCTGGTTCCATTATTATTATTATTATTGTTATTATTATTATTATTATTATTATTATTATTATTATTATTGTTATTGTTATTGTTATTGTCATTACTATTATTTACTATTGTTATTACTATTGTTATTGTTATTACGATTAACTATTACTATTGTTATTGTTATTATGATGAACCAAATTGTTATTATGATTAACTATTACTATTGTTATTATGATGAACCGAAATGCATATAGAAAGTATATAAAAATATAACTTAGAGGAAATATGTATTGTTGACAGGTTCATTTTCTGGAGAGCAGGCTGCCCTGCCGAAGCTGTAATTCTACCCAATAAACTGCTGTACGTAACACATTTATAAATGCATGTACAGACTTCTACAGGTACAAGCACTTCAGAGTTCCTACGCTGATTCTCATTAATCCCATTAATCAAGAGGAGCTCTGCTGACTTCAAAGGAATTGCAACAATGCCAGCTTTGTGCTCATGAAATCCAGCATCAGGATTAATTATTTCCTAAGAGCTGCAGTAGATGGATGTGGAAAGCTCAGTGTGCTGATGGTGGGCACAAGGCAGCAGTGCTTGCCATTGACAGCAGGGTGGACCAASAGCTCTTGTTCTGTCAGGTGAGGACAAGAGCCAGCAAACCAGGACAGACCCTCGTGTGTCACAGGATGAGCCGTGCCCGTGTCACATGAGCTGTGCTCCACACCGCCCGCCTGCCTTTCACCGCTATGGACACCGCTCTGCCCCTGCCGTGTTTGGAAACCAGGGCTGGATCCCAGGCAGAAATTTTCAAAATGAAAAAATTTTGAAAGTTATGCATCATTTTAAAACAAGTTAAGTCATCTAAGAAAAGCCTGACATTTAAATGATGAAAGAGAATACGTCTGTCCTTTTCCAGTTCCTCTGAAAAGAAACTTTTTAAATGGAATTGTACAGGAACTTTCATTCTGTGATGTATAGACTTGTCACCAAGAGGTACTTTTTCAGCTATGGCATAATTGCAATCATCAGAAAAGCGTTGCTGTCATTCTGCTATAATTTAGCCTCATTTTCTGCTCATTTCTTTATCTTTCCTCATTAAGGCATTACATATTCAGCTACATTCCTATTAATCATTCCCTARCATAAGCAACTGCATAACAGAGCTGTGTGAGTAATTGATTTTTCAGTTTCAGAGCTGAACCAAAAATTTGAAAAACATATTTTAAAAAAGCTTTATTTTGCTCTCTCATTCAAGTGAAAAAAGTGTTTCATGTGGATTTCAGTGAAACATTTGTTTAGCTCAGCTCAGTAATTTCATTTCCATTTTTGTCATTTTAACAAGAGCAGGAGATAGAGAGGACTGTATCTTGGCATAATTCACCAAACCAACAAATGAAATATCCTTCCTTTTTCAGAAGATCAAGTGATCTGCCTGGACCAATGAATTCCCCTGTCTGGGAARTTTGAATACCTAGATACTGCTCTACAAGAAGATTTTCACCTCTTTGGTGTAAAGAACCCCAAATTATGTAAGTTACTTGTAAAAGCAGAACAATTTTGCCCATTAAGAATGGGAAGAGACAACCCAAGGAACCATCAATGTGACCAGGAGGCCTCCTCTGAGAGGGATGCAGGTCCCAATAAGTTGACAGAAGGATTGACATCTACCATGRTCCATGTGAGTGGCACAATCACAGGGTAATTTGATTTTTTTTTTGACCTACTGGTCTTGTGAATTAGGTCACCAGATTGTCTTTGTTTACATGAATAATAGTCTTACACCCAAAATGGCATGTTTTAAATGTTGAATGAATTTTTTWAAAGTTAGTTGAAATACTAACTATGGCAACAAAGTATTATAATGAGGCACCTACTCGGGTACCTTCCAAATACGTGGTAAATTATACATTCCACATTTCTCCCCCCTTCTCCCCCAATTTGCAGAGGCAAATTACTGAGTCAGAATAACCCCCCTAGTCAGATGATGTCTTGAGGTTCCTCACACAACTTAWGGAAGTTATCAGGCCATACAGAAGAGGTCTTGGATATTAGTAGGGTATTAATCAAAGTAGTAGGYAGTGTGCTTTGCTAATTAGTCTGTGCAACTCTGCACAGGTAAACTTTCATTTAAACATAAAGCAAATATCCAACATATTCAAGCTTGAGTGCCTATTATCATATATTTATACTTGTAAATAAGTGGCGTCTATCTAAAATTTTTAGAATTTCACTGAAACCTGGCATTTAAACTGGAACCTGTTTCCAATCTTTCTGAAGGAGGAAGCAATTTTCCCTACATGACCCTGATTTGATTCTTGTTTTCTTTGCCTAAAAAAATGACAACTTAAAAAGATGGCCTCAGTAGAGCTGTGAACTGATATTTATTTCAGTAGTATAATAACTCTGAAACATGCCAAAGGCCTCTTAAATGTTAGAATTGTTACCTATTGCACCCTGGACAGAGTTTGAGTTCGTGAGCGGATTTTGAATGAAGTAATTTTTTCCCCCTGTCTGACCCTGGGAGCATTTGAATTGATGATTTTAACAAGCAAACTTGCTCAGAATAATGAACTACATATAGTTTTGTATAATAATTCTCTCTCAAGGGTTGTGAAGCTGATGCCTACTTAGAAAAAATTTTGGAAGACTAGCTGAAACAGCACATGATGCCATTTTATATAATCCCAGAAGTGACTGAAAGACCGGACAGTTTTGAGGACTATCCAAGTGTAAAGAGATGGATTTGGATCAGTCCCAGCTCACATTGTGTAAGACTTGCAATACTTTCGTATTGTTTCTCCACACAGTCAGATGTGACTGTTTGCTCTCTCMTTTTCAAATTACCTTTGGAACCATTTTGTTGGAAGTTGGGACCAGATTCATTAGTTAAAATWTGAGCTGTCACTGCCATGCAGTCAGCTAGAGCTGTAAAACAGGACCTGCAAAATGGATGACCTTCGGATTCACTTTACTGTGCAGAAATTTGCCAGTTTTTTTTTAAATTCATTTATTTTAATAGACTACCACAGAATTTCTGATCTGTGATCCTGTGAATGTATTACATTCAYAGACAATAACCAGCTTTTCCAAACCATACAATAGCTTGTCAGCCTGAAAGAAAAGGTAAAAACYGTGCTGCTGCCCTTGCCTTCTACATGATCAGATTAAAAGTTTAGGGATGCACTTACTGTAAAGTAGACAGAGAGTGACTCAGGGCTCTACTAAGGCCAGTAATGTGCAGTAAGATTGAGTAACTGCTGTAGGCAATGGTGAAGGCCCATTGGGATGGCTTTTCCCTTTTTTTTTTTTT
>NW_026623236.1:3524960-3581213 GCF_030028575.1 Malurus melanocephalus
AAAAAAAAAAAAAAAAAAAAAGCCAAAGTACAAATATGGCTAAGAACTCTTGAGGAAAAAAAGAAGATGGCAAAAATATTTCTGTAAAGTAACTTAATTTCCAGACTTCAGAGGAATCACCAACAGATTACACAGTTAGAGGCCAGAATCTGTTTTATAATGTTTGGATCTTATACCTCACCCCAGTATTTCTGTATGTGCCTATTCTTACCACAGAATTTGGTCGTATGGTGATAAATCAGAGATTTATTTGTCCTGAACACTTTGTCTTTTTGGCTTGATTGTTCTCCAAACAAGTAATTGACTGATGGATACTCTGCCCTGCTGTTTTCCCGCCAGCTCCTTTATTTTACAGTCTTCATAAAAATCAAGGGAAAACACAAACTGGAAAGGCAACACACACAAAATCTCCAAGCTGTATCACACTCCAGCCTTTACAATTGCTTGGTTCCATGAAATACAGGGAAACAAAAAGGCAAGCACTTCCCAATGAAAGGATTGGTGCTGCCGTCTCGTGGGAAAAGGGAGAAGGGATGCTCTGGTAATAAAAGCAGAAATGCAAAAAGGGGAAAAAAGAGAGTGCAAAAACTTGTTAACATCAACACTCCCATTTCTGTTTCAAGAGGGCTGTGTGCTTTATTGCTCACAAATCAGTTTCCTTTGCAGGTGATGTGRGCCCAGAATTACATCACCAGCAGAGCAGCCAAGAGCATCTCGGTGCCAGCATGACTGAAGCCGAGAGGAATGTATTATCACAGACCTCGGAGGGACTTGCCAGTGCATTCCTTGCTGGGGGTGCTGCGATGGGGGAGGCAAAGAGGAGACAATTTTACGTGAGGACTGAAAGGGAACTTTGTGGAGGAAAGATCTGGGGTCACAGTCTTGCTGTCTCCTCTAGGCAGATCTAATTATGGCCATGTACTTCAAAAAGAGGGTTTAACTAAAACCAGATTTAGCAGGGCAATGCTTCGGAAGTACAGGCTGAATCCTCAGCCTTGTCTTTGAGGAAAAYGTGAAATGCTTCAGTGCACTGAGAACACTCAGAGTGGTTGTAGAGAATAATTTGAAGCAGTGAGAAAAGCAAGAACCAATATTAAATCCTCRTCACTTCAGCGAAGTCTTAAAATAAAACATAGTATCTATCCCTCGGCACAGACAACACTGGGATGCTGGTGTACTTTTCCCGATCCATTGTGTGCTGGGTGACAGAGTCTCAGCAGTCTCAGGGATCATGCTGCAAATGATCAGATTACTCCCAAAGCAGTCACACGGATCCCCTGTAACAGAGCTCCAACAAAGCCTTTCTGCCACATCACACCCTCTATTYGGCAGCCCACATCCCTTGCATATAAAAGAAATTCCCTCCTCCCCCCATTTTGTCAAGCTGTTTCTTCCATCCATCCTGGATGGCAGGACTGGCTCAGTGCTCCTCACCACAAGCCTCTTTCTGAACTTTTAAAATCAATGAGAGCTTTCCAGTGCTTTTAATAGCAGCAAAATGTGCTGTCAACCAACAGGATTAAAAGAAGGGCACAWGAAAAATTTTTCAGAGATTAGCACCTCTAAAAATGTCAGCATTTTAAACCTCATCTCCTAGGTCGATTGAAACGTCGAAGTGCTGACATTACAAAGATCTCTACCCTTTTCCACCAGAAAAAAAAAGCACTGCTTGTCAAATGAAAAAGTTTATAAAGATTTTCCCTCCACCTTGCCCCCAGTTCCCTGAAAGGGGAGGCAAAAGGGCCAGGACTAGGGAGAACAGAGAACAGCCAAGTACCATTTCATACTCAGCCTGCTTTACACAAGAATTTTTGGGGTAGCAAATTATCAACTGGTTTAGCTGTGCCCAGCTCAGCCACAGTCACCCACCAGCTCCCTCCCAAAGCACGGCTGAAGTTCACAAGGGTGCCCGTGCTGGGAAAATTAATTTTATCCCTGAGGCTGCTGATGTTGGGTCTGCTGCTCTCCAAGTGCCCCGACAGCCACGGTGTCAGAGCAGCTCTGAGCAGACCCTTCATTCTCCACCGGTCAGAGCAGAGACTCCTCGTGCCATCATCTGTCACCCAAGTCTCAGAGGTGACCTGGGGCCCTTCAGCTCTTCCCTGTATGCCTCAGCCTCCTCAGAGGGCTCAGGAAGATGTCTGCTTTTGCATTCCCTGGGATCAGAGATGCCCAAGGACAACTTGATGTTAGAGGAACAGCAGCTGAGGTGGGCAAGGATTGAAAAGGGAAATTTGATCGCACAGAAAAATAGAAARTACTGTCCATAACTTTTGAACATCATTATACAGTTATAGCATAATTTAGGGAAATCAGTAAAACACTTCAGCCACCATGTCTGTAGAAGCACCTTCCACTAAAAGCACCAGATTTCTTTCATCTCCACCTGGAAAATGGTCATCACTACTCTTTTCCCGTAACATCCAATCTTTTCCACAATCTTTCCTCAGGTCAGCTGCACTTGGTCTTGCAGAGCCAACACCAACATTGAGGCCATTCAGCTTTCTCGGTTTACCCCCCCCCCCCAGCTGTCTACATTTGGAATATCCCAGTGCACTATTTTCTCTTTTTTATACTTTTCATGCGTCATTATTCTTGACAAATCATGTTTTGCTGTTACTTCCTTCCTGTGTGAGGCTGACCTAATAATTAGTCACTCATAGGAACTGTTTGCTTTCATATCATGTTGTTRTAGATGGATTAGAGATAAAGTATGAAAGCGTATGCAAAAAATATTCCAAAGTAAATACATTAAGAAAGTGTTAGATATACATTAGAACTGAGGCAAATTTCTGCTTTTAAAGAAGTCCCTTTTTACTTTGTTCAAACTTTCACAGGACAGCAAATGCAGATGTGGCCTGCAAAAGTTGATGTGGACAGCAATGGTTAGGAAAGACTGATAGAATACTGTGAGGAGAGAAATTACTGAAACTACTTAGATTCAGGACAGAAGTTATTGCTGCTCTCATTGTAGCAGACTGCTGTGAGATGGCCATCCTGCAGCACTGTTCTTCCTCTGGCTCACCCTGTCTCATTAACATTATAACTGCRAGTGCAGCAGAGTGGCTGACGGGCAAAGTTCACCTCTGTGTCCCTTTTCGTTTTCATGGAGACTACAAGTCTATTCAGCTCTTAATAAAATAACCCTCAGAGCACCACAGTAAAATGAATTATATGTATAGTGGTTCTTATAAAACAAGAATGCCTATGCAGGACCTTAAAAACTGCCTTTGGGCAGGTCAGTTCTCTGTCCCAATAAGCAGACTGAGTATGATTTCTAGTATGCTTYCATCTGTTGCAACTTACTTTTTCCATGTCAAACTCTTTCTTTTTGACAAAATCTGTTGCCACTTTGGGGCTTTCCTAAGAAATCATCCCATCACTCTCTCTTTCTTGTGAATATAGCCCTCAAGCAATACTGCTTTTAGGTTTTGATAGTTACAAAGATGTGGGTGCAGCATGCATTTCACATACACTCAGAAAACAAGGTAAGAAGTTGAGATAATKTAAGACTAAATGCTAATGATTGGTTTCCAGCCCATCCTGATTTTGCTCATCTGCTATATAAGTGATCTGAGAGGAGGACCCTGAAAAGGGTGGTGTCTGCATCTTGGGTTTTTGTGTTCAGCTGCATGCCATGTTCTCTCCGCTTGGGCTCTACTAACTTGAACAAATTAGTGTCATAGACACTCAAAGTGGATTAAATAGAAACGTCAGATTTCTGGTATTACTCATCTCAAATTAAAAGGGCTTCTGCACTGCAATTATTCCCCTGCACCCACCAGTACAGAGGCACTGGTGACTGAAGTCACTGGATTTAGTTGCTCTTAAAGATATGCTTTCAAGAAAAATTGATATTAAAATTTTCCTTTTCTTATTGCTGTTTTTCAAAAAATTRTAGAATGCAGAAAACTTGAAGTTTGAGAGAGCAGGAAGGGTAAGAGACAACATACACAGATATGGGACTTGATATCTTAGCAGTAGTACGACAAAAATCTTTTTAATCCCTTTGTTAAAGGAARTCAGTTCAAACCAGGTCATAAGAGTAAACTATTTAGTGGTCTTCACAGATTGAGAGGGAATAATAAGAAGGCAAAAATTGTCAAATATGAATATATAAATATATAGACAAATGTAAATGGTATTTTAATACTACTTTTGTAGCACTTTAGTGGCCRCATGTCCATGAATATTCAGCATGGAGACAAAATGTCATTTGTGAGAATCAGATGTGAAGTTGCTCCTTACTTGAACAGACAACATCTTTTATTTGTTAAAAYGAATTTATTAACACATTTTTCATTTTCTACTATGAGAATCAATTTGCTATGRTGCAGAAGCATTTCTGTTTTTTAAAGTTTGCCAATCAACCCAGGAAAGTAGAGACAGAAAAAAAACCTAAACCTATTAAATCAGGAAATATGGTCACTGTAGCTCATGTGCCACCTACTCAATGCTGGCACTGAACTGAGTTCAGGAAATACGCTGAACAATTTAGCTCCTGGCTTTTAGCAAATGTCTGCCACAAGCCTGTGGTTTCCTCAAAAGCATTTCTTCTTTGAACTTGCCTAAAGTATTTTTCTCAGAGCCTTTTTTTTTKTKKYTTKYTTKGTTKKTTTTTTTTTTTTTKTTTTTTTTTTTTTTTTTTTTTTGGTTAAAAGAAACACAAAGTGGATTGATTTCAAGCAATTTGGTATAAGCACAAAAATTTCAACTTGAAAAACTGAGGCTTTTACTGAGTGCTCAGTCTTCAGCTAAGGTAGGTGATCTTTCTTTCCTTAGAGACACAGAGAACAAATTACTCGTCCAACAAACAGGATAAAACACTTGAATAAAAGAAATCTGGGGTGTATGAAACTGTGAGATAAACACTGCAGATAGTGCACCACAGGCTGGGCACATTTTGTAATGCATGATAAAATTTTCTTCCAGGGGAGCAGATAATGTGCCTGGGGCATGCGTCTCCAGAAATAAGAACAAGAATGCAAATGGTTTGTGATTTTGCAAGCCTAAATGCAAAGGGCATGGCAGAGTCCCACCATTTGTGTGCCAGCATCCCAATGCGTTGTGGTTTTCCTTACCCTGCCTCCTGCTGTGACAACAGTGCTCTGTCCTTCACAAAACTCAGCGCTTAGCTAAGCAAGGCAGTCCCAAACTTAGCCAACATAAATACCATCTGATCAAAAGCTACCTGGAGGTGAACCCAAAATGGGCATGACTAATTCAAAACAAATCTTTTTCTTTATTCAAGTGCACACTACAGGAACGTTCAGTGGTGTTCCCCCAGCTCCAGACTTGCACAGTAACATACTTACAAATGACACGAGTGGAGCGACATTTACAGATGTTTTACACATAAGTTCAGTGTCATTTAAACACCAGGCCATGTCACTGCTGAAGGGACAAGCACTGGGATGCTGAGATCTTTGCACTCACCTCTCCCGCTCCTGTTCCAAGAGGTTGGTAAAGTCATCGCTCTTGTTCATGTAGTCTGTGTGTTTATGCTTCTCATTTTCTAGCTCGTAAACTGTGCGACGATGGCACTTTTCTGCCAGCAGGAGCTGTTCCAGCATGCGCCGATATGTCTCTTTCTGCTTCTCTTCAAGTCTGTCCAGCTGSATTGTAGGGAAGGAGAGCAGACTGTTTTAAAGGTCCCCTTGCTTGCTTCATCTGATTTATTAACTAACAATGCTGYGTTTGGTAAATGCAAGTCCCGTAATTTTGTGTCTTGGGTTTTACATAAAGCAGTGACTAAGAATAACGGCCCTGTGAAAGTAAATTATTTATTTGGTTGACATATTAGCAATAAACATTTGCACAGTTTTCAGATACACAAAGGACAGAACTTCACTTAGCTTTAGGATAACAAGTARTATCATTGCAGTGTGGGATTTCCCTTGTGGTGAGGTGCTGTGCACACTTCCTTCATTTCACAGGGAAAAAGCTATAGCTCAGTCTTCAGATCATGGGAGCCTGAGCTCACACACCTATATGGGGACTAGACACCTGCATGTGGGGCATAAAGTGTAATTTGAAGGTTGAAATTTCAGTTTTGCATCTTTAATACACCTGTAAGACTGCTGAGATAAAAGRTCCAAAATATTTAGATTCAATACAGATTCAGTTTTACATTACCAAGTACAATTAATTATAAGCCTTAGGGGGTTCCCCTCCGTCTGTTTTTTGACAGAAATTATCTTTCTGCACAATCCTTTACCTTTTTTGTCTTCTGTATTTTTTATTAATTTAATATGCTAATTATTATTCAAACAAACATTAAAACCAGGAAGATCTGTCTAAAAAGTTTCCAGGGCACTCCAAATCCACCATGGTAGACATGTTGCTCCTTTTGCTGTTTCTTGAGTGCAGATGACAAACTCCAGCCTCCTCCCTGCCAAAGCAGCYCTCAGCCTTGGTACTTGTTGTGTTGCCTGCCCCTGGCTGGCAGATCCTGCTCTGCCCATCCCCAGCCCTTACCCTGTGAGAATCTCATCCTCCTCAGCCCCAGCTGCCCCAGGGCTGCTGTTTTTTTCACAGGGTGTCTCAGCAAACTGAGGGAAATGAGAGAGCAAGAGGACCATGGCAATTTGCTCTCCAAAAGCTGACCGTAGCAGCCAAAGTGAAGCAGTCATTGCATTTTATAAAAGAGCCAGGTTGGGTTCCACTTTTGAGAGTAGATCTTTTGCACTTAATTTTGTCACCTTCTATTTTATTTCGACATAAACCTTGTGAATCTGCACATGACAAAAGTTTTACACTGAAATTATTTGATTCTTTAGAAAAAGCTTGCTAAACAATTTTAATCTTGTTTGACAGTATTTAAATGCTCCCACATACTAAGGTCTGATTTCCTTATTTACTATCTTCCCAAAAATTCCAGGAGATGCTTCAATGACAATACACAGTACAGAGATATCCCATGGTAGACACAACCTCTGGTGAAGAAATTAAATGTTCTGATTGGATGAAGTTTGAAGATTTGGACAGGCACTACAATATGTTATATTGCATGTTGTTGCAATCTCCTCCCCCATGACTGGACTGTTACGAACAGGAGCAATGGCTGTTTGTTTTGGCATTCACACTGGCCTCAGACATTCTCAGGTCTACTCCAATGCTCAGGTCTACTTGACATTCATTTATTGCTTAGCTTTTAAAGCAAGGAGTCCTGTAAGTCTCCTTTAGGGGCTGAACTGACTTTGCAGTACTATAGTTTGAGTGACATAAAATGAATACAGATTTATGATCCCACAAGKAYGGTCAATCTCCAAAGGTCTTYTTTTCTTAACTACCCTTGTGATAGYGTTCTAGTATGCCAAGAAAATCAAAGAGTAGTTACCAGTGCTGWGTAAAAATCAGGAATTTAACACCCAAACATTTTGATCTTGCTTAACAGCACCAGCCCTAAGAAGCATCCAACTTCTTTATGGTTTGTGTTTAAATCCAGTGACTTTGTTTACAAATTATTCTGCATAGGAGTGAASAAGACTTTCTTGTCAGTGTACAAATTCTGTGTTATCCTCTCACATGCTCTGCACGCATCCAAAATATGCTAACCTCACTTCTGGTTAGGATTCCCTCTGCACAGACATAATGTTTCCAGTCAAGAAGCTGTTACCTCTGAAATTGGCTTCTCATAGACGTCTTCCCCTATAGACTTTTCTTGGGCAAGGATGGCATCCCTGTGCAGCACTCGAAGCACATTCTCTGGAGTTGCAGACCCATAATGAGCTTCCAAAACTTCAGGTTTGGTTTTCTCTGTCTTCAGCATGTGGATCACATCTTCCCTTGCCTGTAACAGTGCAAATCACTATCATAAGTCAACCTATTAACCAATAGGAATTCAGGTAAAATAGGGGTATTTCAAATATACAGAGTGCATACACAGACATAAAATAAATTAGAAAAATGCCAGGCTATCAAAGCAGACACAAAAATTTTGGGAGATATCAGAGTAAACATGATCTGTGCAATACAAATGTTGTCCTTTAAGGGATGAATTATTGTGTTCCTGCATTACATGACATTACATTTGAAYACTAMGAATTTTTATCTGGGTTGCAACTATAGCCAGGGAATATCATTATTCTTCATGTACTGGATCTTATKTGTTGCCCATGCTGTATCCTGAAGGGGATAAGGAAATGAGTAGAACAAGCAGCACAAGTGAACTGAATTGATATTTCTCAGAAAGCGACTTCCTAGCCACTCCCTACCTGAATTTGTGACTAGATACCCTTTTCAAGTAACTTTTAAAATAATTTTTTTCTAGGTTTTTTTTTTCTTAAACAAAGCCATAGATTGCAGACCCCACTTAACCAGCATAACTGGTGTCAAACATGGAAAGTGTGAGCAAATCCTCCCAGCAGCAGAGGGTGGCTGTGCTGGGGAGGGAGCAGGGGTGCATATGGGGCCAAGGGCAGCCTGGGGCCAGCTCCTGCTCCCTGCTCCAGGTGGGAGCCCCTGGCTCCAGGCAGCCTGGGCAAACATCTGGGCATGATGGGACAGCTCTGCAAGCCAACCTGGCTGTGAAAAGGGCCATTTCAGGGCTGTGCTGTGGACAAACACCGAAGTCAGGGCTCTGTCTCTAATGATATTTGCCAACCCCTGTTAAGCCATCTGTAAAATGGGTGCAGAGCACCTGCTTGGCTTTCAAGGTGTGTTTATGAGGCTGTGGCCAGAGAGGGACTGTAAAACCTGCAAGTTTTTGGTGGGGTGAAGGGAGCTCCTGGATTTCCCTAGAGAACATCTTTTCCACAAGCGCAGATGGGTGGGGGTGCAGAAGAGTGTGGGCATTTTTCTCTTGCCTGCCTTTCTGACAGCCCACGTGAACTTGGGAAGTACATTAAGGGCTAAGGATATGTTCAGATATTTTAGGAAAAAAATACTTTACAAACCCTGCCCCTATGTAAGCAATGACTGTTTTAAGGTTTATGAACTGACCAGCTCTTCACACTTTTCCATGTCATTCATAACAGCATTCAATTCATCCCTGTAGCAAATCTTAAATCTTTACCCAGTACCACAGAGGTATCACAGCTCTACAAAACCACCTGCTTTTAAAATGAGCAAGAAAATTATTTTAGGAAATGGCAAATACCCTATAATAAATCTTTTTTTAAAATTTAAAATAGTCTAACGTGAAAATAAACCAAATAATGAACTTGAGGCAAAGATCATGCCATCTGATTAAGAACTAGCCCAATTACACATTATAACATTTTGCAACCTTAAGTAAAATCTTTGCACTTGTCTGCAAGATACAAAATACCAATTGGAATGGCATTCCTGTTATTTCAAAATGAGAGTGGGAAAGGTGCAGCACTCATGGATGTCACAACAAGTGAATTGTGTGAGCTAGTCCCAAAGAAAGGCAGAAGAGTGTGTACACCTCACTACATCACATCCTGAGACTGTGCCACTCTCAGGACAGGAAAAAYGTTATTTTAGGAAAGTTCTAGACAGATTTGAGAATGTATTACTTTTTTTTCTATCTCTGTAGAAATAACAGATGTGTCTTCATCATCATAAGGCCAATGCTTCTATATTGAAGAAAAAACCCTTAGAAAGTCCAATAGGATGGCATGGGACTATGGGGGGATTACTGAATATCCAGATTTGATGATGTGTTGTCTTAAGGCCTTTTAGGAAGAGGCAGTTCTGAGGCCATACGTGCATCGATGAACTAATTTGGTATCCTGCTGTGTGCCTGGCAGCAGGGGCTGTGCCACGGGCGTGCTCAGGGAGGGCACTGTGCAAACGGAGCACGGAAACAGTGGGATGGGAGCACAGCTCCCTTCCACCCTCGGCACAAAGGGACACAGCCAATCATGTTGAAATGTCTTTTTATTTTGATTCTGAGCCCACAGAACTTCAGGCCCCACACAGCCCATTCCTCAGGGACCGGCAGCCCTCAGACCCCATTTGGGAGGGGAGGAGGATGAGTTCMTTCTCTCATGTTGAAGCTGTTGTGCCCCAGATGGCACAATTAAACACTGACAGGGCTGAGCAGAGCAGGCAGAGAGCTCTGGCTTGGTGATTTAACGCTGTGAATAAGGCAGAGCAAAGAGCTGAGTCCAGTCCTGGCAAGGGTTATTCGATACAGAAAGAGCTGGTGGAGGCAGCTGCTCTGCCCAGCGAGTGCCCAGCCCCTGCTCAGTTGTGCACTGCCTGACTTTCCTTCAGRCTCATTAGTCTGTCATCACTCACAATTAAAATGGAGCAACTTTAGCACAGGGGAAAAGGAATAAGAGTTTCTGGAACAGCYAAGAAAGGCTTCTGGATGCTGCAGGTTTGGGTGCCCCAAAAGACAGAGGGAGCCAAGCCAGGGGAGTGGGTGATGCTGAATGGAGGACCTGACACCCCGAGAAGCAAAAAAGGGGCCCAAGCTCAGTTCAGAGCTTTGAAGAAAAATACCTATTCATTGCTTTGTCTTTAAAGGGAGGCAGTGACAAACCAGCTCCGAGGGAGCAGGGCAGGACTGTCAGCACTGAACACCCCCTGCTGCAGCCCACGGGGAGGGTACCTAGCCCAAGAATGGTGTCACCATCCCCAGGGCCACTCAGCTGCCCTCTCCTGTACCCCTTCTTGGATACCCCGTGCTCTGCTGGCACTCTGGATTTGGATGGTGTCAGTGTGGCAAGGTGCCTTCTGCCTTTTCTGGGCTCAGCCCTTTCTCCTATCGTTATCTTTTYGAGGGTTAATTCACCAAGTGCTCCGTTTCAGTTGTGATAACAGTTTGTGGAAAACAAACTGGCAAACAGACACACAGGTTGCTAGGAAGCACTGGACCAAAAAGGGAACCTAATGCTAATAATAAACTGGAGATGAATTTGCTTTTGTTTGGTCAGAAACAAGYTCCATCAAAGGGAGATTCTGAAATGCAGATAAGCTAGGTCAGAAAGAAACCTAGGAGACATCTTAGCCTTCCACCAGCCTCAGGGTTTGTGAATTCCAGTTGGTCTCTCCAAAACTCCTCAGGATAAAAGAGCAGGAAGGAACTGAAAGAGCATGCCTGCRTACCTTGTGATTTCATGTTTCTCCAAATGACTCATTTTCCTCTGAAACAACTAGAAGAGAGGTCAGATAGAGATGTTTTCTTTCAATGTATAATGATCTGTAGGAAACAGACCATTTGCAAAAAAACAAGTCAGAATAATCCTGCAGAGGAACACTTGGGCTACTTCAACATTCATACCTGTGAAGAGGCATGAGAAGCTTCTTCTCCTCAAAGTGAGGGGCCCTAGCTAAGACGAGGGGACCTTGCTGACAAGCTGTTCCACTGATGGACATCTGCTGCTGGTGCCTCCCTTGTCCCAAAGCACAATGCTGTTTTGCATAAGTTGTAAGTTTGGAGACAAACACAAGGAAGATATTTCAAACTGGAAATAAACTTGCATATAAATCCCAGAGGAGAGTTTTTAGCTGTTTTGGTGGAAGGAAAATGATRCTTGGCACAGGAAAAACATCTCTCAAGYCYTTTTCTTGTTTTGTTTTGYTGGTGCTGTGATGAGAAAGAGCATCCAGGCTTAAGAAGACCACATATTGCAACAGCTTGTAACACAATGAAACTCATTTGTAAAGTCCAGAAGACTGCAATTAGTCAGAGGAGCTCTTTAAAGTCAAATACAGAATTTAAAAAATTTACTTTTATTGGCTTTTTATTATTTCAATTGTCCTACAGAGAAGTCCAAGCTACATTTCTATCTATACTGTTTTTGAAAATAAAGARACTTTTCCATTAATAAAGTGCCCCACATACCTGATTCTCTAAGCAGTAGGAGCAATAAAGACAGGTCAAAGATGTGCTAATTTAACTCCTTCAGTTGCTCTTGCTGACAGAGGAACTGCAGAGCTGAGCTGTGTCTAAGCGTTGTTTTACACTTACTGGAGGAACCAAAACCTAAAGGCTGATGGCCTCAGTCCTTGTGTACACCCATAGAGGGGCTGAGGTGCTGTGGAGCGCTGCTGCCCCACTAAGTTTCTCCTGTTCTCCTTTCCCTCCTCTCTATTCCCCACTCACAAGTGCACTCACCTAAGATCTSGGGTCTGCCTTTCTACCTGGGAAARAAATCCAAAACAATGCTCCCCTTCTCTCAGGAGTGCATGCTACTTGCCCAGATGGAAGGCTGATGTGAGCCCACTCGTGGCAGGGCTACCCCGAAACRCTCACTTCTTGGCAGAACAAAGCAGAAAGACTTTCTTTTGCTCACCGACTTGAGCGGAGCAGGGGGCTGTGTTCCAAACCTCCCTTCACTACGTGCCTAGTAAAATATTTAAAAGATATAGAAAGGATGTAAAGAGGTTCCTGCATAAAATTGAAACCATTTAGGAAACAATAGCATGACTCTGCTGCTTGTAAAAGGGGTCCGGCAGCCTAGCAACCAGATTCCCGGTCAATGGAAAGACTGTTCCACAAGCCGGGCGTTCCTCCTCATGCCCTGCCCTGCCAATTTACTGCAGCCCTCTCTCCCCATTCCCACAGTCTTTGGCCTCTCCCATGAGCCTGCTGACAAAACTCAGCACCCACTAAACGGGGAATTTTTGCCACAGGCCATTTGTCACCTGGGAAATGGGACTCAACTGATCAAACTCGTTTCATATAAGGCATCTAGTAAATCGGGAAAAAAAATTGGTTACATTCAAGGTGGGCTGAATGGAGTTGAAGTAACCACTGTCAGCTGATAGCAAAACTCAACCCAAGATAATTTGCCACTACATGTCCTAAAGTCTTCTGAATTTTTTCATAAGTAGCCTTCCTTCCTGCAGATTCATARTGTGTCTCTCTTAAAATGGGTTACTGGTAACTATTACCTCCACAGTGCCATGTTTGGAGGCATCTAACGACTTTACATCTAACTACTTTAGAGAAATCTCAATATTTTAGTAACATGATAACAATCCTCTTAATTAGATGAAAGAAGTTTTGAAAACTCAGGAGCAGGAGTAGCATTTACAAGAAATGCAATTATGTAATATTTGGACAATCTGATATTTCCATCTTTTGAATATTTATTTCCTAGTTCTGAAGCCATTTTGTTATACCTACACGAGTAAGTGCACTAAGTAGTAGATGTTTAATATTTATAAAGCTGTATTTTTCTTGCCAGTGATTAATGACAAAAAATAACTATGAAACCACAGACAGGAACCTTTACTTGTGTTGTTGTTCCTTGCATTGCACACAGTTCAGGTTATTTATAGCACAGCAGCTGCTCTGCTCAGCATCCGAAACTAGATAAGGTCACAGGTTATCCATGTAATGTTGGGGTCTTACCAGTGACTGATTTCCTAAATTCCAGTAGGCTTTACAAATRTCTCACCTAGAGTTAACAAACATCACACTCAAGGCATYCCMAGGGAGATCAGGAGAATGTTCTCACATCAYTTTCTGTGCTATCCAGGACATGCTGTGTTGCCATCAGGGCAGGAATAGCCTTATTTCTGAAAAGGAATAGCCTTATTTCTGAAAAGTCCCCTGAGAGACCTCAGAAAGTGAATATCACTAGCTTGGTTGGTTGACTTTAATGAAAGAAAAGATCTTCAGGCAGGTATACTCAAACACCTGTATCTGAAAAACTTTCCTAACACTAATCCACAAATCCCTGTTTAAGATCAGTAACTTCCCTTCTTTCTCAGCTTAGGAGGAAATTAAAATAATTAAAAGAAGAGTGTACCTTCTTAATTTTATGTCATAATACTATAAATATGTATACAGAACATAATAAAAACTACTCCTGACTGCTGGAATGACACTTTTGTGAAAGGCCTGATTGCTCACTCTAGCTCTCCTTGCTGCTACAATGACTGGGTAGCAATTTGCCTTCCAGAACAATTGCACTCACTGCACAAAGCATGTTCCAAAGCASGGAAGATAGATGCTCTGCTGCATATTGCATCATACAAAGCTTTTTTGCTAAAAACTCTATAAGTATTTTTTYTCCTATACCAGATATCTGAAGTAGTCTTGTTTTTATCACTCACTCAGTGATGCTAGCCATGCAAAATGCAGGCTAATTACATAAAATAATAGAATCATAGAAGTCCTGAGATGGAAGGGACCCACAGGGATCATCARGTCCARCTCCTGGCCCTGCACAGGACATCCCAAAGAATCACACCATGAGCACTGTCCAAACACTTCTTGAACTCTGYCAGGCTGTGCTGTGACCACTGCCCTGGAGAGCCTGTTCAATACCCAACCACACTCTGGGTGAAGGAACTTTTTCTGATCCAACCTAAACCTCCCCTGACATAGCTCCAGGCCATTCCCTTGGATCCTGTCCCTGATCACCACAGAGAWGMRATCAGTGCCTGCCCCTCCTCTTCCCCTCATGAGGAAGTTGTAACTGCACTGAGATCCCCCCTCAGTCTCCTCCAGGCTGAACAGACCAAGTGCCCTCAGCTGCTGTATGATTTCCCCTCTAGACCTTTCACCACCTTCACAGCTCTCTTTTGGACTCACTCTAATAGCTTTATATCTTTCTTATATCGTGGCACCAAAATTCACACTGGACTCAAAGTAAGCAACATGAATACATAATTTTTCTTGCAAGGAAGACTCAATGTACAGCAAAGCTTTTTCTCACTGTTCATCTTAGTTTAATTTCCTAATACTTGAAACTGTGGATTTCACTTGCATGAATTTCTTTTAACTTTTCTGTATTCAAGTCTAGGTTCATTATGTACTCTGGAAGTAAAGAGATTACTTCAGTGATGAAAAGTGACCACTGTTAATTCTGTACAAAGGGCAAATGAAATATATATCCAGAAATACAAATGAACCATCATGATCCTGAGGATCTTAAACAGAACTGTCCTGTTCTCTACACCACGCAGAACTTTCTGGCCTTGTATGAACACTGTAGAGCTTATTTACACAGTATTTAATTTTATTGTGCACTATCATTCAGCGATAACTCAGAAAGCTCTTCTAAAATCAATGCTGGAGAAGAGGTGCATGATAGACTAGCTCATCCACCACATAAATCTTTTAAAGTGGCTCCAGAAGAATTACATCAGAAATTAATTTGGCCTCTTATGTTTGAAAAAGTCCCTGGTAAAGACTGCAGAGCTGAGGAGAAGCAGCGCTGAGCAATGTATTGCTTCTTCCAGCRAGCTTCGAAACAGATCAAATGAGCACTACAAGACATCTGTCTGTTATTTCCTGCCCACACAGCTTTGTTCTGCTTTATTGCCAGAGCGCTCCATGGATGATGTCACTTTTTTTCTGAAGAAAACAGGCCACCAGAGCCTTTCACTGACATAATTAATTATCTGTAGTCTGGGCCACAGCCAGCAAAATTCCCATGACAAGGCCCTGAGAAGTATTAACTCCACACTGCTTGATGTTTTCAGAATTATTATGCTCTGGGATACCCTGTGTTGTCTTTTCACCCTGAAACAGTGCTTTGCTTGATATTATCAAGCTGTGGGGCGGTTACTGCAGCATATAGAATTACAGTGTCAGACAGCACAGAGACACCAAGGAGAGGGGTCACTGTCAAGTTGTGTGCGTGAATCTGCATGTTGGGATGTGTTCTGCATGCTCCAGCAATGCCTCTCAATGGCTACACACRCTGCTTTGGGTTTGCTGTGTCCAGTCAGAGTTTTTATCTCAGCCAACATTAAGCGTATAATATTTTCCACATGACCTGAAGCCCAGCAGCGAGAAGAAACCACAGATTGATCCAACTAGCCATCAAGTTGCCATGTTCCTTTTGAAACCAGAACTTATTTTGTGATCAGTTTTAGCATCTCTTGAAGAGGAAAAGAATGTGACTAATGAAAAGGCAATAGGAGAGAAAGCGTTTATTTTCCTCTTCCTTCTTTTATCACCTGCCCCTATCAACAAGTCTGGACCAAGACACCGAGAGATCCATGGATCACGAACCTATTAYGCTTCACACATAATATTAACCCCACCAAGCTCCAATTTCCATTCCATGAAGGAAATAATCATTCTCATCAATGAGATTTAATTCCCAAGTATATAGAATATCTAGGTACACTATGAATGCTACAAAAAAGATGGCATTTTGACATCAATATAATTATTCTCCTGTTAATTTCCCCCATTTGTTATATTCTTTTATTTCCTCCAGGCTCATGTTCTTCTATACTATCATCCAATTTGTTGAAATCCATTGGAAACTAAAATGTGATTTTATTAGACATGTAACTCATCTTGTCTAAATTGCTCTTTGGAAGTGCTGCATTGATGGTATAAGGAACAGAAGCACCTGAAATTAGRTGCTCTGACCTGAATTTCAGGGATGCACTTGCAGCTGCTGGTGAGTACCATGTCTCCAAGAGGAACAAATTAGCATATTTTTTTTTTTCCACAGTGATTTATCTTGTTGCCTTCTGGCAGGAACGAGCACACAAGGAGCAGGATGGAGCAGGACAAGCTGGAGCCAGCAGGGCTGTTTCCACCAGGATGATGAAGTCAGAGGCAATTATTCTGCRTCCTCGGTGGAGACAGGAGCATGTGGGACGCTAACAGACCTAAGTGTGTGTACATGTGCAATAAACTGTATACACAGCTTCCTCTTGTCCAAGCATTTTTCTGGCATCACCAAGCTGTTCTCCAGTGCTCTGTGCTCATGTGCATTCGAGTTACTGGTGGCTGATGAAAGGGGGAGAGCAGTGGGGCTGCAGTGAAGCAAGCACTCACCAGGGTGGTGTTATTTGAACAGAGGAGTTGTCAGAGGAAACGAGGGAAATGGTGTGAACTGTTCGTGTGGAGCTTCCAGAGAGGGTGGGCAATGAGGGGTGAGAGTGAGAGTGAGAGTGAGAGTGAGAGTGAGAGTGAGAGTGAGAGTGAGAGTGAGAGAGTGAGAGTGAGAGTGAGAGTGAGAGTGAGAGTGAGAGAGTGAGAGTGAGAGTGAGAGTGAGAGTGAGAGTGAGAGTGAGAGTGAGAGTGAGAGTGAGAGTGAGAGTGAGAGAGTGTGAGAGTGAGAKTGAGAGTGAGAGTGAGAGTGAGAGTGAGAGTGAGAGTGAGAGTGAGAGTGAGAGTGAGAGTGAGAGTGTGAGAGCTCCCAGCCATGCCCACGATGCCCTCACAGCCTCCACTTATCTCAAAAATCCCAGTGATCCCCCTGCAATGTCTTCCTTTCCTTTGCCACCCCCAAACCCCACTTAGACATCCTTTCCACTCTCAATCCTCCTGCATTTCTAGGAATGACTCCGGAGCCCTCCAAAATGCAATTTTACCWGAACTGCTGAGATTGCATGAGCCAATACTAGAGAACTGGGGTTTTATTATGTAGCCTCATCAGTATTTCTGTTTCTGACTATTTTAAACTGGAAGATTACAAATGTCTGGAAGTTACCATGAAACTGTATTTGAGTTAAGTTACCATGAAACTGTATTTGAGTTAGTCAGTTCCACTCATTTTTTCGGGCGTGAAAGAATTGATGTCAATTTTTTGCAAAGAAAAAGAACAATAATTTCCAGGCTAAGGAAGACTTCACTTGCAAAATCCAAGCCCTTCCTGTCGCAGGAAAGGACTTTCCTTCACAATGTCTCAGCAGTGCATCATTTTGGATGCCACATCTGCACAGCCCTCTGAAATGAGTCACTGATTTCGCTTTATTTCAAATATCATGCAAAACTCTGTACTCAAGCCAGCAGTTTTGTAAGTTGTGGCAAGACACAGGATGTTCAGTAGGACCCGCAGTTTTCTATGTGAAAATGTTRCACTTCTCTCACTTTAGACAACCAATAGGTGGAGCCTTTAACCCTAGAAACAAGACACTTTCTCAGCCATGTTCTCACAATTATTATAAAAATACATTTATTTGCTTTTATTAAAGCTTGTTTTGGATGAAAAATAATCTGTTTTGCTCTCAAGAGCTTATCTGATCCTCMGCTAGAGAACAAGAGACAAAAACTTAATAAATGCACAACTGGGGCAGCAAAGTTAATAAAAACAGATTCATCTACCACTGCAATGTTGAATTAACAACTGGTGACTCAGAGTACTGGACAGCATTATGACACATAAGACATATGCTCATTGCAGGCTCTCCAAAGAATCCCAGATATTTTAAAGCCAGAGAGCTCATGCATTTAACATCGATTGCAAAAGGATYGGCCATGTGCTCTCCCACAGAGTGAAACTTCTCTCAAGAAAAAWGAGAAAAGATACAAACTTCCTCATTACTGTTGCACTGAGTATAAAATTTCTATTAAGTGCAAAGAAAAAGAAAAATAACTAGCCAAATTATATCAGTTATTTAAAACTCATTTATAAAAGTTTGCAAGAGAGACTCAGTTGGAAGCAAGACMTAAACTTAAAAATATAATTGTGAGTAATTCTGTTCGATTTTGAACAGAAGACCAAGAATGCTTGGGAAAAAGAAACCCCAAGCTGTCCATACTCTTCCTTCCACTCTAGATAGGACATTCAATGGGCCAGAGACACTGCCAATGATTCCTCTCTCTCTTCTGATCCTCCAAGCCTAACAAACTCAATAGATGTAGCTCTGTTAAGTACAGCTCAGGCATTAACAGAGAAGGATGTTAAAATGTCTTTGTGSAAGATGTTTTCAGCCTACAGCTCTCCAGTGACAGTGACATTTTATTGAGGATTATTACTTTGCAAAACATATAATTCGAAAGCAATTTTTGTTCCAAAGCGATGGATGGCTATCATCACTCTGGTTGATAGTACCTCTGCCCATAATTTCAGAGGGAGTAGGAAATTGCCTAAATAACACAATTTAACTATAATTCAGTATACTGTCTTACCTTCTATTTTTTTTTTTCCTCTCATAAAACAGCTGGGTTCTATTTTAAAAGTCATGATTTTGGGACTTGCTAGACAAGTTCTTCTTACCTCCTATGGTATATTCTGCAGTTTGCTCAACAGTGAATATAAGTTACAGAAAATAAACCATACTATTCCGGACAAAATTAATCTCTGGTTGTAAATTATTCAATAAAAACAGAAGGGAGCATCTGGGGTCTGAAAACTTTTTTTTTTTTTTTTTTTTTTTTTTTTTTTTTTTTTTGTGCTGCAAAAGCATTCTTCACGAGGAAAACACAAACAAAGCAGGGGTAAGTAAGACAGGAGAGAATGTTTTAACTCATTGTAATGATGTGCCAGACATTTTCGGTCTTGTTTTTAGGCTCCTCTTTTGCTACACTGTGGATACCCTCTTTCCCTGCATTGTCTTGCCTGTTTTATGGCCACTTTTCCATGTCTCTAGCTTGGCTCCATTTATCTCTGTTGTATTCCCCTTTCCCTTACACTTTTTTTCTTCTCTTGCCCAGCCTCTTTCCCCTCATTCCATTCTCCTTAAGTCACCTCTCCCTTCTCACATTAACCCTATCTTCTCTTTTTCCCTGCAGCTCTGTACATGCCAAGGTTTTTCTCTAGAGGAATTTGTATTTCATCTGTACKATATGCTCATAAATCCTAAACTATTTCAATTCAATCAACAAGACATCGCAGATACCCTACGCGCACTTTTCTCTGGCTTTCGCTATTCTTTCTGCCTTGGCTCATCTGCAGTTTGTTAATCTCTGCTRTTTTGCTAATGACCATTTGAAAACTCCTTCTCTTCACTCCTTTCTCCAGCCAAGGCCACTTGACCCAACTTTCTCTTCCRATTTCAGTTCYGCACACAAAAAACACCTCTGCTTTCCACCCACCTCGCTATCCCATATTCCTCCCTTGAGCTTTCAGGCAGATCCATATTTATTAATATTAATGGAGGAGTATTTAAAAAAGGCACTGAAAGAAAATATAAATGTTTGAACAGTGTTTTTTTTTAACCAAACAACTAGGTGCCTCTCACAATGTTGTTACAGCATCTTGGAGAAGTCAATACAGTGCAGTTGCAGCTACAGACACTGAGAAAGGTGAACCCAGGGTGTCCCTGCTGCTGGTCCAGGGCTGCTGGGGGACACAGGGAGCCCATTTGGCTCGAGRGAACTGAAAGGATGTGGGACAGCCAGCACAGAAAAACAAAGGCTTGGAGGGTGCAAGTGCTTTCTGCAAACACATCTGGAATTAAAGACACTAGGGAGGGAGGTGGGCTTTCAGAGCAGGTCACTGTGTAGCACAGTTCCATAAAGGTTTCACTGGACATAAATAAAATTGCATTAGAAATTAAAAGGGGGAAATTAGCTAAATGTTAAAGCTTTTCAGTTCTTGGACTATTTTCCAGTAGGAATAGCCCAAGTTAACAACCTATGTAATCTTAAAACACAGCTTAATAAATTAAGAAAAAGGTTACATGGAGTGTTTGTATAGAAAATTAGATGCTGGGGTATGATATACAGTAGATCTTCTACAATTTTATCTCCAGATTTCTCAGGTCAGTCAAYGCATCTGCAGTATAAGGATGAAGAAAGCCTGAGTTGGGAAGTGAAAAAAAGGCTGAATAAAGAAAAAGGTCATGATTAGAGAAATAAAGAAGGGAAGAAAAGTGAGCAGGGAAATTTAGGAAAGAGAACAGAACAGAGTGATTATGGAACAAAATGCATTATAAAATACGCAAAAGAGAAAGAAACTGGAAAGCAGAAAGATGGAAGTAGTAAAGAATTTTCCTTTCCTTTACATTTGCAAAGCATAGTTTTCTGATAGAAAGACAGATGGTAAAATACTAAAATGTATTTTAACTTTAAAATGTTAAAGTGCTGTGGGTAGYATGTCACCTATACCTGTGTGAGTTAACTGACTTTGTTAAGGGAGAGGATTTGGTTGTGCAGCCACTGCCATCTAAATGTTTGATAAGAGCCTTACCAGAGAGAATAAAACCCACAGTTCTCTGCTAGCCTTCTCCTGATCCTCCCAGCTTGAGAAGAAAGTCCTGAGCCGATCTGAAGGGGAGCTCCTCCTGTCTGTTGGATGAGAGAGCTTCTTCCCCCATGACTGTCTTGTTTCAACCATCAGCAACCTCCCATATCTGCCCCGCAGCAACCAATTGCTCTGGCACCTTGTGAGCACTCAAATTAACCATTGAACAAAGTCCTAAATAAACACTCATCAAAGGAAGGGGCTTCTTTGGCAGCAGAGTCATTTGGTCTCTCCCTTTGAAGGAGGGATGTTATATAAAGAGTTTTACCTCTGAATATCTGCTACACAGTGTTTCCCCTCAAAAATCAAACCAATCCCAGTGCTACATTAGACCATTTGGAAGTCAGAAATTACATCTTGTGATTAATCCATACATCACTTGTACATTCCAATACTGTTCCCCAAGACATCACATTTCACATATTGTCCATCTGCACCCTCAGGTCTGCCCCAGCGGAAATGTACAGCTGACCCCTTAAGATGTATTTCCTTTACACCCCATGGCTGAGTGGCTCTGAGTTCTGCTCCTTGGCAGTGCCAGGCTCTCAGGAAACATCTCCCTCAGCCCTAAAGCRTGCCAGGGTCCCTGACAGGAACTGGGGGCTGAGCTGCAGGGGWTGAATGCCATGTTTGCACTGGGGGAAAACAGTAAAACGTGCACTGTAATAAAGGTCTTGAGTGGAAAAGTTGCTCTTTTAAAGTTGGTGTGAAATATAGGAAACTGTCTCCCAAGCTTAAATTGTCCTCCAGCAACTGGCACAGAATCTGCATAAGAAATTATTTTTCTTGAAAAACCTAATGATTTGTAGTCGGATGAGGTCTTTATACTTTTATTATTATGGGTTTTTTTTCCCAAACATGCAATAAAAAGAGTGAGTGGTAAACATGTAGGAAYACTGCTGCTCATTTCCTTTTGGGCCCCCAGTCAGGAAATGTTCAAAATCAGTGTTGGTATTGCTGAAGATTAATGGCTGCTGCTCAGAAATTGTACAGAAAGGGAATATATTCCTGCCAGGACAAATACATAGGCCATTGGACAAAAATCTGTGAACCACAGATAGGATTATATCATCATTGTAAAGATCCACACTGCMTGTCTTGCTATTAATTACAATTAATAGTACTCACATGGGGGTTTGACTGAAATCACTGTAACAACCAGGCAAATTAATGCCATGCCTTCATGGTCTAATTTATTCTACTGGCTTTTGAAGTTTTCTTTTCAAATCAGCTTTGCAGTTTTTAAAAATTAGATTTTTTTTCCAGGTATAGGAAGCAATCCTTCACGGATTTTTTGCCTCTATATATTCAATATGGGTTTAAARACCATGTAATCATGACTTTTTAATATGAGTGGTTAGATCTCACAAGAGAAAATACACTCCACTGAGCTATAGGGCTGTTAAAATAAATCCCTGTCAYCAGTTCATTTGCTTCCCACTCCCCTTCAGGGAGGCTGTACTTAAGAGCTCTCCTGCCATGTACATTGGGACACATTCCCATCACCGCAGCTTTTGTGTACTTTTTCTTCCCTTTTGTTTTCTTACAAAATAAGGCACAGGCTACAGTGACCTCAGATGTTTATGAAAATCTTTCCTTCTCTATATTCAGTAAAGGCTTAGTGTCCAACTAGGAAAGATGAAGACAGGCAGAGCTGAGTCCAGCTTGCTTCTAGAAACTAAAGCACAAGCAAGCTACCTGAGCATGTTTAATTTTAAAAAACAATCAAACTAAAAATGACATCATTGCTAGGGCATCTCTCCATGGTTTTCTGGCATGTTTGACTTCAAAATGAAGTGCTGGGACATCAAGTTATAAGGTAAGTGCTCAATACTGACAGCAAGAGCAATGTGGTGTGTGTCTATGTTGTTAGATAACGTGAATAATTAGTAATAATAATTAGTGAACTAAGAACTTATGATATGTATGAATACATTACCTGTACACCCTGCTAACCCCACACTGTCATGACCAGATCACCTCCCATGGCTTAGCTCACTGAGCATTCTGAGGCAGTGTCACCCTGGTGGTACAGCTATAAAATGCCCCCTGCTCATGGCTCAGTAAACAGCCATGGTATTTTATCCTGCTTTTTGATTCAGAAAATAATGGATCTCCCTACAGATACAGCCTGGTGTTATTCTTGAAACAAAATCTTCTTACATATGCCTAGATAGTGTTTGATTTGCCAATATTGAAATGGCTTCAAAATAAACCTGCAGTGGGATTTGTCAGTCCAACAAAACACCAGCCAGCCACCAGAGATGTCTGAACAGAGCTGAAAATAAAAAGCCATGAAATGACTCAGTGCATTAGGTCACTGTGACAGCCAGGAGGTAATACCAGAGTATTTACTTTGGCTGGAATYTTCCTTGGCTCATCTTCATCTGTAGTGTAAAAGCCAGGCTCTCATCTCAGGCCAAAGTGCTGTAGCTCACCCACTTCAGAAATGGGTCAACACAGGTACCAGGGAAATAACTGAAATGGGGCRTTTTGAAATAAATTAAAAACCCCTATGGATTAAAAATAATGACCCTCTTCCCTGCCTGGCTGCAAGGGGCAGAAGGACAATGCACTCTCCAGCTACACCATGGTTGTCCTCAACATTCCTGTCTTGACAGGAAGCTTTAGCAGTGCCTAAYACCTCTTTGGGGTCTGTATGTACAAATAACCCTAAAAGTATTGTCCAGGACCTATCCCCATCATCCCCATGGGGATAATGAGAACATGGGCAGTTCTTCAAAGGTTGTGTAACCATCCCATAATGTAAAAGACTGGTGAAGAGCAGGAGAATGACTCCAGCAATAAAGACCACATTTATTGCCACACAGGAAACATTAGTGTCTTTCTTCGCCTCCCCTTCCCAGACCACAAAGGTGACTTCAGGGTAAATCTTTCTGAACAACATGAGCATGATACATTTCTATTGAGGTTTGGCTCTGTTCAACACAGAAGCTGCATGCTAGCTCCATCTCTAAGGAAATTTATATATACAAGTTTTTGAATAAAGTAAAATGGAGCACTATAAAAATGGTTACTTTTCTAAAATGATAATTTCTTTTTTCCTTTGCAAAATTGCATTCAACAGATTTTCTTCCTTTTTTTCTTCCTCTGCAGTTTTTCATTGTAAAATGATCATTCTCTGTCTTTTGACAAAATTATTTATTTTGAATGAGCACTTCTTGTAACTTGAGAGTAGTTTTGGACAAAATAGAGGTGAACTATGTGCAGAAAAAGTGATATTTAACGGTAGTTACTGAGCTAGAATCTCAAAGTTGTGGTAATGGTGACTCAGGTACCAAAGAAACTAACAGGACCATTGCTTCTTGTAATCAAACAAGATGGTAACAATTTCAACACAAAAATAATGTTATGAACGTGGGTTTTGGGGGGAAAGTAAAACCTTATATGAAAAGCTAAACTGTAATGGTTAATTAGAATAAAGGGATTAAGATAAAATGTTTTCACACAGGTTGGGCAACYTTTTTCTGCTTGTCCATAGGTTCARTGRAAAAGGTCACTGMAGTACAATCAAAAGAATGATTGAGTTTGATAAGCAGTCCTACCACARAAGGGGCTAAGTTTTGAAAAGCCAGAAATCTTCATATTGAATTTTTGAAATACCATGTTTCAACTTTTTATYTTGAAATTCTCTGAAGCTTGACACTACTGAGAATTCAATGATGTATTAGCATTAAAGAGAATCTCAAAATTGGATGGACATTTGGGGACAAGTTAAGTGCAAAATCAGRCTGACTGCCATCAAGGACTTACTACTGGGCTGAATTAACATGCAAACCAGGACAACTGAGAAAGYTTTCAAGTATGCACTACTCCAAGAAATCAAATGAATGCATCTTTGAAAGGCAAGGAATGTGCAGAGCTCTGGATTCCAGACACGAGACAGGACAGGCAGAGCTTTGGCCGAGCCCTCAGCAACATCTAAATATGCAGAAGTTCCAGGGGACATCTTAAGTCCATTTTCAGCATTCCTGACTTGCAGATTTGTCTCTTGAATATTTTCAAGAATGATTGCAATTACATTCTCTATATTTACTTTTCTTCCCCCCTTGCTTCCTCCCACCCATCACTGGTTCCCCTGTGGTTGTTTTCAGCCTCACCTGCAGGTCCCTGTTTCTTTTTCAGGTGTTTYTTTGACAGGTGTTTACAGTTTGTTTTGCTTTGGTAGCTGCAGTGRTAAATAAAGCAGCAATTAAAACTACAGCTGTAAAACACCAACTACCACTGCTTTCTCTTTGTGGTTCTTTGCCTTAAATATGCATGTCCCTGTTAGCTGAGCCCTGTGCTCTTTGGACARCCTAAAAATAGACAGGTACATAGAAAATACGGTTTAGAAGACGTTTAATTTACCTGCAATTCTCCTTCCATTATACTGAGTAGTTTTATCAAGTCTTCTTTAGAAAGCTCTATGGACTTCTTGTTCTTTCTCTCGCTAGGACCAGGTGATTTTGAGTGCCGTTTGACAGTTGCTGAAACCATGACCTCATCTTCCTTCCRATGAGGTTTGTTCTTTTTCTTGGCATCCTCCTGAAGTTTTTCATTCTCTGCATGGCTGATGACAGGCTTGGAACTGGAGAAGTGCCCGTTAGACGAGCTTTCTCCACCTTGGTTTCGGGATCTCATCCCTGCCTAGAAAGAAACAAACATCAAGATAAACAAAATTACTTACCAAATAAAAAGCCACAGTGGAAATACTGCCTTTGGTAAGAACAACTGTCTTCTAAAAACTGAGAAATACTGTCATGCTCAAGAGACTGTGGTAGAAAGCTCAACCATTTCAACAACTCTGTGTGTGGCAGAAAAAAGTCCTAAGGTAAGGTTAGCCATCTTTTTCAGCAAGCCAAGATGCTGATACAAATTTAAACATATGGAMATTAAAAGTGATGCAGAAAAATTATTAATAACATGTTCTAGTGTTTGTTTCCTTTTCTTCAGCTGATATTTTGATCATTCAAAATTCAACACTACAAAACAAAACATGTTGTCAAAGAGATCTTATTTTAACATATGGCTAACTTGAGAAACAGAAATGCAATAAAATTTTAGAAAAACCTATTCCTGGAGTATAAATTCACTATGAGAGCGGAGTGCCAATGCATAACAAATGACAGTCAGCAGTTTTCCTGAATTAAGCAATGATTTTATTGCAGRTAACCAAGAAAAATGAGGAATGCTGAGTAAATCAGGTGGCAAATACTGCACAAGATGATGGGACAGAAARCACCCTAAAGAAAAGTTGAAAGAAGTTTGAAAAATGAGCATAAAGGATATGAAATCACTGAGAGGTAAGTGGACAGGATCAACACACTCTTTCCAGAAGATTCAGGGTTCTCCAAARTGTCAGGTCATGGCTATTCAAAGCTCACATTTCTGTCCTCTTAAGCACCCACAGCGAGTCTTAGACTACAACAGCAAATGCTCCTTAGCTCTGTCACTTGACCCACTGTATTGCTAAATTTTTAYAGCAATAAATCTAATGAAAAATATTCCACTGCTTCCAAGTATTTCCTCTCATTTAAATTAATCTCTGGATTTAGTCTGCAGTTTGTTCATTAGTCAAACAGATCCTTCTGAAGGATAAGAGGAGTTCAGAGCAGCAGTTCACTATTGATGGAGCAAAACCTGAAATCCATTGACTAATCAGTTGTGYTGAATGACTCTGGGTCTGCAGTGGCTTGCCTACCTTCTTGATTCAGGCCAGTTATAAATCTCTTGCTCACAATTAGCCTTGCACTTCTGTAGTTTCACACTCAGCAGGAAGATTGTCTTTTTATTACAGCTGRTTACTCATGTCTTCATTAATTCAGTGGAATTCATCCAGCAGCATAAATGGGGGCAGAAATAGACCCCATATTTTGGAATGAGAGAGTTTCACAAAGAGATTCCTTGCATTGTAGGTCTGCTCTTATCCAAACAATATGTGATACAGGTATACAATGGYCTTTAACTTCCTGAATGCTTATGCAGTGTGTTTTTCATCAAACAGTTTGAATTAAATACATGAATTACACTTTCTAAAAACAGATCYCCATTATAGGCATGAACAATACCTGAGAACCTCAGGAAATCTTTTAGGTTTCAGATTTATAATGGAAAAATAAACATTGTACTATGTTTCCTCTCAGATAGGGCTTTTCAATTTGTTTAACTTTAATGGGTTTGAAACTTTCCAACCACATTTCCTCTCAGGAGAGAGCRCTTGGGATTCAATCTGTCTCTATTTTCTAAGTGTTTCCTTCTGAGTCCCTGTGGGTCACAGCCTCCAGCCACTTTCATCTCTAAACTAAACTTATTTTTTATGGCTTACAGTGAATGGTTTCATGGCTCTAGGACATCCTACATGTTTTAAGAATAAATATTTTAAGACTTTCTTGTATATGTTTTTCAGTGGAAAACAGATTATTATACTACAATATATTCTAGTTAGTAACATGCCACATTAGGGATTTCTCTGTAGTGAGAAAACTTTTAGCACTGAAGGGGTACAATTAATGTTAAATTAAACTTATGACTGGGTGAGATACATCATCAACCTGAAACATTGCATGATGAACCAGGTGCACTYAGCTGAGTATGTTAGACTTCATGAAAGGTGGTGTGTCACCCAGCCCCATCACAACTCAGGACAGCCCCTTGGATCCATCTGTCCCTGTGGGAGCTGAGATAATAATCCATGGAGCCATGTAAAGACCATGGAGGCATGTAAAGACTGAGCAGTTGACTGTAGGCTTATYATCCTGTTGACAGAGAAATTAGGAATGCATATTTCAAGTGTGCTTTTGCTCAGTGCAAATCAAKACAGGCCCACAAAGGACAGATGCAAAGTTACGATTTTTCAAAATTCATTAAAACAGCAACAGAGCAGCTCAACCAATTGTCCTGGTGTTTTATATCATATGGCTAATTAGCATATGATTGCCATTAAAGGAGATTGAATTTGGCCTCTTTCAAAATTTCTTTTAAACTTGTAGGTTTATTTTGCAGCAAGCCTTGACTGACAGTGTGACAGTCTGTCACTCTCGGGGACACTGCCCCTAACAGCCTTTGAATGAAAGCCTGCCAAAATCAGAGTAATGCTAACACTTACTCTGTCTTCCCTTATGATGTTGATACATTTTCAGCACGTTATCCAAATGCRAAGGTGTCATGTGCTGAAGCCAGAGATGCAGGTGACAGAGGCTTAAATGGTGACAGAAAAGGCCAAGGTTTTGATATTCACACAGTAATTTCCAAGGAGTTCAAGGGCCAAAATCAACGGCATGATCCAGCTGTTGTGCAGTGCTCTAGGAATATAAAGCAGCTGTAAGGATGACTGAGCTTTAATTGGAGCAGCGTGAAGTAGCCAGAACATACCCGTGATCTTGGCTGAAACACTGTGTGCTGGAAAGGAGTGCTTAGTATTATCATTTGGATATCCATCTGCATTTCTGATGGCATCATGATAAAGGAGAAAAGTTTCTCAGCAGTTGCATGACATTATTTCAGTGTGCAAATATCCAAATCCCAAAACTTTTCTTATCTGTTGTTCCACCAGGATTACAAAATTGATTCTGGGGACACTGCCAGTCTAACACTGGTAACGAATGACCTCCTGCTGTCAGTCCTGATCACATCTCCATATCTTACAGCATTCCTGATCTGCTGAAGGGATTGTGTTCCCTGAAGAAATATCTCATGATTTATAATGACTTCAGCATTTAACTCTGATTTTTTTTTCCACCCCTTATCAAATTGTATATTAAACTGGAAACCTTTCCTAACAGCTTCCAGTCAAACATGAAGACTTTATGTGATCATTCACCTTGATTTGGCATTTATTGGCTACTCATTTCAATATGTGCTCACAGCATTGGTACTTGGCATGGGAACTATTGAGTTCAGTCATTTGTTAAGCTTTATGCACAACAGACAAATACTGTGATTATTTACGTGAGTCTGTACTGTTGTTCTGGGCATGGATCCTTCAGTTTTCACAAGTTAGAACCCACACAAGATTTTGTGAAATAGCCTTTATGTTGGTTCTACTGACATCAGGAGGAAATCTGTGAGGAATTTGCTGAGTAGGATGTCAGGAGAGGACAGGCTGCACGCTGCTCCAACTCTTTCCCCAGCTGATGGCAATTTGTTCTCCCTGTAGCTCTTGAAACAGCAGGTTGGGTTAGGCTCTGTAACTKGTGCTGTTAGAATCAGATAACCCAAAGGGGTTCTTTGAACTTAATGTTAGTCCCTCTTGCTAATTGCACATGATGATTTTGGCTCCATAGTACTTTCCCTTAAGATAATAATAATAATGTTACAATACATACACGCACAAAAAAAAGAGTTGATTTAAAGCCATGATATGGTTGTTTCCATTGGCAATAAATTCGTAGTCTGGATCTCAGCTGCAGATCTAGCTTGTTAGGATCTGACATGAAAGGGCTGGGTTTCTGACAGGCTGACAGTGGCGGAGGGACAGTGCAATTGGGTTGGTGAAACAAAGCTGGAATTCATCTGKCTGCTGTGGCTTTGGGAACTGTATCTTCCCATCTGCTGTGCAGGAATTTGTAGCAGAGCAAAGTGATGAGCAGAAGTGCCTGGTACRGGGTTGATTGAGGAGAACTCAAGAACTGAGCAAGCCAAATCTCTGCCCAGTGATGACAGATCAATATATAGCACGAGGAGTGAAAAATAGTTTAAATATTCTCAGCTGGAGACCAAATAATATAAAACCTCCATCAGATCTGAAACACTCCACAAATGATGAGGAGAGATGGAAAAATTTTTAGATACTATCAGTCTGTATCTGAAAGTAGTAGGTACAGATTAAAAAAACCCATCAATCTGCAGCAAAAAGAAAACAAGCAAACAAAAAACTTCAACAACAACAACAACAACAAAACCATTAAAAACAAACAACCAACAACAACAACAACAACAAAAAAAAAAACAGATTAGAAGACACCTTCTCAAATGTCCGGAGGAGAGGAAGATGGAGGCATCAAATTGACCTTGTGGGCTTAGAAATCCTCAGCAAGGACCATYCCAGATGGGAATGGATGGCTTTAGTCCCAAGAGATATGGATAGCCACAACTAAGTTTACACGGTGTGACTTTCACAGGACAATCATACAGAGACGCAGCTGTTCATACCACCTCAGAGGGTTATTAAAATTATTAGGTTTCATTTTGGTTATTCCAGGCTGTTTTCCTGGAATCTGCAGATGTTTGTTATTATTTTGTACACTTTGAAGAAATTAAAAGGAGTTGCATTCCCAAGAGGCTGTGATAGGAGCAGGTAGGAGCTGTGGCTGCACTGTCAGAGCAAATGCTGGGCTCGGATGCTGCCTGAGGCAGATGTGTGTCAGACTCTGGGCTGTGAATGAACCAGGCCAAGGGAGTGCAAATCTCATTCTTGGTTTTGTTTTTGCAGGTGACTCCCATGTTTGTTTCAGTCATGATGGTCAGAGGAGAGTGATAAACCAAATGACTAATACAATGAAGAACGGAACAAATATCAGCCCTTAGCAATCCTGGGGTTTCCTGAATTTCTAAATTTTCATGCTTTGAGTACTCTCTTACCACTGTTCTGTCTAACCCTCCCCCAGTCCCTTGTCCTCAAATGCATCATAACTTGATTTGAGCAAAAAAGAAAACGTCTTTGTTCCTTTTGACAGTGTTTTACTTTGCCAACGTGCTTTCTCTGAGAGCACATGTTTGCTACTTGCCCTTCTTGTTGGACTGTTGGCACAGAGCTACAGATACTCTTTGAATCAGGACAWTTCTCTACCCAGTAAACAGCTTGAATAACCAAACCACAGGTCTGTAATTCCTGTACAGACTCAGAGAGGACCTGTGGCTGGTCTAAATTCATCTGTTCTGCTTGCTGCCCTGGGAAAGGGTTTGTAACACAGGTGTCAGGAGGAGCAGCATCCCAGCACCCCAGGGCTAAGCTCACACATAGAAAAAGGAATACTTGCTTCATCCTATTGTCACCGCTGCCACAGTGGGGTTTGGTGTTTGCAAGCAGTGCAGACAAGTAGCAAAGTTATAGCAGACATGCTGAGGTACAGCATGAGGATCAGCAAAGACTTTTTGCTTTATCAAAGGTTCATTTTTTACCCTCTAAAATTGGTTCTTGTAACAGTGGGGCATAGTAACACACGGACTATGTTCACCAAGGACTGTATCAACAATAGTTCCTTTGCATAAAAAAAAAAAAGAAAAGAAAGGAATAAGCGTAAATATACTCTCAGGAAGAAAATAAGTAGATTTCTGAAAATTCCACATCTAGGGGTCTTTCTGGATAAGTATAATCTGTGTGAAAGCAAAAAAGGATTTCACAAAATCAAAAGAGGAAACCCAGTCATCACYAAGGCAGATTTATACCACTTTAACTCCATTTTCTTAATTCCAAGGTAAASTCTTCTCTAGCTAAATTATGGCACAGATTTACAAAGAACAGAGTTTATTCTGGTATAATTCCATTAATTTTGTCATTTTCAGGGAAACTTGTGGTTTCATCTGGAATACTTTTACTTGAGTAATGCATGCTGACCAACTAAAGAGTAACATAGACTTGTTTCACAAAGATTCATGTTTCCCAGGCTTCATCTGGAAAAACATCTTGGATGCGTGAGGCATGAGGAATGATAAGCTATTAGATCATCACCGAGTCAAAAAAAAATAAACTTTTATATATCACTCTACCCATGTTTTGATTACTGTGCTTCCCAGCTGCCAGAAAGTACAAACAGGAGTCAYGGAGGAGACAGTTCAAGTAGCTGACACCACTAGACAAACATGCCACTAGGTCTRATGAGGGCTGAGAGTTCTCTGGAGTGGCCGTGTGGCTGAGAGGGACTGGACAGGAGCAGGAAGGTGGCAGCAGCGCCTGCAGTGCAGCCTTTCTCACCCACTGCAGCTGAGCTGGGAGACACAGACAACTCACCCCTCTTCCCAGCCCACTGGGGTGTTCCATGCACAGGAATCACTCTGTTTCATGGAAAATGGATTTTTGAAGTAAAGAAATGCCTCTGTTTTCTGGAGCCTTGCACCCAGCTGATGAAACCTCGAGACCCAGCCCCTCTCTGAGCGCTGCATTGAGCACGGTGCCCTACGATGATTCCTCACATTTTGTTTTTCTGCTTTTTTGAGTCAGCCCATTTCAAATCAAACTGTGACCTTCACACAATGACCACGCTAGCAATGCTACCATTAGTTCCAGTCCAAACCCACTGAACATTTGTTTTATCACCTGACAGGCAGAACGTGCCTGGAAAATGGTAAGAGAGGTGATGCAGATTAGCTKGCCTACCAAAGATTTTTCACCCCCGAAGACAGGAAATCCTCGGTGTTAGGTAAGCACTGGTCATTTCTTTTTGTTGGCAGCACAGAGCCAAGCTGATAACCCACCATGTGAARTACACTGTGCACACAGGAACCACACTCTGGTATCTCCAGTCAGTAGTTTCTGAAGATCTCTGCTCCTATAATAATTCATTGTCTCCTGCCAAGATGGAAGAAAACTGCTGAAAGCAGCACCATGGAGGAGCAGGTTGACAATCATCACAGGTCTTGCCTTGTTCCTATCCTTAATATGACCAACCAAAATACCTAAAATTAGATATCACTGAGGGAACACAGCTCTGCAAGCCTGCTTTGACCTAGGAATGAACCATGGGGCAAATAGCAAATACAGTTAGGAAATGAGGAAGCCCTTAACTTTCTACAAAATAAGTTTCAACTTTYCACTCTAAAATTGCTTATTTCAAAATTAACTCATATTTTTTACAAGTGTGAGATGAGACAAAGAGATTAATGTCTGGAAAGCAAACTCTAAAGTTTGGGTAGAGGTAAACATTTTGCTGTCTCTTTCTGACCTGATGTGGATCTTGAGTCTGTATTCTTTTCAGTAGCCATAATTTGCACAGCTCTGATTTTGCAGAATAAACTATAGCTATGTTTTACATGTGATTAATTTACCTTCCTTTTGTTCAAAAAGAAAAAAATGATAAAGTTCACCATGTAGATACCGTTACAGATTTTACAGCACAGAGGAAGAAAATTAGACAGAGGAGCTGTATCTTCTACAAATACAGTCTCCAAGAGACAACAGTGTAAAAAAATAACCATCTGCAGCATCTCAAATTTCAACTGTCAACCAAAGCAGGGAGCAAGTTCCAAAACTCTGTCAGTGACTCCTTTGTAGGAAKCTTCAGTTGTTGATAGACACGGAGTACCAGCTTGCACACGAATGCTTTGTCATCTGCTGAGATGTGAATTTAACCCCCTCCATTAGACTGGGCTGCCTTCCACCTCCCAAAAGATTCCTCCTCTGTGAAGTGTAACTGGTTTCAAAACGAGGAGTTAAAAATAGTCCCTGATACTAAAGTTGCCCTTGAGTTTCACTATCAATTTTGGCAGGTTTACAATAATATTTTTCGCACTGGGGGAAAGAAAAAATAAAAAAAGAATTCTCTGGCTACATGTATCCTGGAGATTAACCATGYCCAGGACTCCTCTCTGACTGTGAGGCCAGCTGTCCTGGAAAATACTTCAGGCTCTTAAGCCCTCTTAGCATCCATGACATGTTGGCTGCATCCACACTGCCCACTGGGAATTGCTCCTAGCCCATGCTGACTCCTGAAACACGCTCTCCAATGGATCAGGAGGGTGTTAAGTGGCCTGGCCAGAAGTGTGCCAAGGACCACTCCAAGCGTTTAGCATGAGTACAGACGTTACCTTGCAGTATCTGTGCTCATGCTGCGTCACTGTTTGATTTACAACCTTTCCTTTCCACTGCCTGCTCCTTTACAAACAAAGGAAATGGAAAACTAATCAGCCGTGCGAAGGGAAAGTGCAACTCACCATAAATACACCGTCTGGAGAGAGAAAATAAGCAGAGGGTGGTGGGAAAACAGAAAAAAATCCGATTTTTTCAAGTTTGGTCAAGGCATGCAGAGCTCTATTACTTGTTTTGGAGGCAGATTTCTAAGTTGCTGCTGAAGGATATTTTGGAGATACAGCAGTTCAGCAGGAATAAGGAAGAGACGGGGAAGCTGAAGCAGAGAGAGGTTGCACAACATCCCCACTTCACTCCAGGCTTATCCTGGCTTCTGCTGGGCTYGGTGGCACAAACTTTGAGCTCTTCTGCTCCATGTCACTGATAAGAGGACTAGMACTGTGGGGCTCCAGAGTGGCCCTTGCATTATTCAAAGCCCTGGCCTTCACTCCTCATTTCTGTTTGTAAAGAGGTGAAAGGAAAGGAGAGTCTTACTTCATTGCTGGCAGTGCCAGCCCAGTGGCTGTCATTATTTCCCAGCAATCCTGCAGGCTTTCCACTGACTTYAGAACTTGTGGCAGAGAAAGTAAAGAAGTAAATGTCAGTCTAACTGATTTAAATAATACCAATGCCTCATGCTGACAGGGAGCAGCACAAAACCTGCAGACACCTCACCTGGGCACTGAGAATAGCTAAAGCCACTTTAATTTACACAAACAATATTTGTGTGCCTCTTCTAATGTCATGGTTTCAAAATCCCTAGACAACAATTTCTTCACWTGAAAAGAATGAAGCTAAAGAGTTATCCTGCATGTACAGGTTGAGCTGGTTTTGATGGGGTTCTTTAATAGCCTTTTAATGTTAATCTGCTTAAATCTTCACCTGGCTTTTTAATTGAGACCAAAAATTCAGGCTAAGCTGAAAATACAGCATAGTTACTTTGAGTAAGGAAGGAAAGGAGAAGCAAATAAATGTCTCTGCCTGGGCTTGGTCTTGCACTAGCATTACTKAAATTACCTGCTGCCAGATTCTTTAATGTCTGTGACATCTTAAAATYCATTTTCAGCAAGGATAAAAACTCAGTGAATTGTGTTTGTCTTGTTGCAACTAGCCAAACACCCTACCTTCCTTAACTTTTAAAAAAGGGTTCCATTTTCTTTGTTTTCCACTAGGATAGAGTAAAACTTTCTTAGCTGCCTTTCTTAGAAAGTATTTTCACTTTCGAGCCATGGAAAGATATTAAAAAGATCTCCTACAAATGGAGTGGGTGTTGTACAAGTCGACATGAACTTAAAATTGTCTGCACTAGTATAAATTCACTTTGTTCATCTTTAAGTATTCATTTGTGTGACTGAGATAGGAGTTTAGGTTTCATCCATCATCTGCAGTGTCTCTAAATGGAGCCTGCACTCTCTGAGGCTGTGTTAGGACTTCAGGCCTGTCCTCTTCCTCAGTGACCACTGCTAAAGMCCACCATGACTCGTGTTTATCAGGGAAAGCATCCCCTGATTTTCTTCCCATGGTAAAAGATACTGTGCAGAGGGTGGTGYTGTTCCAGTTTCCCTGTGAGAGGACATGGCTGGAGGATTCCGCTGCATTTTGACCCTGGGATGGGCTGGGAGGTCCCAGTTTTGCCCCTTTGAGTCAGCCCTAATCTCTCTAAAGAGGTTGTGCCTGTAAYTTGGGCACATCGGTGAGCTGAGGATAAACTGGGGCTGCATCCAGAAATGCATCATCACAAAGGCCGGTGCTGCTGAAGGGTGGGGAGGCAATGCAGGTATTTGGCACCTCTTTATCGGCATCTGACACAGTGCCAACTTGGTGGCAAATGTTAGGGCATGAGGAAGGCTGTGGGACTGTGTCCACCCCCACAGTGCCCGCTGTAACCAACCCCGCCAACTTTGAGTCAATGAAGTCACAAACTCCAGTGGTTTGTGCTGTTGGGATGGATCCTTGTAGAAGATCCATCAGCACACAGCCCTCTGCCACAGGCACCCTCTGCCCGAGAGGGGCAGAGAACCCAGTGTTCCTRAAAAGCACTGAAATGAGTCAAAATCTCACCCTTACGAGCTCCCTACCTGGGAAATGAGCTCATTTGGCTCTCCAGCCAYGACTCCTCATGATAAACTCTTCTTGGGAGAAGGAATGGCAGGAATTTGGCCATAATTGTACCAAACTAATTTAAGAAACAGCAATGAAAAAATGATMTATGTTAGTTTTCTTTTAGTTAGAGAAAGTGAAACTAGAGACTAATTTTTATTAATGAAAAATCTATAACAAATTAATAATAAAATTTTCAAGTTCCTATTTCATATGAGGAGCTACAAGATAGAAAGGCAGTGGGGATCTCAGTGTTGCTGAAGGGAATTAGTGGGTGTCTCAAAATATTAAGGCATCACTGGGACTTGGAATACAAATTTAAAAGACTGATTTGACTTTTCACAATACTGCCAAAATTTCGTCACCATCACAAAAAAAAAAAAAAAAAAAAAAAAAAAAAAAAAAAAAAAAAAAAAAAAAAAAAAAAAAGACAGGTGGCGTATGATTGGTGGATCAGGTAAGAAAGCAGCATATAAGTACATTATTGTTTTTCTTTATTTAGTGAAAAGCTGTCTGACCCTGCAGATATGCTGCAGTCTCAGCATTCCTTACTTTTTTCCTTAAATATTTTTTRTCTGCCTTCAAGAAGTTTAGGTGAACGAGAAATTATTCTGGGCTGCTTCTCCTGTGTGGTGGACCCAGGGCTGTGGCAAGGACATGGTGTGGCTGCTGCTGGCAGCTCTGTCACCTCTTGGCTCAACTGGGACCAAGCTGGACCAAGCTGTGGCTTGGGAAAAGGCAGATTAGCCAGTTTTCCTCCTTCAAGGAAGCAAATCCACCTCTTATCATATTAAAGGTGCTACACTTAGTTGTCCTAAGAAACAAGATGTAACAAAGAGCATTCTCGCGTGTTCATTTCACATTTCATTTAGTGTTTTACTCCCAGTGAGAATAAACCTCACTCAGGTTTCTGTCCCTAGTGGAAATGTCTTCTGTCCCTAGTGGAAATGTCTTAATGAGCTTTCAGTACCACTGCTTGCTTCTCTTGCAGAGACCACAGATAAGAGCTTCTCCTTATCTGCATTTATCCACATGCAGACTGCATGAATTTCAGAGGTAGGAGAGCTTTTTTTCAGACCTGCCTGGATGAAAGTTCAAGGGCAGCTCTCCAGAGCATCCCATAGCCAACTGGTAAGCACAGCTGTCCCAAAAAACCACAGCTGAGCYTCCACTGTATATATACCAAAAATATTTCCCAAGGCTTTCAGAAAAGTCAGAACAAAGTCCTCATGTTGAATAAATATTTCCTTAGTCYTACTAATTAAGAATATTTTAAATATTTAAACCCAAAAGACTCTGGTAAATTAAATGGAATTTGAGGAATACATACACCTTGTGTCTCCATATTAAATTGTGTAACTCATTTAATCAAAGTAAATTCAAAAGTGTGGTATCTTACTAAACCTTTTCACTTCATCCTGTGCAACATCATTGACTGCAAAAAAAAAAAAAACCCAACATAAATTTAAAACCAAAAAAATTAAAAAATCAGCCAGCAGTTTGTCAGTTGATTCTAGGTCTGCAAAACCACCCAGCTATGAAATGACCATATTTAGAGAAACTCTGTGGAGCTGGGGGATTGCCATGACCTAAACCTGCCATGCTAGCAAAAAATACCTTTATTCAGATTATACTTATTGGTACTGTTATTACTTTTTGCCATCAATAAACCCCAAAAACCTGTATGGAAAAGTTCTCAGCAGCACATCCCAGTGTTGTAGGATGACTTGGCTGCAGCACCGGATTTCCAGGCACTGGAATTCTCCCAGCCCCATGGAAGCAGCAAGCACCAAGGATTCGACAAACCTCAGAATTGTTGAAATAACCATATGTGACAAAGAAAAAGGATTACAATTAAAGGGAGAGAAAAGCCTAGAAAATAAAAATCCTGCCAGATCCAAACACTTAAATTTGGCAAAATGGCAAAATGGAAATAACCATATGTGACAAAGAAAAAGGATTACAATTAAAGGGAGAGAAAAGCCTAGAAAATAAAAATCCTGCCAGATCCAAACACTTAAATTTGGCAAAATGGCAAAATGGCAAAATGGCAAAAGCCATGAACTGATGTGGCAGTGCCTTGACCTCTGCTCTGCCAGGGTGTGACACAATGTGTCACAAAGGATGTCTGCAGGTAGCCAAATGCAAAGCATTACTGTTTAAATAAGTAAGAACAAGGCTGGGGAGTTCTGTGTAAATACTTGTCACTGACTGATCTCTTGTACCTTGAAGATGCATTTCTAGAAAGGAAAAAAATACAAAAATTGTTCTTTTCATTGGATATTCAAAAAAAGCTGAAAAGTGCAATTATATCAGTCTTCCTCAAACCTCAGAGAAACTTTTCCAAATGTCTGYAAAGGCCAATATTAAATAGTTTGCTGAAATAAAGGAACACTTATTGGACTTCATAACACATGCATATTTTTAAAAGAAAGAAAATACTGAGGAGGGGGGAATTTATTGGGGGAGGAGGTTTGTTTTGTTTTTTTTTAAGTCCATCACTAGAAACACATCACTAGCAGTATGTACTCACATCAACTTTGTATCAGAGAAAAATAAAGTTTTATTTGTGTAAGATCATTAGATAAAGCAGTAACTATATAAATTTAAGAAAGCAAATAACTTATGCCAAGTTAATGTCAATTAGCATTATAAATGACAATTTAAGGAGGATTATATGATGCATTGCAGGTTTGAAACAACTAAAAATAGAAAAGCTATGCAAGCCATAAAAATTGCACAATGTACAACTTTCAGTTCCAGGAAGATTGTGTTTGCAATCTTTGACTACAAATGGAGTTGCTTTCTGACTGTTGGGATAGATCTTCTGGGGCCATAATTAATGCAGACAGTCCCGAGCTTTCCAAATGACTCAGAAATTTAAAAATATTATATGATATTGGGCTTAAAGTTGTGAATTTTTTATAAAATCATTTACTGTTTGCCTTCCAGTTTTTGAGCTGGGTTCATAGCTTCAAAGTATGTTCTAGCACCTTGAGGAACTTTAAAACTGTGAATAAAGAATGCTGTATAACCAATGTGACACTAGCAATGGGGTTTTTAAAAGACAGGAAAAATCCAAGATGAATATTGTGAGACATGTAGGATGGTCACAAAATTCCATGGTCCCTGCTACAGAGTTCCTTACACTAAGTCCTTAACTCAGGATGCTTAATTTTAGCTCACAATGCTAAAACATTTCAAAGAAAATAATGAGCATTCAGGATGTCCTTGAGAATCCTTCAACAGTCCGGGAGGGCTTTAACAGCTCCACAATTCAGATGAGCCTTTGAAAAACTCTTGGCTCCCATTTTCGCATTTTCTTATTTTAAAATAAGTCATTTTGGTTACCTCCTGGAGCTGACATCTGCAGAAAGCTCAAGTATTGCTTTCCAGCCATGCCATTGCAACAGCAATCCTGAATGTTATCCATTCAGGAGTGTGGCTCCCCTGGAAGCTCCTTCCTGCTGCCAGCAGCACCGTGGTGTGCAGGAATACCTGTGGCCAGGCTGCTCCCAGGGCAGGGGCTCCGCTAGAATCTGGGTCCAAAGTGGGGAGGAGGGAGCCGAGGGTGGAGGTGTCCCTGTGCCATCGCTCTGCTGCTCCCGCCTGAGGCTGCCCGGGGTCCCTGCTGCTCCCTGGAGAAGAGATAAGGCTCAGGGGCTGCATGCCAGGACAGAGGAGAAGCAGTTCTGCTTGTCTGCCAGCCAGCCAGCAGGCCAGATGGAAAACACAGCCTTCCAGACTTCAAGGGGCTTGAAAATGCTCATATTTTTTATTCAGAGACTCCCACTGACTTTATCCATGTGTTTCCAAAGCCATGGCAGTGGCTGAAGGATCCAATGCACAATGACCTGAAGAATACACGWGRTGATGTATTTGCAGGTATGACAGAGTGCACCCAACCAGGTGGTGAAACCTCACACTCCCTTTGCCCCAAAAATGCTGGCACCACAAGTCACAGCTCCCTGCTGTAATTTGGCAATCAACACCAAGAAACCCCCTCCATCCCCAAAAAAACAGCAGAAAGGAGAGAAAGAAAAAGCTGTTAAGTGATGTGCTGGGTTCTTCACTGGGCACAGCAGCTCTGCAGAGCATGTACAATGCAATGATGACACAATGAAATGACAGCAGAGCACCAGTGACACTGCAGGCAGTCTGCAGAGCTGTCCCTGCTCAGTGGGGACAAGGGACACCCTCGGCTGGCCGGGCTGGACAGCCTGCAGCTCAGCAGGGGATACACACCAGTTTATTCCACAGCCCACAAAGAAAACAAAGGAAGGTTTGGGGACATGGTGACAACTCCAAATCCTAAGGAGGTGGAGAAGACCTGCAGGGAACTCTGAGCTTTGTTCCTGGAGAGCTGAGGATGTTGCAGGACRTATGGGGATCAGAGGCATCACACCGGATGGAGGCAGGGTCTCRTGTCGATAAAAGCTCATTCATACATTTGATTAATCTGCATAAACAAAGAGAATTGTGGATTCCCTGGATTCTGCCCTGGCCCTCTTGACTGAGCAGCATGGGTACAGTATAAATAAACAAAGTTTTRCAGGTCAAATGCACTCCAGAGACTCCAGTGGGTCTGGGCAGTGCTGTGTCCAGGCAGGCTCTGGGGGTGCCACAGAGATTCTGAGGGCTGTGAGACCGTGGAGGTCTTTCCTGGGCGAGGAAAACATGATATTGTGGGAAGCTGTGATCGTTAAAAAAAAAAAAGAGTAACAATTTTTGTTCAGCCCTGCAAACTGACTGTCATTTAAATAATTTATATAATACTAATAACAATATAGTCATACAAGGAACATTACCATTTAAGGAACCAGGCAGGTCTACTGCAGTATCTAAATTAACAGCAGTCAGAACAGTGCATGTCCCATTTGACCATTATTTCTTAACAAACTGCATGTGAATTCTTGCAAAATAGTATCATCTTGGTATTTGTAACTTTTTTCCCCCTTGCTCTGAATGGAAAGAACAAGATCTACTGGATTATGAACAAGATAAGGAGAGATACAGAAATGAAATCTTAACTTGTTGTAATCACAGTTAAATTGGTGCATACATGTTAAGAAAAACTTAGCTTTATAGGAAGGTTATTTTATTGATAAATATTTCAATTTTCTAGAAAATTTGCTTAGAGAACATCAATCTTGAGCAACTAGCTCTTGGAGAAGATTGAGCAATTACCCATTTATTTAGCTGTTTATGAATAGCAGAAAACATTTCCTACATGAGCAAGAATTCATGTTATCACATTGTTATACCCACAAGCCCTGAAACACATCTGTCATGACAATTTACAAAATAGAGATAGCAAAATAGAGATAACTTGTGAGATAAAAAATAGAGATAACTTAGAGATGAGGCACAAGGGATTTACTGAAATAGCCCTACAAAAGATTTGTCCTTCAAAAAAATTCAGTGAGAGTTTTCTCTTTAATTTGAATGGAGGAAGGATCTAGACTACTGTCTTTAAAAGTTAATATGCAACTATTTAGACCTAAAAAAAGATAATGAATCCTGTTTTCACGATGAAAAGCTGAATTTGCASTGCAATTCACGCAGTRYAAGAAACAAAGAAGAGTTTGCTGTMCAGTGMATACTAATTATTAAGATAMAAAAAGGACCAAGKCTTAGTGGGTCAAATTCTGGCCTCATTTGCCTTTACTSTTCTGAGTTTAAAGATGTTACTCTGGATTTTCATCAGTCCAAATGAGATTGAAAGCTGATACTCTGTAAGCAAAACAAGTGGCATTATTCTTGATTTGCAGAAACCTTGTTCACAGGCCCTTAAGGGTACTTTCTTGCCACTAGTTATTGTTTTAAAGTCATTTTGCAAGTGTAATAACTACACCTATATCTTACCTAGAAGAGACGTCTGGAAACACAGATAGGATTTGAATAGTTTCTATCCTCTGATACTTGACCAAGTGGTAGAATAGACACTTTATACTCCTTGGAAAAGCTTTTTCTTCATTTAACATTCAAATATCTCAAGATAATATTTATGTCTATACATGTCTCCTTCATTTTAATTAAGCGATGCCCCAGTAAATATGGTGAGCAAAAAAAAGAGTCAAAATTACTGGTTAAAATATTCTCCATTATACAACGTTGTGTTGTTCTGCAAAGCCCATGGAGTTTTGCTGCTGATTTGAATAAAGTTGGTATTTCACTCACAGACATCACACAGAGGCATCAAAATGCTCCTAAACCCCTGTTAGGATAATGAAAGACAGAGCTTTGACCTCAGACTTTGCCTCACAGCCCACTTTAACCTAGCAGAGCTATGATAACATCACAGCCCTTTGCACAGCAGGATGCTTCCAGGGCTGCCTTTTCCATCCCAGTTGTTGAGAGTTTTATCCCGTGCACTAAATGGAATAATTTTTGCTTGTTACTTTCAGCAGAGTGATAAGGAGCTATTGACTCGCTGTAGGTTTGTTTTGGAGAAAGCCTYTCCTCCCTCCTCGTTCACATACACATGTTCCTTCTCCCCCAGTGTACCACAGATCAGGAAATCGTGGTACWGAAAGCTGAGGTTTTCTTTGGCAGGTTTGCCAAGATACCCTAATGAAAGGGGTCGGTGAAAGTTCCCACATTCCCATTGATCTACAAGCCACCGTTCCCAGGACTCTCWAAGGAGCAGCCAGGGAAAGCAAAGAGCTCTCAAAGCTGCTTTTCACYCCAAGCCCCAGCGGCCACACTGGGGTCAGGGCAGCAAAGGACAGGTCCTTCTGGACAGCCAGGCTGGTGTGGCACTGTGACAGTCTGGCTGTGCGCAGCWGCTCAGAATGGGACACAAAATGAAGCCGATTTTGTCGAGCCCCCAACACCCCTGGTACCAGCACCACTGTAGAAGGCTTTGGGAGCAATGAGGGGGCACCCACTTCCCATGACACCACGGGGACAGGAGGTGTGTGGCAGCTTCCACCATCAAATCATCTCTTTGATTAGGACTGTTATCATCAGAAATGTTTGTTGGATTTACAGTTCCATTTAATTTATTATCAGTGCTCCCAGGACCCCATGTCAGCCCCCTGGGGCCATCAGCTCCAGCCCCAAGATCACCACAACAGGGCTGGTGTCCATCTCCACTCAGCCCAACCCCACTCTGCCCACCCATGGATGCCACCAAGCTGGGCCCACAGCCCATCCCAGGCTTTTCCTATCTCCAGGAATGCACCTGATCCTAAGGGATTGTCCCCAACTGTCTCCCTCAGGTCTCTGATCCCCAGGGGGATTCCACCCCCCCTCCCCCCCAGTCCTCAGAAAGCAACCACTCCTGCAGTGTTCTGGCAGTGTATTTCCTTAATTGACTACTTATCTGTTTGTATTCAGAGTKGGGATTCCCCTTTGCTCTTGTTGAAGAAATTGATTGTATTTTAAAAGCTTTTCATATTCATTGATCTTCATATGTGCATGTAGCAGCTTAAATTTGTGCTTCCCTTTTCCTGCAGYATATTACAAAAGCTCTTTTTGCCATCTGCCACAGAGCAGAAAAAGGCTAAAATGAAAACAGCGTGTTTATTCCTGAGAAAAGAAAGACTGTAGAAAAATGAATGCTCCCCTTTACACTTATAGAGACATCCTRCTTTCCAGGGATCCTGATCCCAAGCACTGGGATGTCAGGCTCAGCATGACTGGAAAAAGTTTCTCTTTGAAGCTCTCAACCAAATAATAATTTTCACTGATTCGCTAGCTTCTGATTGAAACCCTAAAATCTTTTATACTGCAATTTCAATCAACAGCTTGAGGGGAAAAAACCCACATTATTTCTAATAAAGATCCCCTTAGAAGATTTCAAAACCTTTACTCAACCTGCTAAATATTTGGCACAGCACATCCTTGCAAGCCTGAAATTACTGCTCTGTTTGCTATGGTTCCTTTTATTACTCTATTATACAAGACTGTTGTACTTTGTCATTTGTAGCACATTACCTCAGACCTGCTCAGGTACAAAGATGGACTTGTGGGATGAGCAGGGCAATGGAGAGCCTATCAAATGAGAGGACAGAGTGGAGAGCTTGGCTTGTTTAACTTGGCAAAATAAAGGCTGTTAAGGCACCCAGTTGCTGTGTGTAAATATATCACAGAGGCAAACATCAGGGAGATGGAAGAGCCATTTCAACTGAATGACGGTGTTGGCAAGGGAACACAATGGCATAGATTGGCCAGAATTTAACCTAGGATGGAAACCAAAAAAAGGTTCTCACGTGGAGCAATGAGATTTGGGAAAAATTTTCCAGTTGGAGAAACAGCAGCAAAAATCCTAACTCCACTCACTGTGGAACTTGATAAGGTGTTATTATTATAAAACATGATTCCTGCAATATTATAACAATAAATTTGATGACCCATTAGATTCTTTCCAGTCCTGTGTTCCCATATAATTCTATAATATGTCATGCAGATTCTGTACACTTCAACCATGCATGCTTCAAAACAAGAAATGCCAGCATACTTTATATGCTTCAAGCATTTTAAAACCAAACCAAACCAAACACTSTGACCAAATAGTTTAGTAAGTGTATTTGTTCAGGGTAGGGATAAAACTTAAATCACTTTCTCTCCCACAATGGCAATAAATTCAATAGAACCCAAATATATTACAAAATAAACGTATTTTACATTCAGTTGTCCATCACTGAAATTCCTAAGATTATTGATAATTAGTTCTACTTGTCATCTAGAACCATTTAAGCTTTATTACAATTTTTATAAAATATTTTATCCGTGGCTTTAAAACCTTTGCAGCTGAAGTTCAACTGTTATTTATGGTATTCTGCTCTWAGCTATAAATTAATTAAGGACAAGAACATTTTTGTGCTGATGCATTTTATGTTGGAGGGCATCCAAAAGATATAGCCAAAGGAACAGAATTATGATTGTTTCTAATTTATGTTGGTCATAGCATGGGTTGAACACGTGAGAGGAAAGACTTTTTTTAAAAACAGAGCTGTCTGGTTTTGGAGATATTCACTTTTTCATGCTTAAAAGGTTTCTTATGCTGAGCTTGAAGTAAAAACCCATGAACTTCTACAAGGCATAAAATTCTTGAGTAAAAAAATAGTTTGAAAAAAAATCTACTTTCACCAAAAGCAGTAAAATGGTTACATAAAAACTAATAATTTACAAAAAGTTTTTCTTTCTAAATGCACACCCATGAACATCGATACAGAGAGTCCCCATGAATAGGACCAAATTATAGCCATGATGGTACTAGACACATTTTCACTTTCCTGTTGCTCCTATTTGAAATTTTGATGAAAATACCAGCATGCTATCTTCATATAAAGTGTACTAGCACAGTGAAGACAAATTTTACTACAAAGATGCCCAAAAATTACTATAATATCATATCTTAGGGTAATTAATAATATCAAAATTGTATTCACTCTACTCTCACCTAAGATGGCTTCATAAACCGAGTTTGGGGTTTCCTGGTTTTATTAACMGTTCACTGTTTTAACCAGGGTTAAAAATTAGTTCAAAATCTCTCACCAGTTTCCTATGAATAACGCTGAATTCAGCTCTCAAGATTCAGCATTAGATACTCAAGAAGAAAGGATCCAGTAAAATGGAAAWCATGTCTCCATTGTCATCAGTCAGTGGGTGGCTTAGGACCTGAATTACTCACTTCTAACATCTTTTCCTCCCTTATATAAGAATTCTTTTCAAAGCATTCTAAGTTTCTGACTTTAATCCAAGACAGTGAAAATCAAGCGCCCATTTACATATGTGTTTGTCTACATAAGTTTGCATGCATTTCTTCATTTTAAGTTTTTTTTCTGCCATAGGTGCATTCACCAGTAATGTGAAGGAACATCCACACATCTGCCTTCTCTGACCTTTTCATATTCAACATCCTTCCTGCATGTTTCTTTACACTTTTTTCCCTCAAGTAAGCAACCACAGTTTCACTTTTGACTCTGACAATGCTGATGGTTCTCATCATAGCCTCTGCTCCTGTTCCCCTTTGTGCTGGTTTTGGCTGGGATCGAGGCAATGTTCTTCGCAGTAGCTGGTTTGGGGCTGTGTTTTGGATTTGTGCTGGGAGCAGTGTTGATAAAACAGGGAGGTTTTCCTTCCTGCTGAGCAGAACTTGGACAGAGTTAAGGCCTTTTGTRCTCCTCACCCCASCCCAGCAGTGAGGAGGCTGGGGGAGCACAGGGACATGGGAGGGGACACAGYCAGGACAGGTGACCCCAGGTACCAMAGGGRCATCCCATACCATGTGGTGTCATGTTCAGTATATAAAGCTGGGGGATGGAGAAGGAAAGGGGGGAATATTTGGAGTGATGGCATTTGTCTTCCCAGTTCACCATTACTTGTGATGGGGCCCTGCTCTCCTGGGTATGGCTGAACACCTTCATGGGAAGTGAAGGAAGAATTCCTGATTTTTCTTTGCTTGCATGTGCAACTTTTGCTTTACTTGTTAAACTGTCTCTGTCTCAACCCGTGAATTTCCTCACTTTTACTCTTCTGATTCTCTCCCCAGTCCCACTGAGGGGAGGGATTGAGTGGCTGTGTTGGGCTGAGTTGCCAGCTGGGATTAAACCATGACACCATTATATATGATCATGGATTTGATCAGAAGAGATTTGCATTTTTCAAGTTTCTGATTTTTCTCAGCAGTCCATGTGACACATATGCATCAAAACAGCCTTGGTCCCTCCTTACATTTTCACTTTCGTCTCAAGCAAAATTAATTCTTGATTTGAACAGAAACAGTCCATGTYCTTTGAGCTCTTTCACAAACAAATCAGTCATGAGTAAATGAAGATAGATGAGTTTTCAGAAAACTGATGTTTTGAAATATTTTGTTTTACAGGGGAGAAAAGGTCCTTGCGAATTTTAAGAGAAAACTCAATCCATATTCAAAAGAGCAAGTTATATACTGTCTGACACTAGATTCTGAATTAATTATTAATTCTGAGAAATCCTGATAAAACCCTCATGGGCCACATCATTTTGTTCATGTTTGTTTGTCAGAAGCAAGAGATAAGGTCACCAAGGAATCTCCAGCACTGTAGGTTTTGAGTCCCTGYAGTGACTGGTCAAAGTGTGGTAGAGCCTCTGTAAGGATGCTAGTTTCTGTGCTCCTCTGAAATATTAGAAACAGAATAAATGTGATCAGAAAGTGTACTAATTCTAGATTTAGAGCCCCAGGCRACAATTTCATGTGCAGTTTTTTTATTCATTTCCTGTGGAAGACAAATCTGTTCTCAAGGCTCTCTCAGTTATCAGATAATTTCTGTGCATCCCTTTGCCTTTCCCTGTTCATCCACAGGCCAGGGAGCCGAGCGCCAGGGAGTTCTGTCCTGGCTGTGTCTGGGAARGGAGCCAGAGCACCGAGTGATGCTGACATCTTTCAAACCCATGGAGTTCTAGTTGAAACCCAGTCTGTGCTCCTGTCATGTTCTGGCACCTGCTCTGTTTTGCTGGTTATTGTTGCTTTGCATGGGCTTTGAAGCAGTCCCCACCAACAAAGAGAACAGGATGGTTCTTCACAAATTGCACAGCAGATCTGCAGAATGCCTTCCCCACGGWTGCAAAAGTCAACATGGCTTGGAAGGAGACATTCTTGGCAGAAATACTCACTCAAGGTTGTTACCCAGATAAACCACATCGGGTGAGGGCAATCTCTTGAACTGAAAATAGCTGGGGACAGAAAGAGGGCTCRGGGGAAGTTTCAAATCCTTGCCATGCACTTGTTTTCCCCTGCTGGCAGCTTTCAGCCCCTGGTTTGTGTGTTGCTTGGTTTGTTTGCTTGCCCAGAGTGGAGCACAAATGCTGTCCCCAGCTGCTGCTAATTGTGCTGTGGAGTTCCTTGCAGTCSACTGAATTTCAGGGGTTCACACAGAGAAGCCTTAAACCTCACTTTGGGAAAACCAGTTGGTGGCTTACTACTGATTTAGTAAACATCCTTCTCTTTGTCTGATTGCTTATGACAGGACATAGAACTAAAACTGAAGTACTTGATGCTCACTTTTAAATTACTGTGGCTTTGCTGGTACCCTTGGGGTTTTTTGCCCCACTGTAGTTCTGACATGACAAACATACTGTTATCTCAGCAAGGAGGGTTTATTGAACWGTTCTGTGCCAACACAAAAGAATTCTATTTTTAGAAGCAAAACTGTAATTCATACCCTAAAACAACACAAGCTAACTGTATCCTGAGCTGAGGTACACAAAAAAATTATAATACCTCTCGGCAGGTGCCAGACCTGACTTATRTTAGTCTTAAACCACAAAAATTTGTTGCTATTACTAAGCAGCTCAAGTTTGAAAGCTTGCAAAACTGTTCTTGCAAAACTGTAACTAATGGGGCTGCAAATAAGAACAGAGCAGCAGGGAACTGCAAAACGTTATCTCAAAAGTACTTGCCTCACCCTTAAATGAAATCCAAAATCAACTCTTCCCATGGACAGAAAAGAAGGGCAGAGCACGTTGCTTGGTGCTGAGCATGTGAACAAATTGCATGCCATAGCTCAGATGTCACAGCACTCTCTTCAATAACATTTTTAAGCTTTCAGTAATGCCTCAAGCACCTAAAATTAAAGGTGAAACATCTTGGCTTGGAAGGATCTTAATCTTACATATATTTAGATATTTATATTTATTGATGTAACAGTTGTACCTCAGAAACCGTTCAGCTGAATTAGTGCTGGAGCTGCAAGTTTTTAAACAATCTGTATCTAAATTTTTGTAAAGTCAAAAAAACTACTTAAGATAAAAGTACTGGAAACATAAATTATGTTTTCAGAGCTAYGATTTAAAAGTGTATTGAGTTGCTTCTTAATTGCAGAACAATCTTACATCTGAAATCATTAGCAATGTTCACGGTGCATGTCACAACTAAAATTCCATCTAAGCATATTTTTWAAAATTATCTCTTCTTTCACTTAGCCATTTTGTTCAAGAATCCCTTTCTCATGGATGAGTTGGTAAAATATGCATGACTCAAAGCTCTGTAAAGAATCCAACCCTGCTCTGCTTTATGTCAGATAATTTCATCAGCTCTTGGAGAAGGATTTGAACCGGCATGTTGGCAGATGAAAGTCTTTTGGTTTGCTCTAAAACTGTGATTTTCAACTTCTAACAAAACATGCACGGAACACAGGGCATTGGGAACTTATGCAAGAAAAGGGGTGGCCATTTTTACTTCACGCTTTCATTTCAGGTTGGAGTTGCCTGTGAGGTTCTGCTTCATTTACAGGAGTGAACAACTSCTGGAGCTCTAAGGCACCACTACAGGAAAGGAATTTTAGTCCTTTCACAGGAGAGGACAGCCAAGGAATTCATCCAGTCCTCATGACCTGAAAATTCCCATGATCTGCTTCTGCATGGAACAGTGTAGAAGACCCTGCACGGCCTGATATCAGCAAGATAAGAGCTGTRTGCTCCATTCTGCTGAAGCCAAGGGCTCAAAGTGGTTCTTTGAGTTTCTGCTTGGTTTGTAGGCTGTTTACAGTTTAGTTATTGATGTATCAAGAAGCTGGATTTGTTGTTTGTTTTTTTTTGACATAGCTTAGAAATGTCTGTGTAAGTTTTTTTTTGTTACTCATTGAACACAAATAAAAAACAGTTCAATAAAAACCAGTCCTCCCAAACCACATATGGTTAAAATAACCTTTTTTTTTTTTTTTTTTCTGGCATATTTTTTTCTTGCTTGCATGTTGCCTTTTGAAAAGGAGATAGTTCTGTGAAATCATGTGCACAGCTGTGCCCATAGCTCTTAGCACTGTTTGTCCATAAGGAACTAGGAAGACCCAATGAAGTGTTAGTAGCTTTGACTCATCTGACTGAAGTATCATCTGCTGTGCTCATTAATTAAGATAGTTCAGGTGGAAACACTGGTTCCTGAGCTTTATTAAAATTGYCTTTGTTGTTTGTCTTTTTTACTCATCTAATGAAAGGAGAGAAAGGMAAGTAGATGGCAAAAAATGATGCAYACAGGGGAGATATACTAAAATGATGCCCAAGGAACTAACTTGAAAAATCAGTTYACATGAAATTTTTCCCAATGCTAGAATTTATCAGTGTTAGAAGTTCAAAATATGCTTGGAAAACGGTCACTCTAGCTGTAATCTTAGAGAAAGCTTATTCAATAATAATAAAGTTTATCTTCATAAAGCAGAAATGTTTTATGTGATTGCTCAGATGATCCCAGGCACTTGATGTGTTTGGATGAGTATGACAGGAGGATTATGTCTAAACTTGGATTAACCAGTGCCAGGGATTGATCAAAATTTTRGCATGGGCTGACCAGTGTCTTCTTAGAATGGTTCAGGAGTTATCCCTGCCTGGGGATTGGTGTGGCCAGAGTTTGGCAGCCTGAACGTAGACAGCCTGTTTTGAAGTCTRTGTTTAATAATGTGGGTATGAGCAGCCAGTGACAACAGGACTGGCACTGTCTGGTGTCACCCACATTTTTTTAACTGTTTCTGTGTGGCTTTTGAACTGTGAGAAGTGGAAACACAGATTATGGCTTTACAAAACTGCAGCAGAACTGCCAAGCCCGGACTTTGGAGAAGAGGGCAAGCAAGTGAGAAACACTCAGACAGATGGCACAGTCAGATGGAATGAATTCCTGGGGGGGAGGAATGGCAGCAGAGAGAAGAGGAAMAGTGAGCATGGTAAAAATATGGGAACAGCAGCTGCTGTAGCTGTTTCTACAAGAGTAAAGCAGGTTGAGCAAATGGCCTTAAGAGCCTACTCTGTGCCCAAAGCCAAAGGGAAGAACTAAGAAAGCTTTGCAGGTAAGTGTGGTGTCATGCAGATGGGTGGGGTTGGACAGCAGCAGCTATTGGAGAGGGATTGGAGACAACATTTCCAAAGCTCCCAGCTGGAAGATGAGCTGAGGTGGATTCTGGCACCCAGGGAGAAGTTCAGCTTGTCTGTCAGGCAATGGTGAATGCCAAACAGTGCAATGGCACAAATCTCATACCACAGAGATAATTCTGATTCCAAATGTGAATCAGCTGAAGATTGAGATAAATTCCTAATTAAAAGCMTATTTACACTGGCAAAGTGTCAGTATGATTGCTGATTATTCTCTGTCTTCCCAAAGGCAACGTTTCCATCCCACAGCAAAGGTGAGGGGCAATATTTGTTAGTGGCAAAGACTTCCTGACAGACAGGTATGAAGGTATYACAAAAGGGCTTGGTCACACTGCTATTCCTCACCAGTGACCTTCCCTAGCAGCAAGAGCCATCATGCAAYCCACACATCTCCTCCCACCATGGCACAGACTCTGCTGAGGAAATGTTRTTGAAACAGAAGAAACAAGAGCTGACATCTCAGATTTTTGTGCTGTAGCACCAGCTGAAGAAGTAACTGTGGGAAGAGTGTCACTTAACCCCGTAACTATGAGGTGGATGTGCTCTCTGGAAATGGCACATGCCAAAGTCAGTGCAACAGGTGAGATGTGGGGAACTGGGACAGCTTTTAGTACACATGGGCTATTCTGAGAAGTTAGTTCTCTATCAGGTGTCTTTGGTATCACCAGGGTGTTCTTGGTGAAATGCTTTGTTCAGTGGTTCTTGGACCGGCATAATTTTCACAGGAATGGCAAAAGWCAATTTGCTGCCACAGAGCAGTTTCCTGGCTGAATTTTGGTATATCACTYTGGAACATGGAGACATTAAAGCTCTTCAGCAAAATGGTTATGAGATTGTTTTCACATGGGCAAACAAGAATTTTCTCTCAACTAATTCTTGGAAATGCTCAAAGCATTCTAGTTGAAACTTCCAAAAACAATTCAGACTCAGCCAGACATCCAGCCTGAAGTCTGGCAAAGCTGTAAACAACTGGGCTTCATACAAGACTAGATTTTTAATTAAAAATGTCAGGCAAACTTAGATAGGGCTTTGTTATCAGCKTGCTCTGCAGTATGTGTTCTCTTCTATATCCCAGCCTAACATTTCATTTGTAAATCAATTGTCATGCCTAAGTTTTATTATAGTGTTTTGATATAGCATTTAGTATCTGCTCACAATTATACTTCAAAGTTTCATCTGTTGCTAATTCTCAGTTGATTAGCTATATTTTACCAATAATGCAGCAAAACTTGAGACTAAGAGAAATCCATCAAATGCCACCATTAACAGAGTTTCATATTTTWGTCTGGGTAAGGCAAATCTGTTGGCTGCAAAAAAGTATCTAGATGGAACACATGATTTTTTTCCCAGATTTTCTTGACCTTAAGGAAGGACTTACAAAGAAAATTTAAGAGAAAGCTACTGAAGATACTCAAAATGTACCTAATGCTGATAAGACTATTTATCAAAAAAATCCATTTCCTCCCTTCTGTGTTCTAAAAGAAGCATTTTAAAATATGCTAAAAATAAAAACAGAGGTTTTATTAAATAAATTATTTTTGTTTGTAACCAAAACATCAGAAGTGGTGTCTGTACTGACTTWCACTACCTTATTCTTGGTGGATTTTGTGTGGTTCCTTAGAGAATACATGAAAAAATGACATGATAATGATTTGTGAACTGACATTCACTGCACTCTCAGACAAGCCCTAAGAAATTTCTAAATATTCCTCATTAGTATTTCAACCAAACTTGCTAAACTTCTTTCTTTATTTGACCTGCAAATTATGCCTATTTTAGCAGCACTCAAAAATATCTAAAAATAATATCTGCAATGTGTGTTTTCCTGCCTGCGATGCTCTATGACAGCATTTTTAAGATGAGCCACTCTGACACTGCCAGACTTTTGTGCAATGTCCTTGGGAATTTTGACCTATTAACTACAGTAGAGTTTCAATGCAAGCTGTTTCAGGCAGGCTTGTTTCCATAAAGAAACTGTGCTGATTTGAGGGGTCACATGGCTGAAATGCCACTGGTCAGAGTTAGAATCCAGATGATTCCAGATGATTCCACCAAACTGGAGGCCAGAACTGAACAATTTTGCCATCCTTGAGAAACCATGGAAGGGGAGTTGCACCAAAGAAGACAAAATCAATCCAGTATAACATAGCAGTATCTACACTTTCAGGAACTGTCAAAGACTGCATAATCTAATACCATCACCTGACTCACAGGTTCTCTGCTTTCTTCATATTATACATACAGTATATACATATTTATAGATATACATAGTGACACCATATTATTTATTTGTATTGGTAGGTATTTTTYTCAGTGATGGCTTTGTGCTTGCTTAGGTTCTCTCACTGCAGAGAAATGGGACTATGAGGGTATTACCAATATTCTCCAGCTGTAAATCAGTTCCCATGGGCCCTAAAGAAGGGYTAGGACACCTTCACACTACCTCTAAAGGCTCAAGGATGTGCTTTTCTCAGCCCTGGTGTCACAGCTCTGTAACCAGCCTGCTGCTTGCCTCTCCCCCCACAGGAGAACTGGAAGCAGAACAGTCTGATTAGAGCCTGCAGCTGGAATGCTGAGGGGAAAAATCCCATAGCAGAGCACTTATTTGTTTTTATTTTTTAAATTCAGTCACKAAGCAAAAAAGTACAGATATATCATAATTAATTTTCCTGAGAATTCCTCTGAAGGACTAACTGAGCAATGCCTCCTTCTCAGCTTGCTTTGTGTCTCTCTCTTACATGTTGAYTACTTTTAGAACCTATCCTCCACCTTCTTCTTTCTTACTGATCCTGCTGTCCAAGGACAGAACTGGGAGCACTGTGAGCATTCTTGTTTTCTCTCTGGGAGGAAAACAGTCCTGCATTTGTGAAAAGCTCCTTTTGTGGGTGAATCAGCACAGTATTACTGAGTTAATGATTATTACCTGAAAGCTTCTATCAACCTAGAAATCAAATCCTGTTTACTAGGGGATAATACATTAAGATGGATAAAATAACTTTTATGTTGTTCATGCAGACAAATATAACTAAAACAAAACTATCAGGTGACAACTAATGTAAAGTATCAGTTGGCATACTGCAGAGCCACATATGCAAAATCATGTTTGTTCCCAGACTCAGGTGCCTATTTTTTTAGGATGTGGGAGAAGGGATGAAGAGGAAAAAGAGGAGCTGTTGCTGTGCCATTCACAGCTGAGAGATGACTGATGTGCCCCCCAGCACATGAGCTGACCACAGCCCTGTGTCTGCTGTAGACAAGTGACCAGGGTGAATAACTGCACACTTGCAGAGCTGTGCTGTGATGCAGGTAAAGCCAYAGGGAAGGCAGCATTTTCAGCCTAAGGGAGCCTCGAGACAGAGGTGATGTTGGGGTGAACTGAAATGTTATCTGTCAGCTGTAGCTGTCAGCAAAAATATTAAAGGAACAGCAGCTGCATCATGCCACAAGCAGGGGAGTGGAGCAGTCGTAGCTCCAAAATAGATTTTAGAGTCAGACCGAGTTTTCTTTTCATGAACTCCAGTAATAGTCAAGGACCATTTMTTTTCTAAGCTGCTTTGAGCCAGTTGATAATGCTACTGCTTTTAAAATGTTTGGAACAAATGTTTGAGATGAAAGTAAATAAGAATTATTTTGAATAGGACTTATTGAAAGATATGTTACTAAACCTTCAAAATGTAATTTTTGTATTGTTTTCTGCTTCTGCAGCTTTAAATTTGCCCTCACCATTTTATTCTGTAAGCTCTGATACAGTAATAAAATTGAYATGACAATAAAAAATCACAACAATGTTTCTCAGCTGGAAGAAAACAATATTGGCTTATTATAGCTTCTTATATTCTTCCTTTTCAGAACATTTAATTAATAAGATACTAAGTTATCCTGAAACTATTTATTGCAGAACAGCATTTTACATTATTTTTGGATCGTCACTAAAGAAAATAATAAGCAGCAGTCTCTTCAGGATCTTGAACTCCAAGATAAATGTAATAAAGCTTGTGGCAGTGTGTTATTGTTTACTGCTTGGAAAAACTTATGCAACAGCAGAATATTGCTCTGATTTTTGAGCTGCTGCTAATGAAGTACAACCAGACAGGGTACAGTTGCCATGAGTCAGGAAATGTGAATGATCCTGGACAGAGGCCAAKGGAGCTGAGACACACAGAGATGAGATGTACATGCATCCTTTGGAGGAGATACACTAAGTTGTTTTGAAGCATCTCAAGCTGCCTCCTCCAAGAAACAACCAGATGACCACCCTGAAAGGAGGTTATTAGCTCTCTGTTTCTCGGGGTCCCTTGTTTTCATATCAGGAAAACAAAGATGAAGTGGCTGTCCATGGGAGTTTAGAGATTAGATATTAGGTTCAGCCGTGAGACATTAGGTTGAAACCTCCGAGGGCTTAACTTTGTTCTTTCATTATGAAAAGAAGAAAAAAGAGACATACCCCTAAATTAAAAACAAAAAAATAAACCCCAGCAACAGCAACAAGAGAACACCAACCTCCCATCCAACCAACTAACCAAAACCCCCTCTGGTATGCTACARTTTGCTGTGAGACTTTAAACAAATCTTTAAAACTCACAGTCTGCTTTGGTATGAGTTTTTGTTAAGAGAATGGGTCTTACTGCTGTACCCATGGGATAAAGCTCCACTCTCCACAATGACAAAACATTTGCTGAAATGCTGCTGCACTTCAGTACAGCACCATGGTACAAATTCATCTCCCTTTCATTCTTTTGAGCCTTCTCCATGTCACTAACATGGGGGTCTACTTTTCCACTGAAATTAACTGGTTTCCTAAAGCTGGCTGGAATCATTTAAAAGGTTTTTTTTTTTCCTTTCCAGACATCTTTCTTGCAGCTTAACATAACTGCCCCAGGAGACTTTGATTTTTCACTCTCTCATACCCTCTTTTGTTAGGTGGGTTTTCCTTATGTTCCCCCCCAACAACCCCTCCCCACGCTGCTCCTGGTGGTGTTTCAGCAGCTGTGGCYTCTTCCTGCAGGGGTACMTATGTAAGGGTGGGACTCTGCCCTGCTCCCMAACTCACCGTCCCTTCTGGCTACTGGCATTGCCAATCACACGTTCAAAATATCAAGAAAATCCTCCAARACTGTTTTTCAGGAGATTTTAAATCAGTACATCATGGCATCAGATCTTCTGGAGGTCAAAGGCTTCAACTTCCTTGAAGACATGAGAACTGTATTTTTTCCTAATTTTCTCTGCCTTTAATTAAAGCTGAGAAGTCAGGTAATGGTGCCTTAATTCCTTGGTAATCCTTACCAAAAATCTCAGTTGCCAAGAGAGTCGCTTGGGCTGCCACCATGGCTTTAACAAAGCAGGCACAGCTGAGACACTGCTGCCTGCTGAGCTTGCAAGGGGCAGCAGCAGCACAGGGCATTTCTGTCTTCTGGGTGCTCCCTCTTCCTTCACCCAGCACATGGAGCCTCCCCACAGCCCCAGAGTGGTTCCAGAGCTGCCCAACTACCACCTAATTTGGGCATCCTGCTCACCCCTTCTCTCAAAGATTTTTCCTTCAAGATTATTTTTTTCCCAGCAGTCTCCTCCTTGTACTAGAGAGCTTGCCCTGAGCACTCCCAAAATAACAACAAGCTCAAAGGCTGACAGGACCCTCTTCACCMTGTGAATTACTTCTGGTACAACTGAACCTGAGGGAATGGTTTTGATTTTCCTGACACATTTTAGTGTTGA
>NW_026623236.1:3581280-3624067 GCF_030028575.1 Malurus melanocephalus
CTTATTGCAACCTACAACTCAGGGCACAGTTAAGCTTCCCTCAGGGGAGCTCCTCTAAAAATACATATTCTTGTCACTCAGACTAATTCAACTTCTATTCCTACTTCTGCAGAATCTGATTTCCAAGGAGGGCTATTTAGGTCTTCTTATTCAAAGCTGTTGACACGATGTTCAACACTGCAACATCTCAGAGTGTCAAAGTCACTCCTATGTTTATTCTTGTAACATTCCAGGTTGTTATTAAAAGTGGAGAAGTAACTTGCTGAGAGTCACARTGGGAGTCACAGATGTGAAAGCCAAACATTTAACCAGCATTCCTCCTCCTTGGTATGACAGCTACCACCTCACATTTTAAGGTAACATTTCAAAGGGATAAACATCAAAAAATTGAACAACAAAATTGAAACATGGCATGAATATTTTGAAGAGGGAACCTGAATTAGGAGAAGTCATTCTGATTAATTACGAATCTATCAGATGTCCTGCCACTCTTACAGCCTTGCAAGTGCAATCACACTCTTGCAGTGTCATTTAAACTTTGTTTACACGACTAATGCTGGAGGTAACTAAATTATTCCCTCCTTRTGTGGATTTATGTTTGCCTCATTTCTAGATACTCGCTGCTGTCCTGGAGGGATTTTTAGAAGCTGACACCAGTAGCCAGTAAAATTGTTCTCATTCTAGATTTTCCTTAACAAACTGTTACAAACGGTTGTGTTTTGTTGAGAATATTCACTGAACACTTACGCAGATTATTCAGTTTATTTCTGATTATCTTCCTAGGCTCCTTTTGTGCTAAACTAAGGAGAAACTAACTAATTATACTGTCGGTAATTATCACATATTTTTCTAGCACTTCATTAGTTCTCAGAGACCTGCAGTGATAAAGGTTGTGTGGCTGGTAATGATACTGAACAGGGSCTCAAAACTTGTATCACTGTAGGGAATTTGTTTTCTTGGAATGAGGCAGAGAGGGCTCTGAACAACTCCTGGACCTACAAGTGCCACAGCAATCCTATTGTGTAAATCCTGTAAATTTTCATTTGCAAATAGATTGAATTCCATACCAAAGATACTTACATTGCACCCCCGCCTATCTTTCTAATAACAAACTGTTCCAAAATAATTTGCAGTTTAAGAACATGTTCTCWGAAAGCAGGAAAATCAGTTTGGGTGTTTTTTTTTTCTCCAACCCAGCTGCTTTTGAAACCTCTCCCCATGTGGATACAAGGCAGGGTAGAGTAGGCATTGTTTGAAGGTTTAGCTTTAAAATGCTCAGCTTCCTGAYCTCCTGCTAAAGCCCTTCTTGTCTGTCCTGGCCTGTTCTGGTGTCTTTCAAAGCATGAWCTCTCCTTCCTGAATTTTGCTGCCTTTCTCAGTGAAAGCACATGGCAGCTTTTTTATTAAAGTGGCTGTAGGGGTAATTTGTAGGACCTGTGTGTTTGTGTGTGCAAGACATASCAGCCCTCCAGTTCCTCTCTGCAGCAAGCACTGAGGATGCTCTAGACAAGYACAATGGGATGTGAGACCTCTGTTCACCATCAGCCATGGGAATTCCCTGGCCTTTTTCTCCCCATCTCTACAGATGATGACAATATTCTGGTTGCAGATCCAGTTTTCAGAGCATTATTTATATAAAAAGAAGAAGATTACCTTCAGTGGTTATTCTTTATAAGAAATCCTATATGGAAATACTGACTGCCACATCCCTTTGAGTGCCACGAAGCCTCTGCTTTGTCCTTGGTTCATGGTACAATTATCACCAACAGGTAAATTTAGATGCTGCCACAAGAAGGGYTTTTTTTAAACTAGCCTAAGCCAGTCTCAGGCTAACCCGAACTCCATCTAGGAATCCTGTTTGCCATATGTGCATCAGTTCTGCTCCTGATTAGGATACAATTGGAAAGAGATGTTCAATGAGAAAAGTGAACTCAGCAGTGGAAACAGTCTCCAGAGTTTCCTTCCTCAAAAGCAGCATCTCTGTTATCCTTCCTTATTTGCTTATTACTTACACTCTCAGTGCTAGCCTTTCAAATTACAAGACTACCTCGACAGAATATACTCAACATTTTTCAGAATCGTTTTTGAAGAATGATGGCACCTCAACAGTGCCTTATTCTAAATGTTTGACTTTCAAACAGAATGCAACAGGGAGGAGAAGGAAGACGTGTGCACTCTGAAAACTGGAGTAAACCAAGATAAAAAAACTACATATTTTAGGATATAATGCATCAAATTAAAAAAAAAAATCCAAAGGAAAAAAAAACCCCACTGCATGTGGGTTCTTTTGCAATTTTGAAAGTGCCAAAGACCTGTAATTTCTATCAACCAAATTTCTATCTGTTCTATCAACCAAATCTCAACCCATCTTTTATTCAGTGTATGTATTTTCATACATTGATTATCATCTCTTGAAAATATTCCATGGCTAGCCACATCAAAAATTTTGTGATCCAAAGATCACAAAGATGAGAGACTTGGAACATTTATAAATTAAAAATACTCAAAATATATTAAAATAATCACAGCCCTAAGCAGCCTGATCAGATTCTGGAGTTAGTCCCACTCTGAGGGAGAGTGGATGACATCCCCAATTCCTTTCACCTGAATTATGGTTCTGTAAATAAGTGGCACCCCTCATTCAGAGGATATGCTGTGGTGACCCTGCATTTTACTTTCTGCGCTCTGATGGCTTTTGTGCCTCAGATTCCAGCCTCTGTCTCATTCCACTTGGAGCAGCAGTGTTTCCCATAGCCAGCTGCCTCGGAACACGTGGTTCCCCTGGCACTCAGGAGCCCTGCTGCCATGTGTGTCCYTCTGTGCACAGGGACATCTTGTCTCTGTGTTTGACATGCTCGAGGACATCCAGCATGGCATCGTTCCCTTCCTGCCATCTCCTGCCCAGACTCAAAAACTGGAATGTATCATTTTCTCTGAAGAAATTTATCAGACTGAGGAACTGAAATCCATATCTGCTGGAATATAATTTATCTTTCTTYTCATTACAGAAGTCCTTGTTGAAGAATAAAAGGAGAAATAACRCACTATAGAGGAACTACTGTAACTTTCACCTTAAAAGTTCAATCCAGGAGGTTTTGCAGTTACACAGGGTGAGACAAGTGAGATTTTGGGGATAAGTATGAATGACAGACACAGGATTTGAATAACTTCAGCATGAGAAATATATGCTTAATTAAATTTTAGCCAGCACAGTACTGAATCAGTCAYCATTAACCACATGTGCTTTGCAATCCTTCGGTTTATGCTCTTGCTTATGGCTTTTAAAGGGTTATTTTTTCAACAATCTGGATTAAATTTTTCAAAAGTAAGAATGTTCTTTGAGACCGCAACTAGATAGTGTGAGGTTTTATGAATACCCTTTCCACTATGTTCACAAATTTGAACTTGAGGATAAATTGTGTATGTTTTTTTCAGTGTATATTTGTTGCCACAGTAACTGCAGTTTTCCCAATAAATGGAAATTGCATCGTTTCCTTAGCATTCAGGTTATTGCACTGAAATAGCACCATGAACTCACCATTACTTCTCCTTTCCTGTTGTCAAGTTAGATCTCATTTAGCTACAGGAGCAGACACTAAAACAGGTTAGTTTAGATTTGTGCACATTAGAAAGCTGAAGCAAGTCTGCTTAGCTGCATTACATCCTATGACTCATGCCTGTGTGGGAAAGACCTTTATTTTCACAGAGATCTCTTAGATAAACAAGGCAAGTTGGCAGCAACTCGGTTACCCTGATGCAAGCAGCCTCTGCTTTCTGTTGCATTCATTTGCTTTATATTTTCTGAAAAACTCACGCAGGCTGATAAACTCTAGTGAGAGTTCTTCTACCAAGGACACATGAGCTTTCATTTTCAATTGTTATTTTTTATAACAGGAACAGCCTTAAAACAGTTTCTAAAAAAATCCTATTCTATTGCTACAATAGAATCAATATTTTATCAGTTGAGTTTTTTTAAAGTTTGTTAGCGGAGCTGTAGCTCTTGCTGTCGAAAACCGTAACACGCCAGTTAGATCCTCTCTCCCACAAACATACAGTGTCTAAGTGCTGAAGACTTCAGACAGAAAATGGATTTAGATTCCAAAATATCACTTGTACACATGGGCTGGAACAGACTTTTGAACAACACAAATCTCAAAACATTACACTCTTTGCCACCATTTCCCCAAAAAGGAAAAGTGAACAAAGCAACCATTACTGTATTACAGAGCTCTAAAAGTGTGTAAATCAAACTGGACAAGTTTATTGCAAATTCATCAAGGTTTTTGCTCTTGTTTTGAAACCCTACTGGTTTATATCTGAATGACTTTGGCCACATCTTAGATAACTAAGATTTTAATTGTCATTTAATCAGCTTTAAATGAAACTCACTTGGACAAAGTGCAGCGATCTTTCGGATTCACACCCCCTTTGCCTCTGTCAGCAACAGCAACCAGACGGGTTGTCCATTTAAGGGAAAAAGTACAAGCTCCAGCCTATTTCCCTGWGCTTCGGATGTGTTTGTCCCACTCATTCAGCAAAGCATTCTGTTGTGCCAAAAAGCATTTCCTTCCTTGCAAAAGTCRTGGGCACATGCACAGATATAGTCACATTTCTGATGAAGTTTTAATTAAGCTTTTAGATGTAACAATTGTCTCTTTGTCTGTATTTGTGGGTGTGTAAAACATTGTGGAGGATGCCACAATCTATGAAATCTTACAGATCACCTTTAGAGCTACAATTTGCATGCTTTACTTGTGGAAAGGATTTACAGATATAGCCCAGCCAAAGCAGAATGGAAATCATAGGGCAAAGACATCTTGAATAAAAAAAAAAAAAAAAAAAAAAAAAACCAAAAAAAACCCCAAAAAACAAACAAACAAAAAAAAAAAAAACGTACAGCTGACCCAACTTGGGAAAACTTTCTGTTTGCACTTTTATTAGTACTTATTTTACCATGATGCTGAGAATAAAAAGTAATACAGAAAGTACAGATTATCTGAAGAAACAGGAGGAGTAGGTGCAAAGACCCAAAATAAAAGGGAAAAATCTAATCAAGTATCCCGAAAAGCACATTTTCAAAAATACATGAGGCATCACACGTTTTCAACATGATCACAGCCTCTCACTGTCTGTCTCTCCTGGAAGTACACAGACACAATTATTTCTGCCCTTTCAACACCACACCTCAAAGCACAACTGCAGGACTGTGTTACAAGTTCTTAATGTCAYAACTTGGTACAAATACTAGCTACTAAGTAGAAAAAGAGAGGATAAAAAAATCTTAATATTTTATGTATTCTCAGTTATCCAATATGCTCCAAAATGAAAAAAAGCCTGTTTTCCCCAAATAATTACCAATATTCTGTATAAAGTTAGGAAACAACTTTCAGGAGAAAACAATGAAAGAAATGGAAACTACCACAATAAGACGATAAAGCTGAAAAACTTAGGTATTTGGGCTTCTTGTAAAGAAATATTTAAACTTTTCTGTAGAATTGAATATCCTTGTTTTATGTTTTTAACTTTCAGCTCTAGTCCTAGGTTTTATATACTAAATATTTTTGGTGAAATAGGAAGTATGAATAGMTAGAGTTCCTTCTCATTTGTAATTTCAACTGGCTTCTTCACAAATATTCACTTTATTTGTCCCACTGGCATTTTAGATTTATAGAACAACAAAAACCCTGCTTCAAATTCAGTTTATGCATTCAAATAACATTGCAACCTGCAATGACAGACCTTGAGAAAGGAAGGGAAGAAACAGGAAATCGGAGGAAAAGTAAAATGTCTCTTAGGAAAAAAAAATATTTGTACGGGAATGTAGACAATCCATTTTCTTAAATGCTCTTGAGGGGACTGGAAATTTATCTGCTAATTACTRAACACTAAAACCTGACCTTATTAAATTTAAAGGGAATCTCACTTCGTATTCAGTGGCATAAGCCTGACCTTTGACTGATACAGCTCTGAGCTCATTCTTAATTTCTGCCTGGGGGTACCTGAACAGAGATAGATAAGATTACCAAGAGCCTTAAATTAAGCATGTGTGAAATCTGTGCCAACAGAAAGATCCTTCATCAAGAGGAGTTCCACTGAAACACCTCTATCAGGAAAAAGCTTTTAGTATGGAAATGGCTATAGTGGTGAAATTGTAACCCAGAGGAGCAAAACAGGGCACCCCAGCAAAGCAGAGATGTCCTAATATATTAATSCTTAGTCCACAAGCTGCTTCCAGGAAGCACATCCGTTTCTTCAGGAATCCCACTTTGGCTGACACAGCTCTATCAATGTTAACGTTTAGTCTTTCCATGGCATTTGTGTCAGGTGCGACCGTGAGTGGCACACAGAAAACTCCGATGTCATGAGGTCAATGTCAAGCTCACTCAAGCCAGTAGCATAAAGGATGCACCAGTAAACACCAGAAAACACCAGAGCYAAAGGTCAATAGTCTACCAGATACRAGGGGGAGGAGTTCAGGAAAATCAGGGCACATGCAAGCAGAGACAGAACAGTGCTGAGCTTTGAAGATGGATTTCAAGTCTTTGAATTTGGTGCTAAAAAATCAGATTCCCTATAAGACTGAAAGACTGAGGTGGTAAAAATACGCAGTTAAGATTAGACTAGATCAGCTAAAATTATAACAAAATTAATATAATAGTTAAATAGTAACAATTTACTGTAAATATAACCATAAGAATATTATCATAAAATTGAAAAAGCCACAGACAGAGTCTGGAAGTGGATTCAGATGGGAAGGAGTACACAGTCTTTAGCACCATGAAAAGCACCATTCATTCCACTTATGCGAATAGAAACAAAATCAAAATGATGCATAATAGGGAAAATAAATGCGTGTGCTATGTCTACTTGTCTTCCACAAAAATCACTACAATGGGKTGTATCACCAAAACATAAATTACTTTTTGATTTGATATAAAATTGACCTTGGTTTYGCTGTAGTCATTAGGAGAATTGGCTATTTTTCAAACATGAAACCATCTGTTGAATAGCCACGTTATATATTCCACAGATTTGATTGGAAAATCCCAGACCCTCTTTGTGGACACCTGTTGAGAAGAGTAATTTTAGCCTCCTCCTCCATTTTGAAGTGGAAAGGAAGACAGATGCATGTAAAACCACAACTCCATGTGTTAAGAGTATGAAGTTGCTATTAGACTATTCAAATGTCACTTCATTTGATAGTTATCAGGTTAATATTYTGCCTTTTGATTTTAAAAACTTTGCTAGAAGTAAACTGCGCCAAAAAAGGAACTTGTAAAACCACACGTTACACTAAGCAACAACTAAACCAAAAAAGCAGCCAATATTAGCATAGCATTTTCCCAGATTTYGCCATCCCTATACATTCAGAAGGTCAAATTTGTCATTTCTCCACAGTTTAATTTGCCAWATATTTCATTGGAGAGAAGAAATAGTAATTTTCACGCTAGTGTCAAGATGACAAAACTGCACAAATCATATTGTTTCAGATTGTGATTTAATTCTCACTGGGTAGCCTTCTTATGAAAAAATAACTTTCTCAGGATATATCCTTATTAAAAAGTAATTCCAAAGTTTCGTTTTGAGATTCAGACTTCGGATACCATAATGCTTTAGTAATTCCACAATAATTATTATCACATTAAACGATAGTTGCCAAAAAGTGTTTCTATTTAGTGCTTTAGTGTGCCCCTTGCTATGAAATAAAATGTACACTGTGTTACTTTTTGCTTTTAAGAATTTTCTTCCATTGTAATGCCTAATTAATTTTCTGTTTTCACAGGGAGCCACATTCTCTCTCACCAAGTCTAAGTTGCTTCAGAGTATTTTAATTCCATTCAGTCCATCCACTGCTAAGATGTGGTATTGATGTCATTTACGTAGTATGCAGGGATRCAACTAGAATTATTTAGCTAAAGCAAGGCATTCTCATCCCCCTGAGGCAGTCCCAGACTAAGTGTCAAACACCACAGACAGTCAGCACAGACTCAGTTAGTTCATTCCTTCTTTAGGACAAATATTTTTCATCTGAGACAATTCTGCACAAATCTGTGAACAGTTTTTGCACCGGGTAAGTGCATTCTTTAAATCACTGCCTTCATAACTGAATTCATATTGCATATGGACTCATAGCCAGTATGTCTTTTAAAAATTCATGAGTACTAGGTTTCTTTTGTTTGCAGAAAACATCTTTAAAAGAGGTGGTAGGCAGAAGTGGAATTAATTCTCCAATTGATCAAACAGCTTTTGTCAGCTAAGACAAAGTAAATCATACTAAGCAATTCCTCCCCTAAACTACATTACCATTATGGGACCACAGGACACACATTTCCAACAGGATTCCATCCTGCTGTCAGGGTAAAACATCTGAGAACTGGTTTCTCRTTTGTTTTAGTAAAAGAAACATACACTTTAACAACAATGATCCAGYTCAAGCACACCTGGGTACAATAAACATAAGGTCAGTCCTTAGGATGGCTGCATTATGCTGCTAATCAAAGGAGCAGAGATTAATATTCATTCCATGTAAATAAGCACAAGAGAAAGAACCAAAAGCGGTTGTCACAAAGGTGGTACGAAAGGCACCAGGTGTGTCCTAAAATTTAGTAAGGAAAYAAAGGTACAAATGCGCCAGGTCACAAAGTATTCAGTTACTTCTGTTACTGAATGACTGTTTCCTCTTATTTATCACACAGGTTGTCACTGTTTTTAATAGCTGCTCAGCTATCACTGCTCAGGGATGATATGGATTCTATTATTAAATGTTSATTTGTCTTCTGTCTGTATGTAAGCAGATATACGCAAGATACATGTCAAAATCTATGCACATTTTTTTTCMTATTACTACCAGCTACTTGATTATATGCTTGTTCTCAGAACTGCAAAAGTTATTTAAGCAATGCTTTTCAATCATGGAAATATAAAMAGAATCTCTAAAACTTTTATCCCAGCTTTCATTTATGGACAATTCCTAATCATTCAGAAGATTGTTTAAAGAAGAAAAGAGACAATAGACATTAGAAAAGATATTTTTGCGAAAACGACACTAGAAAATAAAAGTTATTGTAAACAAAAAAGCACCAGAGTGGTTAACTCAGTCTTACCTGTCAGTAACACGGACCTAGAAATAAATCCTTTACACTGCAAGATCGCAGTAGTCCGTCCCAMAGCACTACCAGAGGAGTAGAATGATCCAGCCCAGGAGAGCACAAAGACAGGAACTTTTCCCACTTTTCTAGGTCTACCAGCAGCTGAAGTAATGAAGGAAACAAGGTAGAGAACAGAAGACCGAAGCTGCTTCTCGCAGAAATCCCAGGCAGGAGAAATAGGAGGTATACTCTGTCTGTGTCTCACCCAGACTTTTGTTTAAAAGTTTTTTCAACTGTTGCTAGGTGGTGTTAGGCTTTGGCAGTTTAGTTCTCAGATTGTATTTCCCCTCTTCTGGTCTCTTCACACAGTGTTACAGCAATGACTTTGTTGAGCTCAGCTCGCTTGTGCTATATTTAACCAGTGTTCTCAGCAAGTCAAGCCTGTCAACAGCTGAGAAGTTTGGAGCAGGCTTTGCTGAGTTCCTCAGCTGCTGAATTATCAGTGGATGTAGCACTGCACAGCCCAGCTACTACATTCACTGAAAGATTGTGGGGAAACTGTCAAATCCTTTTAAGGGCTTCCAGTGACTTCACGGGAGTAATTACTATTTAAAGCACTAAGCACAAGATGTGTATTTAGGCATATATTTTAGACTGCTAGAGAAAGAATACTTGTGTTCACTGCAGATGAGTTCAATTATTTATACAGTGAGAATTTTCCTAGGACAAGTAGGAAGTTTATAATTTGAAAGGTATGCACTTCACTTGAGGAAAAATTACACGTGGGAAGAACTTTTTGCAGCATAATTTCTTACAGAGTTTAAATATACTAAGATGACATGGAKAAATTAATGAAAGGCTAAGGGTGGAAAGTTTTCACTGTGATATTTATTCCAAAGACAACCTTTTTCTCCCAGACCAAGAGCTTCCTACAGTTATTCCTACACTGYCTGAGTCTCACTGTAGAAGAATGGGAAAGCCACACAAATCACAGTTTGTTTGATAGGAGTGTTGGGAACAGTTTACTCCAGGGCTGTATACATTCTGATGTATCCACACTTGCTTCTGGATCTAATTACTGCTCCTAATTCTAAGCCATAAGTCTCTTAATCAACAGACCAGCAGTAACATTGGACAGTTTTCAGCCCACAAACTGTCATGACTCCAAAGATGCTGTGGATCYCAGACTCTGGAACAAGGTTCCACCACCTCATGGCAGAACAGCCCCTGTAAAATGTCTCTGGCAAGGAAAGTTCCCTATACCAACACCTCTGTTCTCATCTGAGCAGTACTGCAGAGTTAAATGAGCCTCCTTTGGAAAGCTTTTCTCTAGTGATGATCTGTGGTATTGATCTAGGGTTAGATGAAGAGGCAGGAAAGAAAAGAGGAAGGAAAAGAAGTAAAATGCTGCTAAAAATGTTGCTTGTTGAGATCTATGCATCAGGACACACCAACCTTGCAGAGCAAAAAAAGATTCAAGCAGGTCATCACAGCACCCTGCAGTGATGCTGAGTCACTGTGCAAGGAGAAAAGGTATCACAGTCTGTGACAATTCCAACATGCAGGAATATAACTGGACACAACTATACAAGATACCAGGGGGTGAGTGCAAGCTCTTACAGGAAGCAGCTGTAGGATGAGCTGTAGCCTGGTGCTCTAACCCTGTCTCTGGAAACACTCCTGCTTGGTCTGTGTTATTATCTAAACGAGCAAGGAACAATGAAAAAATACTTTTATTCCCAAGTTGCTCATAAGGAGAAAATGAAGTAAATATTAGGTATTATGTCAAGTAACTGATATTTWGACATTGATGACACATTCATGAAAGCCCCAAACACTTCCATCATGTCAAATATATTTTGTTTTGGAGACCAAGTAATAATCGCTCATTTCCTTTTGCATTTCAATATTTGACTTGGAGAGAATAGATAGAATGTRTAAAAAATAGGAAAACTTCTGTTTTTCAGAAACAGCTAGTTGGAAAATCATTTTAGAGACAGATAATATACTGGCATAAAGTTTGGTGTTATATGCTTCCACTGTGAACTGAAGTGAGATACAAATATCCACATTCTAAGAAGAATATCTAATTTTCTTCCCTCATRTAATATTTAGGTGCTCCAACCAGATGAGTAACTTTTTGACTATTGTCTTTAACTTCTTGCTCAAAGTGCAATATTRATGGTACTTTATTCACTCAAGTGTAATAAATCAGGCAAACAAAACAATTAACTTGGCTTATGTATCTCAGAAAAAAAAGGAATGATTCTCAACATTTCTCTCCCATTAGTTCCTGGCACATTCACTGAGTGGAAAACAATACAACTTCTTAGGAGGCATTCTCTGCTGCCAGCCCTTGTGGGTGGGTTTCAACAGTGACCTGCTGGTGCAAATCTGCTCTTTCTTGTRCACTTGCAAACTCACTCCCCAGCTGTGCATCACAGATAAAATCCTCTAACGCAAGGGAACTTCAGAAAGAAAATTAGGCAAAATAGAACAGATTAGGTTTTGCAAGTGAGTCAGAGAAAATACAAAGACTTTGAGCATAGGAAAGGGTGTAATTAATCAGCAATATGGGAAGTATAAAGTTTTTTATTTTGTTCAGTATRAAAATGGTCCACATCTAAGTTTTTCCCCTATTGAATGATGGGGAAAATAGTTATAAATAGACAGGTGTTGAAGGGTGGGAAATAAAAGGAAAAGCAAAAACATGAAAGAGACTTTTTAATTTGGCATCTTACATTAGGTCTTAATGTTAATATACAGCAYCACCCAAAGTTTTAGTGACATTCTTCAACTAAGTCTAAAAAGCAACTTCCTTATAATTTCTGATAACTGTTATGTTATCTCTTAGTCAAACAACCAAGACAGTAGAGACCAAAGTAAATAATTCTGAGAAAATTTGCAATGGAAGSCAAATATCTCAGTATTATTTCAATCAAAACACCAAAGAACAATGCGAAGGGAACAAACTGTGGCTCTAGAGAGTGAAGATGAGCAGCAGCAGGATGCGTTGCCATTTTCAAAGACAATGTTAATCACAAATACAGATAAGAGACTGTCACTGTTCACACAATCACATTTCTTGGTACTTATATTGCTAGAAAATGGAAGAAAAATGTTTATGACATGAGCGGTTCTAGAGAAATTCCAGGCTTGAGGCAGAAATTACTGGCAAAAAATCTGGTTTTTATAGAGAAGATCAAAACAGATGTCTTCTTCTGAGCTCACTGGTTTGTCTTGACCTTAAAAYGTATTTTTCTGGAACACATACAATATAATACTATATAACTTTTATCTCAGCTATCCATCACTTTGGTGTACAAGTACATCTCATTCTCTTAGTCATAGCAGCATTCAGAGGTAAAACCTACTACCTCTGTTKTTTTCAAGTATTTTACATCAGCCTTAACTGGACCAATATACTGGAAACAATTCTATGTGAATAGACAGAGTTTCTTAACTGGACATYCTGAGGAGTTGTAGTATGTGCAGAATTCAGTGTGAGCAACCACTGTGAGTTCTTCATTAAGTTCTCCTTAAAATGCATTGAAGTAAATAAACAATATTTTAGTTTCTAAAAAATTTATTTTTTTCATTTTGCTTGAAATGTAATGCACCATAGTTTTATGTCAACGTACTTTTATACTTACTGCTCACTTCCATAAATCTCTATTATTTTAAACCATGCTACTCCTTTTAGCTTTGTTTTGGCTTTAAAGTACAACTTCTGCTTCCTTACACTTGGAAGGGAAGGTGTTGAATCATGTTTTGATTAATACAATCTTGGCTGTGCCCCTTCAAATCTTCATTTTGGGAAGGATAGGTATTGATTTTTTAATTTTTCCAGATACTATTGCCACCTTATAAAAGCTGTTACTGCTTTTTAGATGTCAGGTCTGCTACATTTTCATCTAAAGCACCTGCTCTTTACAACCAAAGAAATAAACGCATTTCGGCATTTCGTTCATAGATTTTGTTTAGTTGCCTATTTTATAATCCTGCCAAAAGATCCCTGCCAYCGTCACAAACCTCCAGGAACACTTGGAATGTTATAGTCTTTTTGGTAATAGTTTTGAATCCTTTATCAGTGAAATAAAACCAGGGTGTTTTTCATTTTGGTTCTTCATATGCTATSTTGATCTATATATTGTCTTCAGGAAACATTTTTCGCTTTTTTTAAAGTTTAATTTTAATGAATTTTAATGAAAGAGACTTATCAAAAGGCATGTCAATTACAGCTATTACAGCTATTTTCTATCTATTTCTCCATTTCGCAAAGAAAAATATTGGCATTCTGTAAGTTTTCTTCAAATGAAGGGAGGTGCAGATCAAATATGGAGCAGTTCAATGTTCAGCCACATCAAGAACATCAGATGGCCCATTGGACAGAGACACAACSCTGTCCACAAAARAAAAAAKRMMRRAAAAAATAATGATAATYACATTTGGACACTTCTGAATCCAAAGCCCCAAAATCTGGCTCTCACTACAATYGGGTCAAATGGAGACAGTAGGAAGCACGAGTCTGTAGGAAAAGTGCCAAATCAGACCTCTGGAAATGAAGTAAATCACTTTATTAGCTTCACTGCCTCACCCCAGGCGTGGTATGCAACTTGCTCAAAAACGAAGATAAAAATGAGCTGAAAATTGATTATTTGCTTCTAAGGCCAGAATAAACTATTTTCATAATCTAATACAGCCTCCTACACAGGAAAGATTGTGGAATTTTCCTCATGCAAAACAGCAAGTTGCAGTGAATTAAAGCACMTCTTTGAGAAAGATTATATAAATCAAACATGGATAATTTGCCWCAGCAATGTATTATGCAGTCCAAGACTAAATTATACTTACTGTTTCAAGTAAACCCAACCTTTGCAACCTATTTCCAGTTTAATGTTGGCTGACTTTAGCTCCTAGCCCGTGRGATGGTCAGTCAATGGCCTTCAACCTCTCTCAATTTGTTCAATTCTAAGTTCCTGCAGCTATTAATCACCCTGAAGAGAAAAATCTCTTTACCAGGTCTCTCCTGCCCCATACTAATAAATAATTTTCAAGTGAAATTAAGCATTCCAAGGTGAAACATGGCAAAGAACATTAAACAGTAAACTAAGAACATTATACAGTAAACATGTAAACCAGAAGCAAAAAATCTTTTTTCCAAACAAAACAGAATTTATGGCTAAAGCTGCGACACCCGAAGGTAGCTCCCCCAGAAGGGCAGCTCTGTCCCTGCACAGCATCAGGCACTCTTGGATGTGAAGCTGCCATCCCCAGGGACACAGTGCCACCTATCTCTGCCGCAGGGTTCACTCATGGGGGCGGTGGCACAGGACGGGGACAGGGAGTTCTACTCTTTTCACTCAACTCTGCACCATCCCTTGCCTCCTTGATTGGTTTTCTGTGGGTTAGGGGGAGGATTCTTCCTTTGCACATCCCCAGATTGCAGCTGYATTCTCTATAACAAACTGGCTTCTGTTACCCAGTCAGTGCCATTTACCCAGTCAGTGCCATCCTTGGTTTGGGACAATTTCAGACTGGTTACACCTAACTTCAAGTAAAACATTGTAAGCCAACACTCATATCATTAGGGCTTCTGCAGATTTTACTGACAGGAGCCTACACTCGTTATTTCCTTATCTGTGGATTGTAGAAACTTGCTGAGGAGAAAGAAGTGGCTAAATCATACATAAGCATTCCARTAATTTAAAAATAGGTGCCTGCCTGCAGTCCTCTATCTAGGAACGAGTAGGCTGGGAAGAAGCAGCCTTTCTAGTTTTGTCTCCCTGAAAGCCTCAGAACAAGATGCCCCCAAGATAAACCATAGATGTATTCCAGATGTAAGTAACAGTCCAACTAACTTTTTCATGAAGAGCTGTTTCCAGCCCCGTGACCAAACGTACACCTCTCAGAGTCAGTCACAGCATTGGAATGGATAATTTGTGAGCAGGAGAACACAAGGGAAAGGATAAGGTGTTTAGATTCAGGCACAAATCTATGCTTGAGTGCTTGAGAAACCTCTCTGCAAGGGGTCAGAGTTTTGAAATTCAAGATTTTAATCTCCATGAAGTATCAAACASATGCCATTTTCCATGTAAAGCAAAAGACGATATATGCCAAACAGCCTATTTGACATAATTTACATTATCTGGTTTTACTTTCACAGATGTRAGGAAGAGGAATCTGCTGAAGCATTTCTTTCTACTTTCTATTATTTAAGATGTAGTGAGCAATAATGAAGAGRGCTCAGTTAAATTGGTGTTYCAATACCTTGCATATGAAAAGACATTTCTTGACAGTGATAGAGGAAAGTACCTAAAAAGGACTTGTTTTTAAGYAGTGATGTTTAGAACAGTTCTCTAAGCACAGAGTCTTCTGGGGAGCATTAGGAAAGATTTGTTTTCTTTTTTTATTGACTGTTAAAAGGGCAGAATAATATAGATAATAAAATATTAATAGTAACAAGTGCAGGTGGAAATAGGAAATCTGGGGCACAAAAAAAAAAAAAAAGGTTTTATTGCTTTAGAGTTAATTTTTGCCCATACTAGCATACGAACTTTCTGTTTATTTTGGCACTAAAACTATAAAAATACTTCTGTTTTTGTTTGGTTTTGGAAACAGCAACAGGGTTTCTATTTTTAAATCATATCTGTTGGAAAACATTCTCTGTGAAAAAATCCATCCCCAAATGGTACTCCTGTTATTACCAGTAAGTCAGCAGTTGGAATTACAGAAAAAGTTTGAACTTTGCCACGTTTRGACTAAATCTAAAATTTGCCACCTTCAGTCTGACTACAAAGCATCACGTTGGAACATCACCCATTGTATGTGACTTACTTAAACCAAATGTTCATTTGTGCCAAAGAGCAAAATGACAAATCCAAAGCCTTTTCTATCATATGTAGAGCCTATGCAACTGCTTAGGAAACCCATCTGAACCAAAACCTGCAATGAATATCTGATAATCTCATGACAGATAGGTATCCAATACCTTTCCACTAACACAAAATACCTAGATGAAAACCCCTCTAAATTAGAAGAAACTATCTGAGACTCCTTTTAGTCATTGTAATTAGAATGTAATTTTTTAGAGAAACAAAATCAGTGATGGGAGGTGAGATGGGAAATCCGTAAGCAGCGGGGGAATGTGTTACATCACAGTGCAGAAATAAGAGAAAGGATATAGAGGAAACCGAACCTTCAACAGCAAGGGCACTGCAGAAAACTTCCTCATAAGGCATCTCTTCCTAAAAAAGGAAAGGGAAAGAAACCAAGAAAGTACCTTAAACACTCTGCATCCCCTAAACTACTGTCTTTCAGGGTATGAGCAACCTCAACAGAACAAGGTACTTACTGAGTCAAAGGTAAGCATCAATCACCACTGATAAGCATGTAGGTTTAAAACACTGATTAAGAAGACCTATGTTCAGCCAGCTCATGAGGATCCCCACTTTGAGTAATCAGAAGTAMAGACTGCTTAGCAGAGAAGCCAGAGATGGTATTGGCTAAAGAAATTTGTAAGAAAACTATATCAAACTATGCATTTTATTTTATTTCTCTTTACAAATTAACATATTACTACTTTCTACTTACAATGTCTTTTTTTTTTTTTTTTTTTTTTTTTTTTTTTTTTTTTTTTTTTTTTTTTTAACAGATGTCACAGCATCAGACAACAGCTGAGATTCAGAGCAACATCTAGAGGTCATCTCATCCAATCCTTCAGCTCAAAGAAGGTGACCTCAAGCAGGCTGCCCAGCACCATGTCCAGACAGCTTCCATGTATCTCCAAAGATGGAGTCAGCACTCTAAATGAGCAGTACATCAGGGCAGATTTGTCTCCCCTAAATCAGCCATGAAGTTAGGTATACAGCCTGAGTGGGTTGGTTTTGCTTCCTCGGTAATCAATCAACATCAATCATTGAGAGGAGATGATTGAACACTCATTTTAGGACAGTGAAATTAATCTGGGAAGAATCTAGTCTGCAGGACAATGCCACTTCTTATATTTTTCCCAGAGTAATGATTTGGGTTTTTTCATGAATGTGTTTAGTAGTATTTCACATATGCTTATTTCATGTAACACAAATCTAAGAAATAAATAAAATTTAAGCTTCACAAGGAAGTGAAATAAAGAGATAGTTCTTTGGGTTTTTTTCCCAGAAATTTCAGAAGTTCAACTTCAGAAGCAAGAGTCTAACTATCTAAGAGAAGTCCAAAGAAACTCTTGAAAACACATTTCAGTGATACTGAAGAAACATACAATTCAATTGATACTCAGAGCTGATGCCCTTTATGCTACTTCTGTTGTATTATCCCTAGAATCCACATTAAGCCTAAGATTCCTTTAACCAAAACCAGATATCTTTTTGGCAAATATTACCCCCACATTCCTCCTTTACAGAATGTGGGAGGCCAAGATTTTTGAGTATTTTGTGCTTCCCTCCCACATATATATCTCTAAAAATTGAGGCTTACTTTATTTTGTCATGTTTTTCCCACAACTCTTTCATATTAAGCAGATTTTCTTTCTCCCTAAGGTCTAAGTAAATCCTTCTAGAACACACTCAGGCATTTCAAACTATTCTTCTGTATTTCTGTCAGAAGGATGGTCTCCAGATTGTCCACCAAGTGCTTCTGCATTGCTTGCTTTTTATTAGTGCTGCATCTATGATAGGTTGGGGTATTAAAAAAATTTGCAGAAAATAACAAATCTCCAAGGCATCATAATTCTTTTAGAGACAGTTTACCCTTCAGAAAACAACTAATAGATTAAAAAATTATTAGTCTCCAGACCATAGTGACATTGTTGGGAATTAAACAGAATAGAACAACATGATTATTTTAAGCTAAAACTGAGACAAAAAGCCAAAACATTGCAAAACAAGTAAAATCAATCATTCTCAACAGAGGGTAACAAAGCAGTGAAGCAGAACCTGAGCATATGAAGAAAATATTAATTCTGCTGTAGCTGAAAGATATGGTTGGTTTGTCACATACAGCTGTAGTGCTCTATAAGGCAAAAGAAAAGAACAAACAGAAGAATTGTTTGCTAGTCAAAGAAGGAGCAAATTTTTATGCAGAAGAGCTCTGTATCCTTCACTGTTAATTATTAACAGGAATTAACTTTTCTGTTAAGCAGTAGGCTGGCAAACAAGACGAAAAAAGCTTTTCAGGTATAGATAAATAAATAGTCTAACCAGGAGAGGGAAGAAAACAGAAAAGTGTCCTGCTGCAGACAAGAAAATCAACCAGTGAAAACATGGAATGGGCAGTTTAGTGCACCCAATATATTTAGCAGGAGTGCAGAAGTTTCAGTGATGAGGGCAGACTAAGAACTTAACCAGACGTAAAAAAACTGGTTTGTGCAAGCAATTTGACTTACACTGCCAGCTGAGACACGCTGTTAAATACAAATCTCTCCAAATCCAAGATTAAAAAACCCTCTTTTATAGAGGTGTAAGTTTCAAATAGGGGGTGCCACATCGAGCAAGAGATGGCCCAGATAGAATTTGAGGTTGAAGCAAGGGGATTTGGTATTTTTTCATACACATATATAAAGACAAATAATAAAGCAATTTGCCTTCAAACTGCTAAATAAACTGCAACAATTATTAAAGCAAAGGCATGCTCATGAATTATTGTAATGTCAGAAGAGAAACATGATGAGAAATAATAAAGTAAATTAGTAAGGGATTTTAACTAGCTTCCCATACTGATAATTGAAGCCAGTTAACTATTCCACTTTAGGAAGTAGCTTCCTGTGAACRCTGATTACTGTAAAGACTCTAAGTTCACTCAGGCCTGAGGGAAAGACTTTTACTCAAGAAGATGAAACCCACCTGAAGGCACCATTCATCTCTAACAGGCCAAAATATTGTACAAATATTGGTTCTTCAAAACACTTTCTTTTTGAAAGGAATCAACAGAAAGGGATGGGTAGCCTGTCTCCACGTGCAGTAAAGGTGAAGGGCAGCCAGAGTGCTTGCTTTCCATCTGATTCCACACATACTGCCATTGTATACCCTGCCACTCACAGGATCAGCCTAATCATTGTGCTCAAACTAGAAAGCCAATATTCTCCACAATCCTCCGGGAAGTACATTAAAAATAGAGAAAAAAAAATAAAGAAAATAGCTATCTTGCATTTGTTTACCAGCTTTTTTGGGGTAGGTCTTAGGAGTAATGGAGTGCACCAGCAGCAGCAGAGAGTCAGAGTAGCAGTAAGTGGGTCCTGCACAGTAAAGCAGCACATCACAGGCTTTTCACACCTTGGGAAGACTTAAAACTGGTGGCACAAAGSAAACCTGGACAAACACTGCCCTTGAATGCAGGTGGTAATCTATGCAGTACTCCTGGGAAATCAGACAACTGATCTCAAATCATCAGGGGGGCAGAAATGGAACTAAGATAGGTGTAGAATGAGATTTACGCGTAAGAAGTTTTATTAGGATGCTAAGAAAGGATGCAGCTCCTCACCAGCTCCCTGCTATGCATTTTTCCTCCTGAATATAAGTGAGTTACCAGTAGCTATTGTAGTAAACTAGAATGGCAAGGCAAAGGATGGCCAGAGTTTGAAGTCACAAGTAGCACTCAGATGCACAAAGAGAGAGAGCAGAGAGCCTCCACTGCGCTGCAAGAACATGGGCAAGGCTAGTCTGTCTTAGGAAAACACTGCTTCCTAAAGAAAAAGGGATTCACTTCCCAGTGAAGAGCAGTAACCCCTTACTTTGAGACCTTTCTCCATCAAAACCAGTGAAACATTTATTTACACAGGCTCTGTGGAAAGTTCTTCCACTGCTGTCTTCAGGTCATGGACAGAAGCTGGAGGCACTTTACATAATACCATCTGACTGCTGAGTCACCCATTGTTTTGTTGTCACTGATTACCTCTTTTTTTTTTTTTTTTTTTTTTTTTTTTTTTTTTTATTTAATCCTAGTCAGTTCATATCCTTTTATTCTATCCTGGATTTTTTTTCCTGGACACATAACAAGAATGTATGGAAAAATAGATTACTCCACAAATACTAAGATCGGTACTTTTTGAGAGATTTCACAAATGACAAAATCTAGTTAAAAAAATATGTTGTTCATATAAACTCCAGGCCCATTTATAGAACTGTACATCAATATCTCTCTATTCTTTTATGTAAATATATCTGATGTCCCAGATCTCACCAGGTTTACTCAATGAATAAATAAGTTCAAGAGAAGGCAGCAGAATAAATGGGCCATATTTTTAATAATTCTTCAACATCCTTACCTTCACAAATTATAATTTTATAAATATGAAATTTCCCTGTAACAACACAATAAGCACAAGCATAGGAAACTGTATGTATGAAGAACAACTTCAGAAACAAAGACAAATTTTTGCTTTCTATGCTGTTTGAATAAAATAAAAATAGATGAGATAAAGCATATAGAAGGAAAAGAGGGAGCACTGAAGTGTTGGTCAGAAAGATCACTAATGAGCAAACCCTCCCAAATTCCTCTTCTTTGACTTCACCACAATCATGAAATTAATTCTTGTGGAATGTAAACAGGTTTGTCTTCTGGTCAGCTACCAACAAAATTAGGTCAGCCTTCACCTGACCTTTGCAAAAAATGGAATCACAGAGATACACATTCCCCTGGACTGTCCACAGCTTCTAAAGATTCTGATTCTTTCTGTGGTACACTTTATGTTACAACAGCAATGCACTATTTGTTAACAAAAAGCATGGCATTTCCTTGGTTAACTTTTGTTACTTGCTAGCTCCATCAAATTAGCAAACTTCATATTGCAACTTTTCAGCATATTATGATATTAAAATGTTGCTCAAACTCTATCCCACAGCTCTGAGACTAATCATGTTAATATTGTTTACACAGAAATACTTAATTTTATTAGTGTTCAGAAAAACAAAACAACACAATTGCCCTTCATACATGGAGTATGTCTGAGAAATCTGATGCCTGAAAACACTTCAGATTACACTCATCTAATAAAATATCATGGGAGTGTTTGTGACTTTGGGCTTCAGCCAATGAAGTTTACTTTAAATGGAATTAAAGCACAACCATAATGAGCTTGAGATAACAAATTATATGGCATGTAGAGAGATGTCAATGAAGCAGCTAAAAACTCCCTGATGGATTGATTTGGTACAAAACATCGATCAAGTTTTAAAAAGTTTTGCATGCAAAATTTGAGGAATTTGTAGAGGAAGGAGGGCTAAGGAGGAGCAGGAGGCTCTTTCCCCACATTTTGATTTGAGCTGCAAGTGACAGCCCCCATCATTATATTATGACCTCCATAACACAGGCCATGCACATTATGGCCATCTTAGGATTCAATTGTTCTAATAAACTTTTGAGTTATTTGACCAGCTTGCCTGTGCTATTGAGAGAAACGAGCACTTCTAAAGCTCCTCTCCTATTAATAAAAAGTTGATGAAATCACTCCCTAGAAGTGTATMATTCTCTCCACTGATCATAAGATGCTGAGAAATCAGGTGCCCATAACATCTGAAAAGAGGTTACATGACTCTCACCCTTGCCATCTTAACTTATTGCTCTGGGATCCCAGGCATCTGCCTGTATTCCTGACAAAAACCTGCAACTCCTTCCCAGATCCAGAACTTTCACTCAAACAGCTATTTTTGACAGCTAATTTTCTGTTTTCCATTTTCATTACATTAAGCAGCCCTATGTTTTCCATTTTTTTCTTCAGCTTTTCTGTCTAGCCAGAAAATCCTGCCACAGATGATGAAGACTACTGAGACCTACTGAGTAGGTCAACAGAGATATGTATTTAGCTAAGCTGATAAATGTTTTTCTCCAAGTTTCAAACCAACTTTTCTACTTGAACTTGACCCTGATGTAAACTATCTCTGTGGTCATGCTTATATCAGCTGAAGCCAGTATAAACAAGAAAGGCCAAAAATACCAAAACCTCTTGGAGGAATCCTCATTATTTCAGGAAAGTTTAATGACTCTCATTCAAGCCTTATTTATATCAGATTTTTATAAAGAACTCTACATCATACTCAGTGCATGCAAAAAATGCTGGAAGGAAGGGAGGGAGGGAGGGAGGAAGGAAGGAAGGAAGAAAGAAAGGAAGAATCCTAAAAAGGATTAAACTCAAAATTACATATATTTTAATATGCATGAATATTCTGCTMACATATTCTAATGGCAATTGTTAAAAGCATACAGGACAGAAAACTTCTTCCTGTAGTGATCCACTTGAGAGTTTGACTGCTTAGGCATTCACTAAATGAGCTGCYCACAAACTCTGACAGCCTTCTGGATGTGGAGTGCCACAAATTGAGGTTTTCCACCACAAACAGATCCAAAGACTCTCCACTCCCTACCAGCACCATTACCAACAGAAAATTTAAAGAAAGTAAGAAATAATGTTTTTTTCATGCATTTAAACTAAAAACTTGTCTAAACAAGGGTTATAGATACATGAAATTTGAATTTTTATTAAAATTCATGAAAAAAAATTAAAATGAAATTTGAATTTTTATCAAAATTCATGAAAAAAAAATTAAAATGAAATTTTCTTTAATTTCCAAAGGTGAATCAGCAAGAGCTCTTTGCCTGTAGAGTAGTAGTCAGAATTGGGGCCATTACTAAGATGAGTCYTTGGCCTACAGGCATTATCTGCAGAAATGAAGCACTGGAAAACTGCTTCTCATGGATATTTTCTCTCATTACAAATCCATCGTAGAAAATAGCAAACTGAATAGGCTTTGWCAAAAAAAGTCCCGGGGCCGCAGTACTCTTGCTAGAGATACACCGAGGCAGCAAATTTTGGTTCCGAGACTGAATTTCAAGCACAGTAAAGTTTATGAATAATTGGTTCCAGGAGTTAGTCTCATTCTAAACGTGGGGATCATTTGCAAAATTCCTAACTGGAAATGAGTGTTGAACATCATCAGACTCAGAAATTATTCATCTCCGGGGTTTTAAGTGAAACCTATCTGTAGYAGTAAATCAATATTGGATACAAATGGTGGCACTGCAAAAGAAACTTTAGATTGTATGAATGCATTGCACTCACAATGCCTTTGTCATCTGTTCTCATTTTTATATATTAAATTTCCCAGGTCTCATTTTTAGTGTGTATGTACTGCTAGCCTGAGGTAATAAACTAGCAATTACTGGTGTACTATTGAAAACCAATATTCAAATATATCTTATGTCCTGGCCTTACATTGCTACCTTTAAAAGTTTTATGAGATGTTTTTATTACTACTTGAAACAAAAAATATTTGTTATGGTGCACCCACTTCTAATTTTCTACCAATTTTCCCATATGGGTTATTAGTAGTCTGTGCCTTTCCATACATCCTCAGTGAATACACGATGACATCTAGTGGTACTAGAGGACTTGAGTATCTGTTTATTTCAAACTGCTAAATTCGCCTTAAATGCACATTATGGTTTCCAGGATGGGGAGCATACAGAAGCCATAATTCAAAATATGAAAATACTTATTGAGAAAGAGAAACAAAACAAAATCAAATCAAATCAAATCAACTGAAATCCCATTTCAATTGGGATTGAGCTGAGTTCTCTCTGCCTTCTTGTACAAATGTATAATCTTTTGCCACAAAATCTGTAAAACTGTGATAAAAATATCTTCCTAAATAKCAGAAATGAAATTATTTTTGTAGCTGTAATAAATTTACTATATATCTTACTATCACGCACCTTACATATATGAATATATATATATATATAGGTATGTATTGTAAAAAACAGCAAAGTCAAACAACATAACCTATAACAACATTATAAATGACATCAGGTCTTCTTTCATACTGTGTTTGATATGAGGTCAATATTTGAAAAGGTATTAATCAGTAGATTCCATTTTTCCACCGAATTAAGATTCAAAATTAATTTTCCAACACTTAAATTCTAGGAATACTATAATATAAAACTTAATTTTAAAAACCCACTTTCTTACCATCACCTTTGTCACTGTTTTCCAAAAGTTTCTGGTCATTCTACTTTGTTGCCAAAAGCAAAATCAAAGAGAAAAGATCAGATACGCATCCTGAATGATGTTTGAAGTGCCCAGAAAATAAAAAGTCCATTCACACCCAGAAAGATTTTAAAGGGTGCAATGAAATTTGCAAACACAGTTTGCCATCTGGTCTGCATCTCTGGTTCGATTCTAGAAAATGCCTTAAGGAGTACTTTCTGTTTAAGTGTGGGATGTACTGTCCACAACAACATTATTCATATTTTTCCCTTACATAATGTCCTGGACACAATGAATAAGGTCAGTACACACAGATTTACAAGTAGGAGTAATGGCAGCATGGAATAAGTATTTGGCATAATAAACACTTTTCTGTTTCTCTCATTAACTATTGCCATGGGGCTCTTAAAAATACAAGAAGTATACAYAACAATTATAGAAATGTAAATAACACTGTTCTTAAGAAGAAAAATGCAAAGACAAGCTGACATCTTGCTCTTTAAAAAAAAAAAAAAGCATAAATTTTAACAACAAGGCTTTGTAATGCCTTTCATTTGATCTTAGAACAATCACTGCTCTGTACTTCATCCTACATWTATATAAAACATATATACATGCTACGTAAAAGACATCTATGGCATTTGCTCATTTGCACCAAATCCAGACMTTTGAAGATGTGTATTTATACATATAAAAATATATAATCCCATTTATATAATGGGATTATATAAATTGTGTTTGAATTTGTCATCAGAATTTAATGTCAATTATCTTAATCAAATGCCATTTCCTTTGACAGTTTTTATCACTAAATCTATATATTTTACACCATACGTACATGTACATATATACATACATCTATATATATAAAATGTGAAATTACCACCTAGACTATTTTGTCTATACCTTAAACATTCGTGCTGACACTTTCTATATGTGATCTCAGTTTCAGTCTCAGGTTATTTTTATCTGGTTTGAGACATTTTATTTCAGAAAAAAAAAAAAATCTTGCCATCCTCTTGTAAAGAATAGTTGCAACTCTGCTAAAATTAAGATTTTTTAAAAATCTTGCCTTACATAGAAGATCAGATGCTTCTGAAGATGGCCTGCTTTTACAGTATAAAGCCACTATTTGTTATCAAACTATAACCTTCTGAAYGATCTCATTTTGCATGTGCTTAAGAGGCAAGTGCTTAAAACTGTACCTACTTGTTAAGAGTTTGCAGATAGAAGATTCTGTGTCTATAGACTACCACCACACTGAGGTCTAAAATGCAGAGTATTTTGGTCAAATTCATCCCTGAAGTGCAGTTAGAAGTACCTTGATTCATCGTCTCTCATTTATTTTCTATTTCAGCATGTGACACTGATAACAATTCTGTTATACTTCTGATTAGAAGTGGAAAATACTTTTATTTTTATCCTTTTAGCAGCTGCTTAATTTATTGATTTATTATTTATATCTTTATTTTCCTAGAATCATAGGTATTCAAAATGAGGCACACTTTAGAACATAAATATGATCTAAAAATGCTTGTTCAAACAAAGTACTACAGTGTATATTCAGTCTGAAACTTCTCAGCACAGAAAATAGTTTAACGCTACAATAGAATTTTAACAGAAATATATTTTTTATCTCTTTACAGCATGCAGCAAATTCAATGGAAATATTACTAGTTTTCTCTGGTACACAAAGCAAATTTTTGTTGTTTATTTTTGAGGTCAAAATTCAGGGGATCCTTTAATTTGACTTAGTAGATTGTACTAAGTGTTTAAGGCCTTGAGCACAGMCTTATCTGCAAGCGGAAGCATTATTCCTTTTCCAGTAATATGCAACATAGTGAGGTCTAATTGTAACATAAATAATTTTGAATGTTGTTACTTTGAATTCCATAACAAGGGTAAAAGAGACAACAAAGATTTGGTTTTTTAAGAMAGGGGTTTATTTATGGAACTAATTTCTACTGGTTTAATTTATTTTCATAAATTAATTTTATTTTGAAAGGGTACTACGTATTATTAACACAAGATTACCAGAAACTGTGAGTTAAAAGTTTTGAAAAYAAGCTTTAATTAATAAAGTCTTTTCCCCCTGCATTTTTAAGTTATAGAAGTTATAAAAGTGGCAATAGCTAATAATTTGTAGTGTGCGGGTAATGAATAGAATAGAAAATCCAGGACAACCTATTGTTTCATTTAATTTCCTGCATTAAAAAGTTACAGATACAATGCCCCAGMGCAAGCATTCGTTTCGTGACTGAAATATTTAAATCAAACCCTTTTCACTCAATATTGATAAGGAGATCAAACTCCAGACTACAATGTATTTTAAGAATTCCCGAGTAATGAGTCAGAACATTCTCCTGTACGGTGCTGACTGATAGTGCTGACTGCTGGGTAAAAAGTCATCGAGTTCAACGGCACYGATCTGCCCCCTTGTGGCACACTAACAGAAATTCCTAGATTAATAAAATCCSGTGTCTTCCCACTAAAAAATTAAATTAAAAGTTCAGTGGGTGAAACTCAAATCAAAGTTACCTGTCTATCTCAAAGCTTCTTGATTTTATTGTGAAAATGCAGCATGATTAAATACAGCCAGCTAAAAGTCCATCATAACACATTCTCTAAATACCAGGCATAGAAGAGGTTGGTCACCAAACACTGCTAAACCTCCTGATTTCTTATACCAGTTTGGCTACTTTTGTCCTAATACTGTGGTCCTTTGTATCACAGAGTTCACGGATATGACAGGTTATTTTACAAGATTTGTAAATTCTTCTCAAAGTGAAGTGTTCGCACATACTTTCATGGTTAGTTTAGCCTATTTTTAAAATAAAGACTGTCAAGATGGGTATTTTTGTTGCATATTAATGGCACAATCTGGAAAAGACTAGCTTATTTTAAAAAAAATATTTTCAACTGCAATTCATCTGCCTAAAACTATAGTTTTAAAAACATGATTTGAAAAGTAATTTTTAAGGAGCGTTGTTCTTTTGTTACTGTGCATATTGCAGTTTAGAAAGCCAAGACTGTCTTAACTATTGATACATTTAGGAGTTGTTCTTCAGATCACTAATTAGAACACTCCCTCAAAAACTTGAAGGGTCATTCTTCAGTTTCAGCTTTWCAAGGGAATGAAAAATCAAACTAACACAATCCTTTAATTTACTTTATAAATGTCTAGTGAAAAGGCAATCTTCCACTTTACTCTGAAGCACAGACAAGTAGACTATAAATTTTTATGTTTGCTTAAAATTTTGTATTTATATTCTTCAAATGCATAGGTCAGCACTATAAAATATTGCCATAACAACACATTTTCATGAGTTGAAAAATTTTCATTCCAGAGATGATAAAGTAGAGAAGTCCTAACTAAAATTGATTAAAGGTGCTGCTTCCACAAGTGAAATGGTATCTCCATGAGGCAGGATAAGAACCCTAAATTCCCTATTCTCAGGAGATAACAGTTAGGGGGAAATGTCATATAGCTGTTTCTGCAGTAAGTAAATGATGAAGCTAATAGAAAAGGAGAATGATACAGTGGATGCAATGATTATAGATGTAGACTGAATGAAGTGTAGTTGTCACTTGAAATTCCTGAGGAGATTAATACAGCATTTTTGTAAAAGCCAACTCAGTGAAGAATTTCAATCTTACTGTACCCCAATGACTGTTCATAATATCCTTGCCCACTACAGGACATCTTCTAAYATTATTTAGCCTGATTGCAAATCTAAAAATAGTTCTTGTTAGTTTCCTGTTACTCACACCAATGCAACACTAAATTTTTGGTTTCCTGTCTTGAAAACTGGGCACTCTTTTCTTTAGAGCTGTCTAATTCAATCAGCTCACACAGAAGAAAGAATGAACAGCTTTAAAAATCCACCAATTCCAGCAAGGCATCATTCTACCTTTTCTATTTTATTTACATGCAATGATGATGTAATGATTTASTCTATGACACAGTCATAATCCTAATCAGGTGAGCAGTAGACTCTGCAGCTCTGAAAAAAAAAACCAGATGGAAGGGTCCTGCAGCTCTGGCTACATGGTTATTTCGGATGGGCCCCTCTGCCTATGCCCTSTCCTGATCAAGGGATGTGTGAGTGCAATAAAGGTCATGCCATGCCATGCCAGGGCTAACCAGGCTGTCACTGGCACAGTTATTTGGCCAAGCCAGGCCCTGGAGGTGCACTTCCAGTGGGCTCAGAACATTGAGGTGTGAAGTTCAATCAGCTTTCAGCATCTGCACAGAAAGATTCTGCCTAATTACAGACTGACATTTCRGCATATTCTGAACATCAATCATGATCCAAAACCCTTAGGAGACAACCTGTTGTTGCATTAAGATTATAGAAATATGCAGAAAATAAACCCCCTTGCTTTCCAGCTAATCCTGGAAAACTGGAGGTGTTTGGGTGCAGATAAGCTTAATTTATTATTATAACCAAGATTGTCGGTGACAGATTCACTAGACCTACAAAATTTATGTGAATTGCGCTATGTACAAGTGCTCAGGCACAGTCTGAGGTGCAAACAAAAAGCCATCACTGTTTTGGGGAAGAGAGAGGTGTAAGCCCATCAATTTGTCTGCAAGATAATCGTATTTTCATAATCTAGCATGGAGGATTTCAAGTGCCAATTTGCACTTTTGGGAGAAGTGAAGGTGAGACTGTAGTCAAATATCCTGTCACTGCCATCATAGATGGGAAGGGAGSGGAAGAATATTAATTTGTGAAATAGTTACAACGAGATCACAAAGGCTGTGGCTCTTGCCAACACTGTAAGGGTGTAACTATGACAGGTCAATGTCACTCTTCCATTGCAGTGATAAGGGTCATTAGGCCTCAGCAGGATAACCTATCAACCCATCATACCCACAGTAATCCCTTCATATATCTCATGACATATTTCATGGCAGTAGGTCTCATTCCTGCAGCCGCCCAGAAAAATCAATAAGGAAAGGAATAAAAATTTAAATTAATCTTGACACAATTGCAGAGGGCACAGAAATCTAAYATTATCCAGTATTTTGTTCTTTAAGAGTAGGGATTCATGTGTGATTCAGGAACTCTCATAGCCAGCCTGTATTTTCTGYTAAGTCTGTCAGGATACAATTCATCTATTCAAATAGGGACTCCCACACTATAGAAATCTACATCTGAGTTAGACATTTAGATGCCCTCTATAGTAAATGAAAAGAAATAGGAGATTAAGGAAGCATTCATCTCATTCTAACGTAGATAGCTAAATATATCACTAATGAGTCATACCTTAGAAGTGCTTATTTCTCTCCATTAAACACAAAAGAATGACAGAGCTCTTGCACAGATGTAGACTACATTCATCTAAAAACATGAAAGACAAATCCCACTGCCTGTGCTTATGTTTCTTTAAGTGAGGGTAACTGTATTTCTTAATTTTTAGGAGAATTTTAAGGCATTAGAAGCTGTGAACAGATCGAAGACTGACTTCTCAGGGGCCAGGTAGTTATAACAGGCACTTATTCCCATAATAGAATTTATAAGAGAATTCTTACTTCTAAGGATAAATATTATGAGATTACATGTATATGAGCTATTTTGTTCTTAATAATACCTGGCTTCATCTACACATTTTACAAATATCAGTCAGCATTATCTGTATTATGCAGCTGTCTCCTAAAACATGAAGTGAGACCAAGTATTAATTTTCTGCCTTCATCTTTAGTTGCCCAAAGAAATTGTCCAATTCTCCAAAACATTCACTAAATGGTCCCTGTGAAGGACTTGAAAGCTTTATKTGGATCTCTTGGTTCTCTCTCAGGTATTCTCATTCTCTGTATCTTTCCCCTCCCAGTTTGGGGTCTACTGACGCCTTGTTCCCACAATTGAAAGAGTTGTTGCATTCAACTACTTCTGTCTGAAACTGGAACAAATTACCTCTACCAACTTCTTTCAAGATTTTGTACTAGTGATCAATTTAAAATTGAGCAAAAATTAAACTGGATTTTTCTCTCCTCTGCTGACTGCTGGTTCTTAGCTTTCYTAGTAGTAGTATTCTAAGTGTTCAATTGTCTTGTGGTGCCAGGCTAATTTACCTTGCAGCACTCATATCTCATTGCTGATCTTTAKTGTTTGGATCTAGGAGAAAACAACTTATTTTAAATTTACATTGTTGTTACAACCAGAATAGTAATTATTGCACCAGAAGGTTCATTTAAGAAGTAGACACACCTCAGACAATCACTAATGGTAGATCCCTACCAAACTAATCCTAATCTCTGCTGAAGAAAGGCATCCACAAACTTTTACCTCCAAAATATAAGTTGCCAGTTTCTGACTACATGTAAGGAGAAGTGGTGGTTTTTTTTCCTAAACCAAAGAGATCTGTGTTAGAAAGCCATTACATTGTTCCAAAACAGTTTTGTGGTATCTTACACATTGACACTTCCCATGGCATTATGGCTTGCTTATGTCCTGCAGAAGGTACACCCAGAGTGTAAAAGCATCAAGAACATCTTCATGGCCTAAGACAGGCAAATGATGACAATAAAGAAATCTCTTTGCACTTATCCTTGGTGGTACATCTTCTTACAGGTACATATAAATTATGGGTGATTCAACTCTCTGGTACAGTTTTTTTATGGGTTATTACTGTTTTATAGAAATTGAAACACTGCATTTGTTGTTTGCACCACTAGTATCATATACATATCTCAACCTCACTGTTGGGAGGCTAATATATTTATTTATGGTAATCTAAGTGCTATGACCAATATGCTTTCAAATATCTTACACAATGAATAATGGTAGGGAAACGTGGATGATTATGAAGTTCATAGCAAATAGCTTGAGCAAAATGAGAATGGTTTGACCAGCTGCCTAAGAAAAAAAAAGAAAAGGCTTGTGAATTTTCAAATGAAAATAATGCTTATGGTCACTAGATTTGCAAACTGCTCTCTTCAAGTAACACGGCAACCAGTAACTGTCTATATTTAACCACAGCAGTAACCCCAGGTTTCATTAGACAGTCGCAAACACATTTTTGCATTTGGCCAAAGATCTTTCCATCTTTCCTCCCTCTTTTTCACCCATGAGGAACAGCCAGGGCAGACAGCAATGCTAGACCCTGTCTTTGAGGGGTGGCCCCACATTCTGGCATTTACACAAGGGGAGAAAGGCAGTGCCATGCCCACTCAGGGCTCTCATGCCCCTCGAGCTGGCGGGCACCAAGACAGCAGTTGAGGTGATGCTGGGCAGCTGCCAGGGGTGGACATGACCTGGAGMTGCTCCRGAAAATCCTACCAGAAGGCTCTCCACACTGGTGATTTTTGTAAGATGTGAGCACAGCGTTCCTCACACTCCAGCAGAAGCTGAYGGTGGGGTGCTCCCCTTCTGAGAGAGGACCGAGCTGCAGTTATYCCTGTCTTAGAAYAGGAAATAAAATACTGTTGSCTGTGGACTTTGTCATGSAGGTTATCACTATACGRAATGTTTTGAASTGTTTCARCCAGGAGGACAAATTGATTAGGAGRTCAATTATGCCTGTTGCTTCTGCATTTACCTAAGAGAATTTGCAAGACTATACTTCCCAGGGTKTATGAGGATTTAGRTAGCTTATCCTGTTCATARCRTTATTTCATCCTGCTCTCTGACATGTAAGTCTTGACTTCTAACAGCAGTCACATACTTGTGCACTTCAAACTCTGAAGCTTTTTTCCCCCATTATGTTTCTACTGTGTTTTTTGTTTGGGCTTTTTCCTCACTTTGCCTTACCAAACCATATTTAGATGAAAGCTTYTCATTCTGGGCATTCACATCCCTAGGATCTCATGCATTTGCCTTTTTGTTTGGGTGAAAAAAATCTTAACTTTCTCTCACTTCTATCTTAATGAAAGTTTTACAATTAAATATACTAGTTCCAACATAGTTTAATCAGAACACAATAGGATTACTRCTTTGTAACATTCCTGTGAGAAAGAGGATATTACTTGAATAGTTCCTCATTACTATATCTRTGGGGAACTGTTCAATATTTCAGACTGCTACCCACCTTTATTTGGAGACATTGTCTCATTGTTGTCTATATATTATTACAGGAAAGCAGATACTTCAGGGATTTGCCAGTCATCTAATTGCTGYGTGTCAGATTTCTTCAGCATTAACCGTGGTTAAATGCCAGCAGTATCCACCTGCTTGGCTTCTAACTTTCTTCTTCTTTGCGGGTCTTTTTTACTAAGAAACTGAATATGGAAAGTGTGTTTTGCAGCCCAACTGAGGAAATGGGCGACATTTCTCTCTTTTGTGTTGGTAGTATTTTTCTTCATATTATTCTTGTTTTAAAATCCTCTCCAAATTAACAGATTGCMATCTGGTTTGCCACAGTTTTATATCAGTGCCACATAAAATACTTCCAATTCCAAACATACATTTCAAGGGTGCCGAAAAATTAGCAGGGAACTCAACTTCTCATCTTGATCCCAAAAACTTACGATTTGATTACCTTTAAGTGGCAGTGCCTAACCAGCACTCAAGAGTACAAACTGAACGTCATGAGTTGAGTGCTAAGAAACCTTATCCAATGCCTGTAAAAATGTATTTCTAGATTCTCTGAGACAGTCCTGTACCAAAAATGTCACAGCTGAAGAATGTAAAGACTCAAATCAATGTTAATTGTCYCTGCTCGTTCAAAAACACACAAAAATGAAGTTAAGTTCTTCCAACAGTCTTCATTCATAAATCAGGTATTATTGTCTGCATGACTMGGTCAAATAAGGTGTAATTTGTCTTTCTGCAGTCAATGTAAACTCTACATAATCAAAGTACTGTTTTGTATCTGCTCAAAAGAAGTGGTCTGCATTGTCCTATYTAATCCAGAACATACCTGTATTGTCAAGTGAATGTGAAATCACTGATTTAGACATTGRTATCGGTGTAGTCTGGGGAGACTCCTGGATCTAACCTATAAGACACCTTAGGTACTCTGAATTATCTGAAAATCTCAATCTTTATTGTTGGACAACACAGCTTGGATTTATCCTCCTTGAAATAACAAATTAGGCACAATTAGTCCAGAAGGAATCTTGACTAGTTTCTCCGGGCCTACTGCATAGTCAGTAGAGTAAGACAGGCATTAGACACATCACATTTCAGGAGGTCTAAATCATTTGGAGATGCTCTTCCACCTCCCTAAATTGTAGAGAAATTGCAAGGTATATATGTATATATAACTTTGGCCCCTTTTTCTAAGTGCTTACAGTTGAATGCAATGATTTCAGGCCCTGCAGTCTTGTCCCCTTTGAGTTCCCACATGCTTTTATGTAGCTGCCTACTCTGGAATATGATTACTTATAACTGACAARTCTCCTTGTATTATTTTTTTAAGCAATACCAAACATTTTCTTTCCATAATTATTTAGCCATTATACACAGGGAAATAGATAACTAGAAAACTAAAATGCCAAAAATTCACTTGCAGAAAGGATTTATGTTAATTATGTAAAAATAAGTTGCAGCTTACACAAATTTTTTTCTAGTATTTATATATGTACTGTAGCTCATCAAGCCACAATGATATAACTTCCTTTGAAGACAGAGAATTTCACAAAACCTTGTGCAGTTAACTCACCTATTAAACTGATGTTCTATTTATGGAATAATACAGCCCATTCTCTAGCAATATGTGGTCATGTAAAAAAAAGMCCCTATCACACAGACACAGGAGGAGACAGAATAAGGTTGCTATGGGAACCTTAGCTCTAAATGGTCGGGCTTTTGTTGGCTTAAAATCTCAAACATTGTGTTGCATTAATTATGTTTTGGTTGAGCTTCTCTGCACYGAGTATGAAATTTGTTTTGCATGCTGTTTCAGTCTTCCATGTATGTATGCAACATTTTTAAAAACAGAATTACATGTGTTAGCTAATACATAAGAGAAGACTGAGTTGTGGCACTGAAGAAAATATTCTCAAAAAATAAGGGAAGATTTTTTTCATACTCATCTAGCTAAATTTCAGATAAAGCTATGCTCCATTATTGAACTGGATCATGGATCCTAGCAAACTAATATAGCAGAAGCAGCAGTGGGAGGGAACCACAACAAAAGGCAGGAAAGAGGTGGCAATTGTGGGAGAAAAGGCTGGAGAAGTCTCTGTTGGAAGCATGGGAGGGATTTTGGTATGGAGAGATTAGGTAGAAAGAAGCTGAAAACAAAAGCTGAATGAAAGGAAAGAGCCAGAGGAAAGGATYTTAGGGGACACTGAGGAAAGGGAACAGTGAGTAATGACAGAAGTTGAAGGATTGCATTTAGTGCAGGAACCACAAGAAGTGAAAAGTGGATAAAAAGATTCTGAAAATAAGGTTGAGACTGTTGAAGAGGAGAAAATGACAGGTTCCTGTAAAATAAACTAATTAGGACAGTAACATAACTCAAAATACCCCCAATTTATGAAAATAATATTAATCAATCCTACAAATGAGAATAGATAGCATATATACTGTTCCAAGGTATCTTAGAATCTTCAGTATGAAAAAAAAAAATTTRCAATAAGAAACATTCTACAACACTGAATTTCTTCACAGGACATTTCAAGTGTCATGATGATGATTTCAATGACAATTTTCCTCTTGTAAATCTAGTTGTGGGTAATGAATAGGATTTAATTTTCTTTTCTTTAAATGATATTATCTGTTCTTAAGAAGATTATATTTGACTTGCTGAATTGTCCATAGAATGGTTACAATCCTTATTCATCTTTATGGGTGGTACAGAGTCTGGAATTTTCATGATGAAAATTGATACAGCACTTTAAAACTTTTCTATGCTGAAAACCAATACATTTAACTTCCATACTACTAGGCAGCAAACAGGACAGACCTTAATAAGAGGTCAGCTCCATTTTAAATGTCCTCATATGGTAACCATAATTTAAACAGTCTGTTAAAGTTTCAGATTGTTCTAGCAACCACAGACCCTAAGTCAAAGTGCATGTATCTTCAAACTGATGGAAACTGTTTAGCTTTCCTATCTTTATTTTGTTTAAAAATAAAGAAAACAGTGCTTGTGATCCAGGTACTTTTTATACCAATTTATGGAGTTCGACACACTAAAGTAAACAAATATAATGACAAGTTACAGGGTTTTCAAAAAAAGAAGTAGAGATTAATGTCTTTATAATATTAAAAGGAACACTATCTTTCTTCTGAGCACTAAACAGTCTGAGTAATACRCTTTACATGTGTTCACAATATGCTTGCAAGCTGATGTGGACCTCATGCTCCTAAAAAAGACAAATWACTACCAAAGCAACTCTCAAGCRTTTTTAGCACAAAGAGGGCAATAACACCAAAMACGTATAAACCATTCCTGTAAAACKCTACAGGCCAGTCACATAACAGTTATGCTCATAGTAATTAAGATCCCCTTAGCTTTTGATGAAATCAACAGCAATAGTATTGATATTTTACTGGGAATGACTGTGCTGTTATAAGGGGCTCCAACGATTTGTGACAGGGCYCACAGTGGTAGCAGCCATTCCCTGACCCCAAATAACTCTGAGCTTCTTGGCCTCTGACTTATAACAGCTACATCTTGAAGAAGAACATGACCTAATGGTACCCATTAGGAATCATACAGCAACAGCAACCAGATTCATCTTGATTTTATACATGCAGCTAATGATAAGGATTATATAYGCCTGGAATGAATCAAAGACAGACACATAATGACTGACATCATCATTTATCAAAGCATAAAGATGTGGAGAATCTTTAAAGATAAAACAAATGCTTGTGATAGGCCACTTTACAAATTGGTACAGCTTGTTAACAAATACCACAGATCTCRCAAGTCACAGTGAGTTAGAACATCCCCTCCCACTAATATGTCCTTATACAGTATAACTTTGGGCACACAAGGTAACTTAACTTCTTTAACCTTCTCTGTCTCAAGGCTAACATTTCTTACATCAATCAAGGTTCTCTACAGACTCTGTCAGGGCCATGCTCTACATCATGAATATTTCTTATATCTTTTTTTCATGTTTTATACAGGGGCTGATTGAACTATCTGTATAATTCTGGAGAAAACTTCATCTTGCCTGAGCCTTCCAAGCACACATTTTGGCATTTGACAATTAATGCATGTGTAACTATTTCAGGTGGACTGATGCTGTTAGGATATAACTCTACTAAGAAKGTAAATGACATCTTCAAAAACAGCAGTGGACATCCACATCCTCCTAACAGTGGGCAATAATGTCTCAGAAGGTCATTCTCATCTTGAGGGAAAAGACTGAGAAGGTCAAAGCACACTGGACTTCTACACAGATATGAATGTCTCCTTACACATCTCTGGAACTCGTATTCCAGTCTCCTGAGAATCACTGAAAGCTCTGATGCCATGCCTCAGCTCTGAGCATCTTCATTGGACTAGCTGGCATGCAGGATCAATAGGGAGAGAAAGCAGGTGAYACTGACGCCAGTGAGATACTAACCACTGTTGTCTATGACTTCATAAAACTGAACCAGGAAATAGGCTGGGAAAATGCACCCTCAGTATGTTTCCCTGACAGTCGGAGAGGCATTTGATCCTACACAAGTTTATCCTGCACAGGTTTATCCTAGCTACAATTCTACCACAGACCACAGACCACAAGTGCTGCAAACACCTAACAAGTGGTAAAGGACATGATTAGAATCAGAAGAAACTACCTAAACTAGCGAGATGATACTCAGTGAAGAAATGTTGAAAATCAGACACTTTACATTGAGAAATCAAATTAAATAATAAAAATTGAGATATAGCTGCTAGGGAAAAAAATTACAGAAAAGGACTGAGGATTTATACTGGATTACAGGTTGACCACAATCTGCGGTTTTGTTGAAAACTATTTTAGGATATGTTGAAGGAATTGAAGTATATCAGAAGCAGAAGACAGTAATTCCCTTTATTCAGCTTTAGAGACACTTACATTAGTACTGTACTCTCTTTTGAATACTTCACATTTAAATACAAACAAGTTAAAGAGACTGCAGAGAGATTAAAAATAATAAATGAAAGAAGACTGAAGCACCTGTAGAAGAGAAAAGGCTGAGATACACTACAGGAATCTCACATTATAGAGAGGTTACTAAAAAGYGCACACTGAATTCTAACTAAGGAAGAAGAAAACTAATTCTAGAAAAGATTGTTTAGGTTAATACGGACACCCCCCTCACACACATAGTCCCCACATGCTAGTACACTATCTGTGGAGAGTGACTTTCAGCCTTCAACTAAGACTTTTAATGGCATATGCTAGTGACATTTTAGGTCTTGGCTCCATGCAAAAGGACAAATGAAATGATCCCTTTACCTCTTTTAAATCCCGCATTATGTGAATTCTATCATTTCCATGATGGTTATTACTATGTATGCTTTAACTGGCTGTACTTCCCAGATGAGACAGAGTACACTACAGTATTTAACCAACACAATGCACAGACAGGAGCACATCCATCTTCATAGTCCAGAGTTCTGATCCCCTTTGTACATTAAGAAAGAGGTATCAGAAGTTCTGATTAGAAGTTGAATTTGCAAGGAACAAACTCAGTGTCCTTGCCAGCATGAGCAGTAGGGGAGTAAGTCATGCAAATTGGGAACAGGGAGGATGTTGTGATWTTTTTACCTCTGCTCTCATTGTGATTGATACAACCCCATGGGTCATGTTCATAGAAATTTGACCTTTTTCTTTTCTTTGGAACGTATTTTTGCCTGTATGTGCACAGGTTAATATCTGTCATTTCATGAGCCCTTGGTGTAGTTTATTTTCAGACACATTGTTCCAATATATACAAAAGTTTCTCATTTGAAACATGCAAAAACTTTTGTAAAAGATTGACATAATTGCTTTGAAGAACAAATACTCTCAAAGCTCTAGACAAATAGGCATCTAAAGAAACAGACAAGAAGGGGAAAGGTGATCCTCCTCTAAGAGGTGTGAGCCTACTAAAACAGTATCAGTAATTTTCTGTTTATTACATGAATTTTTTAAAATAAGCCATCTCTAGTAGCATTAAATTCCTAAGGCTGATTATTGACGAAGTATCTACAAGAATTTCAGATACAAAAGAGTTTCCCTTTCTCATGGGTGAGACCACTTTAAAGAAAGAAAAGAATATCTGCAAGTTCTGTTAGCTGGCAATTAAGAACCTGTATTTCTCTCCATGTGTGATCAAGAGAGTGACTGCGGCATAACTTGAAACAAAAGTAGTTTCAGTATCTATTAAATGTGTTTAAACATACCTTGGAAGTTGACATAAGACATATTTCCCATTGATTTGAAAAGCAGGAGATTAGGGACAGGATCTGACCTTGTGCATAAATGCATAGAATGTTTTGTATGCTGGATGTTTTTGGATGCCTGACATGCCTTAAGTAACAGTCCAAGTCTTGCTTGTGTGTTAACTTTTATTGCAGTAAAAATTTCCATTATTTTATTTTCCTGATTACATAGTCTTTTAGCATTTCATGGTGTAGATACATTTATTCTTTTTGTTAGCAGATAGCAGTTATGCCATATTATTTATGCTTACAAATGAAACATTTTCTCTTTTTCCTTCTTTAAATCAGCTTGAATGTCTGCTCTTATCAGTAAAATAATGAAAGAGTTACATGGAAAGATAAATAAAAAAATTATGCTGTTGMCTAACCCTAAAGTTTAGAAGGCAATCAGTAAATGCATTTCATCAGTCTGTATGCAAAAACATATTTCCCTTAGAACATCATAAAAAATACTAGAGAGAAATAAAAGTTTATTTCAGATTAACAACAACATTGCTACAGGAAATGTATAGAAAATAYGATAAAGTGAGTTAAATGTTTTGAATATACACTGGAAAGTATATTCTATGGACCTTAAATCTGATGTATTTTTCTTGAGTCTTCTACATGCTTCCCTTTCAACTATCTTTTTAAACTACCTTTAGAAAACTACCAACAGTTTAGTTTTTCATTAGTTAAAGATCAATCTTTGCCTTAAAGATTTGATTTGTAACTGGTCCTTTCTTCTATAGCATCATTCCATGCATATATTTGAAATAATTCTTTTCTACAAAGTTTTATTTTTCCTCATGATCATAACTATTCTGTTTAGAAGGAGTAAATGATGTAATGGTTCTGGACTGTGCAACAAATTCTCTAGATTTTTTTTTTCTCTATAAAAACTGACCTCCGAAATGTAGCCCAACCCTGCAAAAAAWAAATCTTTATTTCCAAAAGTATTAYCTAAAGCTGTGTTGTGGACAACAATGTTGACATATTCCTCAATCACGCTTTTACACCTATAAATCTCACTTTCAAGCTTTATTAGTCATTATGTTTCTTAGCCCAACATAGTTGCTTTATCTCACTGTCCAATAAGAGAACTTGCAAATTTAAAGCAAAACTGTTTCTCTTTCAAGTGMGTTCTAATGCCGTAATGACCAAATGCAAAAGATGCTTAAACAATAGCAACAGCAATGAATAATGGCCATTAAATTTCAAAAATATTTATAACAGTATCAGAAAATATAATAGGTATTTGTTTATTATGGATACTTTCCAACAGCACAATGTTGGGTTTTGAGGTAAGTTGATCAGATTCAAAAAACAGGTCTCCTTCAAGGAAGGAATTAAGAAAATATTTTAGATAAAGTCCCGATGATTTTAAGCAGTTCTTAGTTATTTACTGGACAGTCTAGATTTGGTACCACAATTAAACAACAAACCTTTCCCACATCTTGATATATCGTTGTAAGTCCTAGCACACAGATGAATGATATGTTTCCCTTTGGGAACATTCCTGAAGAGCTAACTACAGCATGTCAGCTATCCTGGAAAAATATGAGGTAGAACACACCTAAAATTAAACCAATAACTTTAATAACAAAAACATGATATTGCAGGGCAAGAAATAAATCTGATTTTGCTTTGAAAATGCAGAGGAAAAAATCTAGGCAGCAGYTCATGAGRACAGCAACAAAACGGTTACTTTTTTAAAACTGAGAACACAGACTGTGTTTCATTAATATTTTCAAGGAACAGTTCTAAGAACAACAATGGGAAACAGTGAAAATTAACTTTACCTCATAACCCTTACTTCCTGAAAGATGGGACTGTTAAACAAAAGTTATTTATAGTCTATAGAGCAAGGTTATGGGTTATGGTTATAACAAAAAAAATATTCAAGGTCCCTAAAAATTCCCTTAAATGTCTATATGCAATTTGTACACCAGTAAAGGAAACTAAGTAGTGTACGCCACCACAACAGAAGCTGCAAAACTGCAATCCCAATTCCATTTTATTCCCTAAGTAAGGAACTTGTGTTTCTAGAGAATCACCACCCCCATTTTGTTGGCTAACCTTACAAAAACACAGAGGAAACAAGAAGTAACTGAGAAGAATCAGAAATACAAAGAAAAAAAAATACATACTTTTCAGTTTCTGTATTTTCAGTACTGAATCATCCAAGACACATTCATTAATAATAACTTTTTCATTGTGGGAAGAAAACGAAAAAATAGATTTCTAAGGTGAAACAAAAATTCTTCATAATTGCCTAATGAAGCAATTAGCTTTCCACCCTACACAGAGCTGTGCCAACAGAGCTATGCACAGGCAAGTGTTTGTAAATTCTGGATCTTACAMCATGGCCTGTGACTGTCAACTACTCACAGTGGGACTGATCAGCTTCCAGTGTCTGCTAAAGGCCCAGAAGCAAGGATCTGAGGCATGTCATCCCTGGGCTCTTATTCTGTGAACATAATTAACTTTTTTCTTCAGGAGAGAAAGAAAACTCAGTTAATTCTGTATGATTTCCCTCAGCAGGAAGGAGAATACTAATTTTCCCCTAGACCATTCTGTTACTTCTTATACATGAAGAAATTCCTCCGGTTCCAAGCAAAGTTAAGAGGATCTGAAAAGATTTTGTACAACTTGAGTGCTCTCAGTATTGCATTCCCTAACAAATACTTCTCAAATGAAAAAAYAAACCACTCTAAGGCAGAGAATAGACTACCGATAAAAGTTTAATTAATAAGAATTTTGACTACATTCTATCCTCTTGCATCCTTAAAGAGCTTCAAAATAAAGGGAAAAAAGAACAATGCAATGAAATGTAATTTTGGGCAGCTTCTCCATTAGAAAGTTAAATTATCAGTCAAAAAGTCAAAAATCGACCATGCAGCTAGATTAACATTGATAGCTTATTCCCTTATCCTTCCTACTTTAAAAGTGCTTTTTAAAGTGCATATTATGCTGCACCTCAGCTCACTAAAAATAAAACTCTGAAGCTGTATTTGACCTTGATCCGTAAGTCCATTACTGTGCATCAAACATCTATTAAAATCATTCATAATCAAAATTCATAACCCCTAGTTTTTGCAAAATTGTGTAGAATTSTTGTGAGGAGCCATTTTCATCTTGGTTTGCCTTAACACCGATTGTCAGAGGCACGTGGGGGAAGGGGTGCACACATGCAGCCTGCAGGAGGCAAACAGGAGATGGGTGAAGCCTTGTCTCTGGGGGGATTTCGCCTGGCAACACCTCACATGGGCATCTGGAGACACTGCTCTCCCCAGAGACATCTCTCCAATCGGATGGTGGAAGGCGTCCACGAATGGACAGCGTTAAGAAGGTTACACTGGACCAGTGGTCTCCTGGTCAGCAGGCAAACTTTGGGATGAACCAGGGGTATAAAAATTAACTGCACCACGGGGTCTCTGTGTTTGCGCATGTGGTTGGGGTTTCCTGTTCCTGTGGCTCACTCCCTCTCTGTTGCTCGTTGCTGGGGGCATGGCTGGTGGGTTTTTTGTTGTTGGCTTCGGGGTTCGCTTGCTTTTTGCCCCAGCTCCAGCATGCCTGGATTCTGCCCTCGCTAGCTCTCGCTCGCCCCCAYGTAYCTGCCTTCCCTCCTGGGCRCTTGGCAGGACGCTGGCTGCCCYCCAAGCCTCGAGTGCAGTGTCCGCTTCGCTCCAGTCCTTCGCCTGACCCAGCCTGTCTGAGCCACCTGCCTGAGCCACCWGCCTGCCTCYGACCTCGSCCGCCGCCGTGATCCTCGCCCCGACTCCATCCAGGGTCCCGGACCTGYCCGAGTGTCCACTCACYGCGTGTCCGGCAGCCCGTGGCCGCAGGAGCCACACTCCTSTCCCCGAGTTGCACTCCCTCYGGCAGCAGCGCACTCACCCCTCTCACGTTGATGTCGATGGCACCCCCCAGTCCTACTGGTGATAACGCTAGCTTTCTCCTCTCTCCCCATTGTTTTACCATTTTCCTTTCTCCTTTRCTGTCTTTTCCAGCCCCCTTTAGTGGGAAATTGTTTATTCTCGTTTTCGTTACCAATAAACGGGTCTCAAAGTTTGTCTCAGTTGAMTTMATTTCGTTCTTGAYCATCCATTTTAAAAGAATCCTCGCAGTTCTCCACGGTTGGAACACGGCAATTGTGTACACCTGATCAGTCTAGTCTCAACTGTCAACAGGAATTTGTTTCTGTGAATTAATGCTGTAACTTCGGCAGTAAAGCTGCTAATTGGACAATGCTCTTCTGAAATACAATAGGGTATTTTTGAACAGTGGATTCTAAATTTCCTTTTTTTTAATTATTAGGTTTCTATTGAACCTAATAGCTTCTCTGCAATTAGCTGGGAGCGATTTTTCCTGTTTCCTGTTAATCTCTTTACTAATGGAACAAGAATATTTTGTGATCTTTCTTTCAGGAAGT